>NW_026453205.1:303901-607803 GCF_025200985.1 Drosophila gunungcola
AATTGTTTTATGAACCCTTTCTATGTCAGCTATACCGTTTTTACTACTAGTGATTTCAATATTGATATTTTCTTTCTGTAGCCAATTTTGTAAAGATTTGGATACTAGACCGGGATCTTGATCCATTTTAATAGTTTTCGGTTTACCTATCATATTAAAAATTTTGAGTAATGCTTTTTTACTTTCAATCCAGTCTGTGGTTTTTGTTTCTATGATAGAAATGAATTTTGAATGAATGTCAATACATGTCAAAAATTTACGTTGGTCAATAAAATAATAGTCAATAACATATTTGTCACGAATATTTTGAGTTTCAGGAGTCTTTTCAAAAGGGAGTGCAACTTTTCTGTGCTCTGCTTTGCATAAATTACAGGCCTCGCATTTATTTATTATGTTTTGAATAAGTTTTTGTGCGTCTGGGAAATAGTATTTAGTTTTAAAATCGTCATACGTCTTTTTAATGCCTTGGTGTATCGTCTTTTCGTGTATTTCTAATATTTTTTCGTGGAAGTCTGCATATGTGGACAAGTTTGGAAGTATTACTGAAGTTTTCATTAATTTTGTACCAGTGTTTGGTTTAATTAAATCCATATAGGCTCGTTGAAAGATAGCAAAGTCTTCGTCATTATTAATGAACATAACAAAATTGTGTCCACATATGAATTTTATAATTATATCTTTTGCTAAACGGTCAGTCATGTCACTGTAAATTATTTTATTTATAGTTTTGTTAAAGTAGTGAGTAAGTTCGTTAGTGTCTTTATTTCCTTTTTCAAATATTAGTTGGTGATTAAAAACGTTAATAGGTCGTTCTGTGATCTGTATGCAATTGCCATTATCTTCTTGTGCACTATGCACTGTTGCTGCAGCAGTTTCTAATTCATCATCATTTTGAAAAACTTCTTCAAATTTTTTATCTTTAGTTTCCTTTTTTGTAATTCTTGATAAAGCATCTGCTACGTGATTCTCTTTTCCTTTAATGTATTTTATTTCATAATCAAACTCTCTAAGTTTAATTTTCCAACGTTGTAACTTCATATTAGGTTCTTTTATATTATGTAACCAAACAAGCGGTTTATGGTCTGAGCATATTTTAAAACTTCTTCCAAAAAGATAAGGGCGGAAATATTTGGTTGCCCATACTATAGCTAGTAATTCTTTTTCAATAGCTGCGTAATTTAACTCATGTTCATTTAAAGTTCTACTGGCGAAACAAATAGGCTTACCTTCTTGAGATAAAACAGCACCTAATGCATAATTGCTTGCATCTGTAGTTAAATCAAACTTTTTTTTCGAAATCTGGATATGTGAGTATTGGGTCGTTACTTATTAGAGTTTTTAATTTTTCAAATGCTTCGTTATAAGTTGGATCTTTAATATTTATTTTGGCTCCTTTCTTTAAACAAAGAGTCATTGGTTTTGCGATTTTTGCGAAATCTTTTATGAATTTGCGATAAAATCCGCAAAGGCCTAAAAATGATTTTATTTGTTTCGGAGAGTTTGGAATTTTAAAATCTTGAATAGCTTGAATCTTATTTGGATTTGCTTTGATTCCTTCAGTTGTAATTATATGTCCTAAAAATTCAGTTTCTCGTTTCATAAACTCACATTTATCTAATTGCAGTTTAAGATTTGATCTGCGAAGACGTTCGAATACTTTTCTAAGAGATTGGATATGCTCTTGCAATGAGGTTGAAAATATGACAATATCGTCCAAATACACAAGACAATGGGTACCTATTATGTCGTATAAAATATTATTCATGCAACGCTGAAATGTCGCTGGGGCATTTTTTAGACCAAATGGCATCCTAGTATACTCATAGTGACCTTTCTTGGTGGAAAATGCAGTTTTTTGTATAGATCCTGGGTCCATTTCAATTTGATGGAATCCTTTAGCTAGGTCTAATGTTGTAAAGTATTGACATTTACCTAATTTATCTAAAATTTCATCCATGTTTGGAATAGGAAATTTGTCATTTATGGTTATTTCATTGAGTCCTCTGTAATCAATGGCCATACGAAATTTGGGAATGCCCGATGCATCCTTTTTCTTTGGTACCATTACAATAGGACTACAATAAGGAGATTTTGATTTTCTGATAATACCTTGATTTATCATTTCCTCAATTTGTTTTTCTACTTCTGTGTCATAAATGTACGGATAACTATATGGTTTCCTATAAATCGGTTCTTCATGTTTTGTTTTTATTATGTGTTTGATTTCGTTCGTGAAAGTCAAATTGTCACCTTCGCGATACTGAATATCAAAATACTTGGACATTAAATAATGAAGTTCAGTTTTTTCTTCATTATTTAAGTGATCGTCTCTTAAATAATTATTTGTTAAGTCTGTTTGCATGGCATAAATATATTCGTCATCGTTTGTTATACTTGAAAAAGTTTGATTCCGTTCCTCTGTTATATTTATCATTGGGAATTCGTAATTATTTAGAATAATAGTATTTCTCATGAAATCAATTTTGGCTGAGGTTTCTTTTAGAATTTTTCTTCCTATGAGAATATCATAATGATTTGAAAAGTTTTTTAAAAAAAATGTTTGCTTGGATGAAAATAATTTTGGGATGCTAAATTCGATATATTTTTCTAAAGTTACAGATTCTCCTATCGTTTGGACTTTTGTCGAAATATTTTTAGTTGGATATTTCAAAAAGTTTTCGTTTATCAAATTTATGCTTGAGCCTGTATCAATAAGACAGAGGCATAGTTTGTTATCAATTTTAATTTTTATTGCGGTGGTGTTTCTTCCGAGGCTATTGTCTGAAAATTTTCACTTGTGTCCATTGGCTCAGTTCTACGTTGTTGACCTGAGTCTGAGGTTCGGGCACGTTTTTGGGGAATATTAGTACTTTGAGTAGTCTGGGCATTTTGTACTTGATTATTTTGAAAAGATCTAGGATAATATTGATTGCCAGAAGAATTATTATTATAGCTGCTATTATTACCCCAGTTCCTATTTGAGTCGAACTTGTTCTGTCTCTGTTGATTGTTGTTATATCGATTTTGGTAGTTATTATTTTGGATTTTTTCTCTTTGACTATTATCTGACTGATTATTTGGGTTAAAGTTTCTTGCTGATCTAAAGTATTGATATTCGTCGTCATCATTAGAGTTTTGGGATGTATACGAGCGGGTATTTAAAGGTTTATCTACAAACAATCCTACAGCTTGGGCAGCTTGTTTTAATTTGAGAGGAGTTGATATGTCAAATTTGCTCAACGTAATGTATGTTTGAACTGGCAATTTTTCACGAATCACTTCAGCTAATGTATCATTCAAAGTTCTTGAAACTAAAACCGTGTTTGATGGATTGTTATCTAAGCTGAGTTTACAACATATTCTACTTGTTTGTTCTTCTAATTCTTCGACAAATCTACGTAAATTATTTTTATATTTAGTCTCACGTAATTCCATAATCATCCGATGTGGAGGTGTTGCGCTGTTGTATTCGCTGATAAGTAAAGTCCTTAATTCCTTCCAGTCCTGTGGTATATTTCTCATCAACAATGTTCGGGCTCGTCCTATTAGAAGGTTTCGGATGGCTGCTTGTATAATTTGATGTTGGGCTTCTGATGTTGTCGGATAATGGTAAACTAGTTCGTCAACTTCCTTTATGAAGAGAGCCAAGTAGAGTGGGTCTCCATTAAATTTGTTTATCTGCTTAAGTTGCAGAAGAAAATGGTTCATGGCCACGTCTGTAAGAATTTGTGTTGCTTTTGCGGCTGTGGCTGCGGCTGCTGTTGATGTTGATGGCATTTCCATTTTTACAGTTTATTAAAAATTTTTTTTTTTTTTTTTTTTTAAATTTTTTTTTAAAAAAAAATTTTGTTTACACGAAATATATCAGTTATTAGATTTATTATTGCTGAATTTAGACATTAGAAATCCTCATTCGTGATTTGACTAATGTTGTTGTTTTATTTTCACAATATTTAAGTAAGTTCGTTTTGCGGATACAAGTAAATTTATTTTCACGAAGTGATTTTTGAAGTCCTTTTTAGGTAGTCACTCGCGAGGATATTACTTGTATCCTACCGGCTGCGCCAATTAGATTTTTCACTTTGCGATATATTAAAAAAAAGCGATTTTTATTTTAATATACAGTGGAGTTTTATTGGTAATGTCTTAATAGTTAGATTCCCAAAATTGAACTGTCTTTACAATTGCATTATTCTTATAACTATGGCTTTTATCAGTGACAGCGACGCTAGCAGCGAAAGTGCACTTCGATCAGAAGATTTGGATTGGTCGAATTAGTGGCCTGATGGGTGGGTTGTCAGGCTGCATCTTTTGTTTATTAAATTTGGATTGGTCAAAGCTTTTATGCTGATGAATGGGTTCTCATGCTGGACCCTTTGTTTAAAAGTTTACCTCTTGTTTATGTCTGCTGTCGTCGGTAAAGGCGTGTGAAATGTTTATAATAAGGGGACTGTTGATAACAGGCGTGGGAAATGTTTATGTCTAACGGGAAATGTTTATGTCTGATTAATTTGAATAACTCCTATAGTAGGCTCTGAAATGTTATGTTTGACAAATGAATTAATGGGTATCTCGGGATATACAGGCTGGGTGTTATGTTTGACAAATGAAGTAATGGGTATCTCGGGATATACAGGTTGGGTGTTAGGCTTGATGTCTGGAGTATTTGGTAATACGTCACTTGTACCTTTAAGCTCATCTCTAAAATTAGTTCGTTTTTTATTCTGAAAATCTAAAACTTTGCCTTTTCTTTATTTTTTACATTGCATTTTAATGGTATAAAAAACGTTTAACTATTTTGAGCTTACTGAAATATGAAATGGGAATATTATCACGAAAGAGGAACTTTTTATATAATATAAGTTATAATGCCTTACTTTGAGTGTTTTTTTGTTAATGTTAACTTTTTTAATTAAAAATCCTTACCAGCTTTTTCAAAGCACGGACCAAACTTTTTGACGATAATCACCAATCTTGATCAAAATTACTTTTGCTAAGAGTATAGAAACTTCAGAAACATAGACTTGCTCACATAGTGATTTTAACTTCTGCGACTGCAACTTTTTGTACAGAGGTACACACTCTGCAAGACATTTTGCACCGTGAAGTGAATTTTTCTTTAATACAAATCCTTGAACTAAAAATTCAGAAGCCCAAAAAACAATAAAACGACGTAGTAAATTTTAAAGGATGCACAAATTGTACATTTTAGGCAATAGACATACAATTTTAGAAAAACAGTCCAGTCACTGAAATCACTAAAGATATTGCAATATCACTATCGACGTCTGCATAGGAGATGGTCAGATCTGCTGTGATGGTCCGATCGTAACGAGTAATTCACCAATCGAAAGGTACTGCTAAAAGAATAGGGATTGCATACCAAGACTTTAAGAAAATTTATTGGTTCTGGAGAATGGGCGGTGAATGTGAAATACTAAAAAAAAGTGGAGTTCTTGAGCGCGTAGTGATAAAATATTCTATTTTTTTAGCACAGTTTAAATTTTATTGAATACGTGTCGAATGACACCCGATTTGGATCCGATGCTCCGTTCAAAAGTAATTCAAAATAAAACTTTTATTGGTATATCTCAAAATAAAAATGTTGTCGTGCTCGTTTGTCAGCTTCAAAAAATTTTAAGGACTTGTTTTAGAATTCTGGAATATTTTTTTTTTTGTGTTGGGCAGGCCTTTATACAAAAATAAGTGTTATTTACCGGAAAATCGATAAAAATAGCCAAACTTTTTTTAAAAATTGAATTTAAAACTATTCCTAGATTAAGCAAACCAATATGAAATCCGATACTTTGCAAAAAGTGAGCAAGAAAATTTAATGTTTTATTGGGAGCCAGATAACTTTCTACTTCATTTTTATATTATTACAAATGGTGTTATAATTTCAGTCAGAAGGACACATTCCCGACCTTTTCACCATCACTAGGAAAGTCGATCTAGCCATATACGTCCTTTTGTCCTTTCGTTCCTACGGCTTAAAAGCTAATAGCAGTAGTTAAATCGAGCCGGATCGGACGACTGTATCGTACAGCTCCCGTGAAAACAATCGGACAAAAATATGAAAAATATTTAACTTCGCTTTTTTTGAATTGATTTGAATATACTTCGATACAAAATAACGGTTTACTGTTTTATTTTAATTTTATTAAAACCGGACAATATCATATAGCTGCTTTTTAAACATAAAATCATAAAAATCGTATTATTGTTGTTTTAAAAAATATATATATAAATTTTGGAATAGCTGCAACGGTATATAAACGTTGCCTTTAGCTTTAAAGTCTTGCCAAACGTAGTTTGTTAAAATAAAATTAGTACTAAAGTATAACTAAACTTTTTTTTTTAAATCATCGAAATAATATTGACGCACTTTGACTATATTTTACCTATTACCTATTTTACCTATTAACGAAGTAAAAAAGTCGTGACGGTCACACCTTCAACATACAAAATATCTGATATTAAATTTTGTGACGAATGAATAAGCATTCGACACTTTTTAAATGTTTCCATTCAGCTCGCTGTGGTAAAAATGCCTGTTTAGGAAAAATACATTAATAAAGCGGTCCGAATGAGAACGTTTAAAAAGTATATTTTTTTAGTTTACAATGGTAGATAGAAACATGAGTAAACGTATAGGGGGTCTGTTTCCCAAACATACCGGCCCGTCTGAACAGTTGCTCAGCAAATGGGTAAGACAGCAATTTTGGTGATCGGACGTTTAAAAATTCATCAAGTGGTTTTTACTGAAACAACCCGAACCTTGTCATCTTGGCCTGTGGATTCATTTCGATGGAGGTAACTTAGTTTCCTATAGTACTACCAAAGTTCTACATTCAAGTTCATGGTCTCCAGTTGCCATTTGGTACGTTAATGCAAAGGGGTGAGGTATTCCTTGTGGCAACGTTTTCAAAAGACTTGCCCCAGTGCTTGTAGTTGAGTCTACCGCTCTAATTGATTATTAAGAACATCGAGGCAAAATGCTTCCGGTAATAGTATGGGGAGCCCCAGTCAAAAAATGGGCCGGAGTCAGCGGACCAAAAGTGTTATCCCCTGATAAGCAAAGCGGACGCGAGTTCAGTAGTGTTTGAATATATATACAAACTTTAGAAAGGAGCTCGAGCTCCTTGCTCTGCCCCATGGCATCAAGTACGCGTCGTATGTCATGAAATGTGGTGCCGCTGTCAAAGAAGAGATAAGTTGGCTTACATCGGCAGGCAAGAAAAAGTTTGAACGCAGCGTTAAAAGCCTTGGTAGTTAGGTCACTAACAGCATCGATGTGAAGTGCCTTAGTTGATAGGCATACGAATATTGGGAACTATCCCTTTCCCATCCGTGGTGTGCACCCAGTTGCTTCTTTAATTGAAATTGGGCCAGAAATGTAATCCTGTATGTTGAAAGCAGCAGCTCGCTTGAACTCGAGGAATAGGAAGATCTCACATGATCTGGCTACTTGTGATTTGTTCGTTGTAGGAAATAGCGTTTGCACTGGAATACAATCTTTCTTATAATGTTGCGGGATCCCACAACCCAGTAGTGTTGCCGAAGATTTGTAGTTTCCACTCCAGTGTGCAGATACATCACTGTTAAGGAAGCGGGGTAAGGAATAAAACAAGAAAGAATTAAATAAAATAATCAGAGAAGACGACACTGTGAAGTGCAGGTGGCGAAACACCGAAATTGGCCAATACAGTAAACAGCAACGTATTTGTCAGAGTAAGCAATTCATAAGAACATACAGCAGAAAATGGGTGTGAGCAGCAATGAATACAAAACTTAGCAGAATCCAGAAGTGGGCCATTAAGCCAGAAAACGGGGAAATGCTGTACCTAAGTGGGAACACTTAGATGACCCGGAAGCAATACCACCAAAATAAAAAATCTTCCACCTTAGGATCGAGAAGACAGTCCAAGATACGACCGCAGAACCGCGCTAGGTCCATTACCGGCGAAAACAGTAAACGCGGAGGACCTATCCAAGTGACCTAATTTGGAACCCGATAGAAACACACTTTTTATATATCATGGGATCTACAACCTCAAATAACGTCGAAATTGTAGATCACAAGGAGTACATCACTTAAGTATACCATGTTTTGTGCCTCATTACTCTTGATTCTTATGTTGATTCTGAATCTCCTCCGGACGTACAAGCGATCTGTGCAAATTGGTCGGGACCACGGACACGCACTGGAGAAAATCGTAGCTGTCACTGCCAATTGGCCAGTAGGGTATGCAGGCACCAACCGCTCGCATAACATCGACAAGAGCTGATTTAGTTTTAAGTGTTCTCAACCACTGAAGAGCAGTCGTTGTTTTAAGTGACACGACTGCGATATGCCCTGTTCCCATCTCAGTGGACTGATTTCTATTAATTCGAATACATACATATATGTAAAACATTTTACTGCTACCACTAATTTAAGTTTGTAAACAAAAATAAAATGTATGCGATATGCCCTGTTCCCATCTCAGTGGACTGATTTCTATTAATTCGAATACATACATATATGTAAAACATTTTACTGCTACCACTGATTTGAGTTTGTAAGCAAAAATAAAATGTATCCTGAAATATTAAAAAATATATTATAACATATAATAATCATATTTATTATATCATAACCCAATAGTTAATACGCCCATATTCTTAGGGTACCAAGTTTGAAAAGTGGCAAAAGACAAAATATTCTTGATGCGCCGAAATGAAATAAACACACACATGTTCCCGGGTATGAGAATGCATGATCACGCATACATACAAAGACCAATTCAAGCAAAAAGCAGCCTTCTTCAAAATGCGCCTCTCTGCGACTTAACGACTGAACTCGCGCAATGAGTGCGCGAGCATAAAGATGAGAATAAGAATGAGAGAGCAAAAAACCCGAATGCACACGAAGTGCAGGGGCCTGCTGCTGAGAGCCCCGGGGGCCTCCCGATAAAAAGATTTTGTGTCCAAATTCGTTATATGAAATGACCAGTCTATATGTTATATGGTTAGTGGTTCGAATTAGTGTCAAGCGAACTTTTATAAAATATATATAATTAAATATTCGAACTATACGTTTTACATAAAAAAAAACTTTATTTAATTTTCTTTATCAACTAGTTTTAGGCCTCAAACTGAACTCGCTTCTTAACTTAAACTTCTTTGACGATCATACCTCGGTTTTGAGCTTTAGAGCTTTCTATGAGTGGAGTTGGTGTTAATTGAGTGAGTTTTCTAATTTCCCTTTGGATTGTTGATTAATAATGCACCAGCCACTCAATCCGATTGTTTAGTCTAAAATCTTGGGGTTTTGCTCGCATGGTAATTTTCCATTGGGATCCGAATGTGTGGGAACGAACTGATAAAGTAACTTGATTCGTTCTGGATGTTTAGTCTAAGACTTGGGTACATTTGCAATTAGATATTGGCTGATTGGGGTACTAAGGGTGTACGTGTGTGTGGGCGTGTACATGTATAAGAGTTATATGGGATTATGGATATGTCACTATATATATATATATATATATATATATATACATAGTGACATATATATATATATATACATATGCATATATACCTACATCTATGTGCAATTTAAACATTTAGATACATATATAATCCTCATGCATTAAATTTAGAGTCATGTAATATCCATAGTATTATTTTTATAAATTGACTCAAAGTATTATTCTTAAATATATATTCATTCTTAACAGTTTTGTTTCACGTTAATACAAATATTATATACACCGCGTAGAATATTTCTCAGTTTAATTTGGCACCTTAATTTACTCTTTTATTTGTCAATTAAATGTGCACCTTTTTAAATGAAAATCATTTCAATAAATTATGATGTGAAGCAGAAGTAAATAACATTTTGGTAAATGGGAAAACTCGGGTCAAGAACAATGACGTAACTTTCGACTGACGACACCGCCATTAGGGGATCGCATTGCAGTGGCCGGCAGTGATCGATCGGCATACGGAACGTATGAAGAGGCAGGGTAAAACAGCCACACGATGCCGATCGAAATTCGGTCAAGCGCTTGAGAAAGCTACTTGAGAAGCTTGTGGGCAGCGACGACAAATAACGAAACGAACTGAATCAGCTCTACCTTTTTCCTAAGGCACGATAAAATTATTCTTGTAATGTAGGGGAGGGAGTGGTTTCCAAAAAACCCACCCCGTCCGGCGAGCTGAGCCGGCAACCAGTGTGCCTACCCAGGACACAACTCCCTCGGCCCAAGTCCTTTGGACTGGGCACTAATACACCGACGTAACAGAATTGGCGCCCAGCGGAGGATTCTTCGCATCCTAAGAACTAGCACTTTCAACATCTGAAGATTTTTGTTTTACGTATTAAAGGTTACGATTACAAAATCGGAATACCGGATGTAGGGCATATCTGAAAAATTACATGCCAGTCATAATTTTAAATTTTTCTGAACAAAGATCAAAAATAACTTCCAGTGCCAGCGAACCCGATTTAATAATTGTTGTATTTTTTCATAATATAATTGCTGTTGTATGCAAAAAAAAAATCAAGCAGCATAAAAAGTGAACGAACACACACATATATTTGTCCAGTCTTTTTGAGTCGCGTCTTGGCTCAAGTGTCTTTATCGTCGTCATTCAAATTGGTAACTTGAAGATTTACCTCAAATATTTTAAATTTTTCTGATTTAACAAGAAAGTGTGACAGGCGGGTGCCACTATCAAGGTTGATTGGTATTTAATTACTTCGGCACGGGCCAAAACTTTAAGTTAAGATAGGTCAGTAAATGGCAGGGAAGAGGGAGAAGGTAACGTTGTCAATACCGCATACTAGGACTGCAAGACAGGCCTGGAGAGCAAGGCAAACCGTGACATCTAGCGATCAACAGGCACAGGAAACACAACAGTCTGTCAGCTTGGGCAGCAAGCTAGATAATTTAGGAAGCCTGGCAGATTACCACAGTTCCATCATGGAGGAGTCGTCAGGAGCTGTAGGAGCTAAGAACTACTATTTAGGGCCGCCACAAGGAAGGTCCAGCGTGTTACCTAATACAGGGGCACGATCGCGGCATTCGGAGTTAGAAAGCAGGCTGGAGCGAATGATATCTGCGCTGATCATGCAAGGCAACGAGTTAAGGGCTACAGTCGCAACCCAAATTACGGAATTATTTACCCAAGTAATTAATCTACAAACGAAAATAGCAGAAATTAGTGAATCACAATCAGGTAATTCACAAACAACCGGAGACACGTCCGCACAAAACAGCACTACTCGGCCGGCACCTTCAAGCCGCTATGAGAGTCAACTTAACACCGAAACAGAAGTTCCGGGGTCAGCGGCGCCGCCAGGTCTCTGGACCAGCATAATCAGAATGACTCTGACAGACGATACAGCAACAGTGGATGGGATATATCGGGCCCTGAGCACCGACCAACAGAGAACCGTAGCGTTATATTGGACAAGTGGAATCTTAAATTTGATGGGAACCGCCGAGGGATGTCAATAGAAAGTTTTCTCTTCCGAGTAGATCGCATGAAAGCATTATGGTACACTGATGAACAGGTATTCCGAGAATTTCACTGTCTACTCACTGGATCCGCCAACAAATGGTATTGGCAAATGCTCGAAGACAAAGCAGGCGACTATTATTTTGGATACCACTCGTTAACCCGAGCAATGACCAGAGCCTTTTCGACATCTGAGAAGGACTATGTCACCATAAAAGAATAAATGGAACGTCGACAGGGATATAACGAGAGTTTGGAGGATTAAATTTCTGCGCTGCAAAATTTGCAGTTTAAGCTAAGAAATAAAACTCCAGAATCTAACCTTGTGGATATATTGAAGGAGAACCTAAATTCTCAAATGGAAGCCTTTTTGTTGGCGTCAAGCATAACTACATTAGCCGAGCCTTAGAGGGAAGGAATACGTGTCGGATAATGGTTGAAGGACAAGAGGTCGCACCCACGGCACGTTAACGAGAATCGGAAGAGGGATATGAGGCCGATGACTACCAAGTAGAGGCTTTTCAGAACAACCGGCTACAGAAGGGTGCTGGAATGGTAAAGACAGCAAGGGGAAATCCATTCCGCCAAAACTTGGACAAGAAAACCTTGGAGTCAATGGGAACAAAACCCGGGGGAGAATGCACGTCGCCGTTTTATACATACCTTTGCTATACGTGCAATAAGCCGGCGGACTTTTATCGCAACCGTAAAATTGTAGACGGAACAGGGTGCCAAGCCCGGTTCCATGCAACGCAGTGTCACTATTGTGGTAAAAACGACTCTTATCACTCTACTCACTCTTCTTTTGTACGGAAAGGTCTGATCGGAGAGTCGGGGATGACCGGTCAGAAAAACGAGACAATAAAAGAGGCGACCTCAAGCCCCGCACAAATATCGTCTCATAAGACACGGTGTCAGCGTAAGACAGAGGCTCGCGACCGTATTTTTAATACGGCACAAGAGGAAGAAGACGAAAGGGGTAACCGGAAGAATAAGATACTTCGACACCTGCACCAGACCCTGGAGACTGCACGGGAACTTAAAAGAAAATTAGTTGCGTCTATCATCACCCTGAAGAATGACAACCGCCAAGACGAAAGTAGACGGCGAAGAGATTGTAGCCTTATTGGATACAGGGGCAAGTGCCAACTGCATTGGCAAAGGCGCGGAGCTGTTTTTACAACGGAGGCAACATAAGGTGCAGAGGTTAACCAGTCAAAACGTACAAACGGCCAGTGGGGGGAAAACTCAAGTTACAGGCATGATCACTCTGCCAGTGGAATGGGTAGGCGGAACAAGAGAATTGGAATTTTTAATAGAGCCCGCTCTACAGCAAAAAGTGTTTGGAATAGAATTCTGGGAGGAATTTAAGTTGCCTTTACCGAGGAAACGCCTATTAGATATTAGATATTACTTAGAATCCGCTATCGACCTGAAAGATGCATTTTGGAAAATACCTCTGGAAGCTAAAAGTAGAAAAAAAAACAGCTTTCACAGTGCCAGGACGACCTTTGTACCAATTTACCGTCATGCCGTTCGGCCTATGTAATGCTGCCCAGCGAATGTGCAGACTGATGGACAAAGTTATTCCAGCAGCATTAAGAGAATTTGTCTCCGTGTATCTGGATGATTTACTGGTTTGTTCTCCAACTTTTGAAGAACATTTGGATATGTTGCGGCAAATCAGTGATTGCTATAGGAGAGCAAAATTAACAATCATTGTGGCGAAAAGTAAGTTCTGTTACAGCCAAGCTAAATACCTGGGATATGTAGTAGGTGGGGGTTTCATAAAAACAGATCCAGCAAAAATAAAGGCTACTCAAGAATTCCCATAGCCAATATCCGCTAAGCAGATGCGGAGATTTTTGGGAATGACAGGGTGGTACCGGGGTTTTATACAAAACTACGCTCAAACTGCAGCACCGCTTCATGAAAGTCTCAAAAAGGACCGTGTTAGGAAATATGAGCTCGATGAAGAAGGCATTAGAGACCAGCCTGGTATCAGCACCAGTATTAACAACACCGGATTTTTCAAAACCTTTCACGATTTAGTGCGATGCATCGACGACCGGAGTCGATGGGGTGTTGTTCTAGACAGATGAAGAGGGTGGCGAGCATCCTATCGCATACATGTCCTCGAAGCTGGACAAAGCCCAAAGGAACTACAGCATCACTGAACTTGAATGTTTATCGGCAATATTGAGCATCAGAAAGTTCCGCCCATACGTTGAAGGAATGCCATTCAAGGTCATAACAGATCATGCTAGTTTAAAGTGGCTCATGGGCCAGAAAGACTTATCGGGCAGACTAGCAATGTGAAGTTTGAAACTACAGGCCTTTGATTTTGAAATCGAACATCGAAAAGGGTCACAAAATGTGGTTCCAGATGCGCTTTCAAGGATACATATGGAAAAGGTAACATCGGGACTTAGGGATACGGCAGAGGTAAACCTCGACTTACAATCAGCAGCTTTCCAGTCAAAAGAATACAAAGAATTAGTTTAAGCTGTTGAAAAACACGCCGAAAAGACTCCTGATACCCAAACGTCTGAGGGATACGTGTATAAAAGGTTAGTATTCCGAACAGGCGAAATAATTATCGACTGAGGCAGTTATATTACTGTCCGCAATGACGGTTGATGTACAAACCACTGTTAAGAATTGTGAAATCTGCAGGGTCAGCAAATCGACAAACAAATCCAGCAGACCGCCAATGGGAAAACAACAAATAACTGAACGGCCAGGGCAAAGACTTTACATTGATTTCATGGGACCATATCCCCGGACCAAAACCGGAAACATTTTGTGTGTGATTTTTGTGTGTCTGGACCATTTCACCAAATTCGTCTGGCTACAGGCAATGCGAAAAGCAACCACAACAGCCGCAGTAACCTTCCTCGAAAGAAATATCTTTCATCAATTTGGAGTGCCAGAATGCATTCACTCCGATAACGGTAAGCATTTTGTGTCGTCAACATTTGCCGAATTATTCACCCAATAAGGAATCCGACACGTTCGAACGGGCTTTTATTCGCCAAGCGAATGCAGCAGAACAAGTGCTACAAATGCTCAGGTCAGCTACGGACAAAGACCAGCGGCATTGGGACACACACCTGAGTCGAATCTCGTGGCTATCACGAAGCTTTGGGACTGGAACCATATTATGCAATGTTTGGGACCAACATGGTCACACACGCAAGTGCGTATCCGATCATGAGACGTATCGGCCGCCTATCAGCAACAGATCAAGCTCTATGCTTGGCGGATAAGATGGAACTAGTTCGCAGTGTACAGCAAGGATTAGCTCGGGCACACGAAAAAGCTGAAAGAACGTATAATACCCGCAGTAAGGAAATTAAATTTGCAGTAGGTCAGGTTGTATACTGAAAAAACTACAAGCAGAGTAGCCGAAAAGAAGGGTATAATGCAAAGCTAGGGCCCAATCGGGTACGGTGTCTCATACTTGGACGCAAAGGAGGGCCACTGTACGAATTAGGAAATTTAGTTGGAAAAAGTATTCGAGTATATCACGCCAAAGACCTTTTCGCTGTTTAAAACTGGTTGAAAATCAACAGCGATCAGTGCAATTGTACTACCCAGCGAGGAAGGAACCTTTTTGCCCGAGTGACAAATAAAAGAAGAAGAAGAAAAACTGCAAAATGAAAATTATATAAGAAATCGAAATCATGAGGGAGGCCGTGAAGAAGCATCTTAAAAAGGTGCGAGGCTAAGGGAAGACCTCTCCCCTCAGAAGTAGAAGCTCGGAACCGCAGAGACATAGCGGTGGACTAGCGGGAGAGACACGCCTGGGCGGATATTGCCCTAGAAGATGCGCTGCAGTCAACGCAGCGAGAAATTGAGAAAACCATGGCGAGGATAAAGGCCGACCTACGTCTCAATGAACTAATACGGCTGAGGAACGCCACACAGCGGGACCTGCGGATATGGGAGGAGGACTACCGCCAGGCACGGCTAGAGACTCCGCTCTTAGAAGCGATGTTTGAATACATCCACGCGAAGAATGAGCGGATCCGGCGAGAAAGCCAATTTGCAATTCGCCGGCGGCAGAAGAGGCAAAGTCTGCCTCCAGACTACCGTATTCATACCGAAAATGAAGACGACTACGAGCCGACCCCGGCAAGACGGCGTTTATCAACGTAGGACTTTAATGTATGTTTTTCCAAATAAATAAAAAGAAAAAAAAAATAAATATAAATAAATAAATATATATATTAACCATATGTTTCCTTCTGATTTTTTTTCTATTGTGAGGGCAATCAATGATAACAATAGCCCGGCTATCTCAGATAAGAGAGCGTAAGACGCCTAAATTCCAGGGTATGGGTCGAGGCCACACGTTAGGGCAATAACAACCTGACTACAATCGCTCCTCGTAGTTTTTTTTGCGAGTGCATTCCATGCTGAATCAGCATCGACGACCCTCGAGCGTGTTACGGGAGCGGGGTAAGGAATAAAACAAGAAAGAAAGAAATAAAATAATCAGAGAAGAAGACACTGCGAAGTGCAGGTGGCGAAACACCGAAATTGGCCAATACACTAAACAGCAACGAATTTGTCAGATTAAGCAATTCATAAGAACATACAGCACACAATGGGTGTGAACAGCAATTAATACGAAACTTAGCAGAATCCAGAAGTGGGCCATTAAGCCAGAAAACGGGGAAATGCTGTACCTAAGTGGGAACACTTAGATGACACGGAAGCAATACCACCGGTATAAAAGATCTTCCACCTTAGGATCGAGAAGACAGTCCAAGATACGACCGCAGAACCGCGCTAGGTCCATTACCGGCGAAAACAGTAAACGCGGAGGACCTATCCAAGTGACCTAATTTGGAACCCGATAGAAACACACTTTTTATATATCATGGGATCTACAACTTCAAAGGCATCCGAAAATACGGCGAACGTGGTAAATAACGTAGATCAATTGTAGATCACAAGGATCACATCACTAAAGTATACAATGTTTTGTGCCTCATTACTGGACTCTTGATCCTTATGTTGATTCTGAATCTCCTCCGGACGTACAAGCGATCTGTGCAGATTCGTCGGGACCACGGACACGCATTGGAGAAAATCGTAGCTGTCACCGCCAATTGGCCAGAAAGGAGCCAGCACTAACATATCAACCCGTGCACAAATAACAATCACTTTATTACTAATTATTGCAATTTCGGCACCTGAACAATAAACAATACTCATCAATCATAAATGAACAATTAAATACAAGCAAAAAACCAAAGTTTTTATATGTAATTGGAACCACCACGAGAAATCACTGCTAAAAGTGCTACCGTTAATCATCGCGAGTGCCGTTTTTCACTCTTCCATTCCTCGCAATTCGAATCGCAATAAGAGAAAATTTTTTTTTGTTTGTGAAAGATGAACAACATTGATCAATTCTAAGAAATGTCAATTAATATACGTTTTTTTTATATAAATTAATTCAACAATTTATTAATTATGTTAAGTGAATTTGCACTAATATATATATATATTTATGCATATGTGTATAATTAATTTTCCAAACCCAGAATACCACAATGAGAGCTCTCGTCGATGGAAATAAAAAGGGGTAAGTTAGTTGCGTTCGACTTACTGTCAAGCAAACCTTTATGAAATATATATATATATATATATATTTACACATATGCGTATATACCTAGATCTATATGCAATTTAAACATTTAGATATATATATATACATTTAGAGTCATTTAATATCCATAGTATTATTTTTATAAATTGACTCAAAGTATTATTCTTAAATATATATTCATTCTTAACAGTTTTGTTTCACGTTAATACAAATATTATATACACCGCGTAGAATATTTCTCAGTTTAATTTGGCACCTTAATTTACTCTTTTATTTGTCAATTAAATGTGCACCTACTTAAATGAAAATCATTTCAATAAATTATAATGTGAAGCAGAAGTCAATAATGTTTTGGTAAACGTCTATAAAAGGGGTCAAGAACAATGACGTAACTTTCGACTGACGACATTGACATTAGGGGATCGCATTGCAGTGGCCGGCAGCGATCCATCGGCATACGGAACGTATGAAGGGGCAGGGTAAAACAGCCACACGCTGCCGATCAAAATTCGGTCAAGCGCTTGAGAAAGCTACTTAAGAAGCTTGTGGGCCGCGACGACAAATGACAAAACGAACTGAACCAGCTCGACCTTTTTCCTAAGGCACGATAAAAATATTCTTGTTATGTAGGGGAGGGAGTGGTTTCCAAAGAACACACCCCGTCCGGCGAGCTGAGCCGAGCCGGCAACCAGTGTGCCTACCCAGGACGCAACTCCCTCGGCCCAAGTCCTTTGGACTGGGCAATAATGCACCGACGTAACATCACATGAAAATGTCGGAAAAAAACTCAGCGATTGAAGAGCTATTTGGAATGAGAATAGGATGCTTGGCGTTGTAGTTAAGGTACGACTTCACAATTCGTCCACCAACTCTTAATATTTTATTAACACCCACAAATGTAGCGTGGAGCTGGACGTTTCATTACTGTGTATACTCTTTTTGAAAATATGTTTCATAGAATATGCCGAAGGATTCCATTGAACTGAGGTACTCAGAAGCATGCCTTTGCTTTTAACGAAGGCGTACGATGAAGCGATAACAATAGCAAGTTATTCTTTTAAGACGCGTCCATGGTGATATCTTGTTGATGATTAAAAGTTCGATACTTTCATTAGAAAGGCTCTGTAAAATTGAAGGTTTTGCTAAACGTTCCTCGCTGTTGACATCCGGAAGTTTCGAAACGCGGAATTTGTTAGATGACGACGGCCATTCGTATTGTGGCTTGGCCAGCCCAGATAGGCCTTTTCCACAAAAGTTAATGTTCAAGAAGTTTGGATGGGTTAAGGCATCGATACACGCAGTCGGCAGGATTGTCCTCGGAGCGGACATGGCTCCAGCTGTTACGTGGCTACTCTTTCAGGATCTCAGCCGTTCTGTTGCCGACGTATGTGTTCCAGTGCCGTGTTGGTGCAGACAGCCACTGGTGCATTAATTAGGAATTGTTAATGAAGCCTTGATAGTCTCGTAACAGGAAGGGCAGCGTTTATTTCAACTGAATATTTTACACAATAAAATAGTTCTTTTAAAATTCACGCCTAAAACCCGGAAATATTTTTATCACTTCAAGTTCCAGAAAAAAAAATTTGTTTGTGTTGCTACACAACCGAGATATATTTTTATTTTTCAGTTTTTAACAAGAAAGAATACCTGTTACTCAGCTACAAATTTTTGTCGAACTGCATTGCCACCACTAAAAGCTAAGAGCGTTCAGCACATCCACCCCCGGCTAACAGTTATTCGTTCTGTCACTCTACATCAGCGATCACCGCCCCCCAATATAACGAGCATAGGACAGTGTTATGCCGGCAGAGCAGTGGCCGAGAAAGGGCAGAGCGGCGGCATGAACTTCATAGCTCAACATTTCTAAAGTAACTTCTAATGTGTCTACCGAAACACACAGCAACAGTCTAATAACGAAGGTCTAACATGTATCAGGTTGATGTGACAGACTTTATCCGCTGCTCTTCAAGCACAAAGTGCAATGACGACATAACAAAACATGATTGCCAATAGCTTCTAAAAATAATAGCTCGATTTTTTCAATTTTTGTGTCAGCCGAAAGATATGACACAATCAACACAATCCAATAACTTAGGTCTAACATGAAAAATACTTGGGCTGCGTAAGAGTTTACAGAATGTGCGTGTCAATTCCAAACTTCCGAGACCATAAATTCCGAGACCTACAGAAATGGCACGACAATCAAAAGGTATTGCTTTAATAAGAGTTTGTGCATACTTAGACCTTAAAAAAGTATGTTGGTTCAGGAGAAATGAGGGTGAAAGTGCGAACATTTTTGTTTCTAATATTGGAGCTTTTGGGGCCGGTTAAGCAAAAAGTCTGATGAAGTATTCTGGTTTTAAATACACACCCAACGATTTATCAAGCATCGCAAATAAAAACTTTTGTCCACCGCTTTGTTTGTTAAATTAAATCGATGTTTTAGGGTCCCAAAACAAATTTTAATGTATTAAGTAGTTCGAGCTGAAAAACTTTTGTTCTAGTACTTTTTGAAAAAGTGTTTAATGCCGTGATTACCACGTCGACTTTCTCCAACTCCTTAAAAATTGCAAAAATCATGCCAATTCCAAAAGCCTATACTGAATATAGACCATTGGTGCCCAAGCCCATTGCTCATGTTCCTCTTTTTTTTGTTAGATTGCTCATTGATAAAAGAAGAGCAATGTCATATACATGTGCTGCACTCAGCATAGCGAAGGCCAATTACAAGAACCATTTCGCGTGCTCTCCTCATTCTCTTCATTCGCTTCTTCTGTCTCTGAGCAGAACAATAATATTTGCATAGGCTTTACTATTTGCACTAATCCGAAAGCCTCGGTCGCCGAGCTGAGCAACAACAAATTATATTCTTTTGATATATTTTGTTCCTAAGCAAAATCATCTGACTGGCAGCTGTCCCCTATTGGAATAGAGTTTGATTTGTCAGAGTTTTGCTGCCTCAGGGTTGATTCAATTTTAGCCCGCTGGTGTCCCTCATCTATTGGTATTAATGGTATACTAGTTCAACGCATAAAATCGAAGTAACTGGCATTGGCGACCACAAAAACATATTTTTAAATGTTTTAGAAACTTTTGGTGTTAGTTTTGTAAACTTTTCACTAATTGTTTTGAGACTGGAGTTGCCGAAGGCAATGAAAAAGGACCCAACGAAACACGTTTCGCACAAATAATACATAAAATTATACGGTAAATTTTAAATTTGACTTTGATTAAATACCTATCTGACCATATTTAAACGAACACAAAAAGGAATGCTAAAAAATAAGTCCCAAGAAAATACTGTTTTTTTTCGTACCATGACAGCCATGGCAGCTTTCTCTTAAATTCGTTCGTAAAAGTGGTGGGACATTTGTAAAAGTGCTGAAGGCTAGGATCGAACCGATTCTGAGATTTTTAATAGGTTAAATATGTTTTTATAAACCAAATTTGTAAAGCAAAATTGTTCTTAAAATATCAAAGAACAATATAAAAAAAACATCTGCGCTTCTACTTATCGCAAAGTATTTTGAATCATTTAATTTCTGTGCTTGCGGAATTGAATCCGCCAGCCAATTGCTTGGAGAAAGCTTCTGTGCGATTTTTCGGAAGTTAACAGAGATTTAACAGAGGGATGATTCCGTTTGAATCTTTCGGAAGTGAAAACTGGAACTGGTCTGGGAAAATCGAATCCTTGTGAATCTTTCGGAAGTGAAAACTAAAACAGGGCTGAATTTCATAAAACAAATGGAACTTCAGAATAATGTTTATAAGTTAATCTAATCATACAATTTTCATTAGATAGAGTCCTAGGGGAAATCAGTAAAAATAACATACGAGAAAGATACAAAATTTGTTAAAAGTTACGAAGATCATTCGCTCTTCACAGTAAACGGTTGTGATTTTGTTTTGCGCTCCGAAGTTTTCCTTTTTATCGTACGGGGTTGCATTCAAACTTAGTAAATAACAGAACGCCTTTTGTTTTATTAACAACTTTCTGTTAACATCGCGTGTGCATTGTGTTTAATTTGTGTTAAATAAATGAAATCCCTTTGAACATCTAATTTTAATTTTTCTTTTCTGTCGCTCTCGCCTAAAATACTTCTAGAGTAGCTATCCCTTTGAAACTTGTACCAAAAATCTAGAAAAATGTTATAAATATATAGGACTAGAAATGGCCAGATCGTACCACTATATCCATAGCTTTCATAGGAACCGTCGGGAAAAAAATTAAAAAAAATATACAAATAGATTTGTTTGTGCCAAAGAATGCCATCACAACTAAAACTCTAACCAAACACAGAAAAGACAAGCCAAGAAAGCCCACAATTATGTACCAAATACAATATTAATTTACACAAAACACAACACATACTTCATATACTTTTTGTTGTAAAATGGAAGTTAATACCTTTATTTATAATATTAAGCACTTTCATTGCACTAAAACTTGATTTTAATGAGCTTAATGCCTTCCATTTCCTTCTTTCCTTTGGAAAGAAAAGTGGCTTACTCTATTATTGTGATGAGTGCATTGTATTTTAAAACCATAAAGTCACAACTAGGCGGCTCACTAAAAGCTCCGTAACAGCAAAAAAAAAAATACGGATCTGCTTTTGGCGCTCAAATCGCAGCTCTCTATCGGATCCCGGCGTTAGCCGAAGTCTGTCGTCAGTGGGCAGACTTCGGCTAACGCGGGTCGTGATGTGGTGTCGCCTGGGACATCCAAACAAAATAAAATAGTGGCCCCAACACCCCATGTTGAATTAACGTCCGTATTACCGGGCGACAATGGTAGTGCATACAATAGTTCTGCATTATCAAAAACTGCCACATGTGTGGTACCAAAAACGGTTACATGTGCTCGGGTGCCACAATTAAAATACATATTTATTTCACGGCTTGCCCCTGACCTTTCATCTCATCATCTTACGGCTTATATCCGTAACAAAGTCAAAGTGGATGATATAAAAGTCAAACAGCTTACATTTTCATGGATTTCGTATTATCTAAGTGGTAGGACACCACGAGTCCAATTTAAAATCTCTGTTTCTATAATGATCCAAGTTACTTCAGGCGTCCCACCAGGGAGCAACCTTGGCATACTTCTGTTTACATTATTTGATGACCTGGGCGTTCTTTTGAACCCAAAAAGTTTTCTGTCCATATTTCTTCCAT
Organism: Drosophila gunungcola; assembly: GCF_025200985.1. Classification (NCBI taxonomy): domain Eukaryota; kingdom Metazoa; phylum Arthropoda; class Insecta; order Diptera; family Drosophilidae; genus Drosophila; species Drosophila gunungcola. Next base: position 326,205 of record NW_026453205.1, read on the forward strand.
GGTAAATGAAGCCAGGGGAGTGCTTAAGTTTATAAATGGGAGGACTCAGAAATTTGATGATCTCTGTGTCACAAAGACTTTGTTAATTTAATTAGTTCGTCCAACCCTAGAGTATAGCTCTTCAGTTTGGAGTCCCCAATATAGTATACATATAGACCGGATACAGTCTGCGAAACAGAACTTTTTACTATTTGCTCTACGGGGCCTAAGTTGGAATGCAAACGTAATCTTACCATCTTACCCTAGTAGGCTTCTTTTAATTAATTTACCAACTTGGCATTACTTTTATTCGTATTCTAATTCACGGAGAAGTGGAGATTTCCGAGTTACAGGGTCGCTCACATTTCTCTATGCCTAATAGAATTACTAGGAACTATATTCCTCTTATTTTAAACCATTGCCGATCAAATTAAGATATGCATGACGTTTTAGAGTACTATGTAATGACTAGAATAAACTATCTCACATCACATTTCTATTACCGACTCTTTACCGATTTTGAAAGCATTAAACTTATCTTACTTATCACGAAATTAGTATTTAGTATTTTGTTTCGTATGTATTTTTATTTAATCCGTCTGTTCTTTCATTGTCCCTTTTCCGTAAACTCTCGCGATCATGTTTTTAACGACCCTTGGCTCGCGCTTAATAAGCATCACTTGTTTGCACTTACCATAGTGCATAAACTTCCAAATTTATTAAAAAAAAAATTGATAAAAGAAAAATTACAATTAATTTTTAATGAATAAAAGTAAAATGCATCTTTCGATATAGTATTTATATTTTTAAATAATATATAAAGTGGTGTACGTTTTATTTTCTTTAGGAAAAACCTGGTGGCTTTGAAGTTGCCATCGCTTCATCCCAAAAGCCGTGAAATCGTCGCTCGAAGACCAATACGAAATATTGTAATAGAATTAAGAACAAACTGAAACCAAAAAAAGAAGTAATGCAGTGTATTGATTTAAAAACCAACAATGTGAGATGTGCCATTACTTAAAAGAAATAAACCTTATTTTACACGACACCGACGCAAGCGTGACAAGAAGATATAAACATATAGCAACAGCTCTACATGGCAACCGTGACATGGTGTCACAAGGACACGGAATCTCATTAAAAGGATACTTAACAACAACAACACTACAACAAAGGCAACAAAAACCAGGAAAATTCGAAAAACGGCAACTGGAATGGCAATAACCAGAAGGAGCCGAGCAACTGCAACTGGAAACTGCAACCAAAATAAAACTGAGTGAGTAGAGAAGGAGTTATGGCTAAACGTGGGTGCTTAAAAAATTAAATAAATAAAAGTGTAGCGCACATAAATTGGCTATTGTTTTAAAACAACCGCCTCCGGGAACAGGCCAAAAATTACAAGAAGAACTTGATTTTCTTCATTCAAGTCTTGAACAGAAAAAGCCACTAACTTCAGCTCACTCAGTAATTAAGACAATTAATAAAGAAACCAAATTAACATAATAAAACAAATATATATATAAGACAGAAATTGTGAAATTGAGCGGAACCATTTCTGCCCCGTAGCAGAATAGCCCGTAAAGCTTTACGACAAAAGAGGTAGAATGATGTAAAAAAAAATTAAACTGAAACACAGAAATTCAAAATTAAAAATTACTTAGTTTTTTTGTATATATACTAAATAAAAAAAAATATATAAAAAAAAAAAATATATATATATATGTACACTAAATAATAATAATAAGAATGAAATAAATAAAATAAATTTAAAACAAGAGAGGAAGCAAAATTCGGCAAACCGAAGTTTATATACCCTTGCAGCAATTTAATATTCTTTATTTTTCCGATTGTTCCTATGGGAGCTATATGCTATAGTCGTCCGATTTTGATGAAATTTAAACCTTAATTCTGAAAAATTTGACTATTACTATCGGTCGAAGAACTAAAAAAAAATTAAAAAACAACAAAGTTATAAATTTTTTTCATTTATTTTTCCGATTGTTCATATGATAGCTATATGCTATAGTCGTCCGATTTTGATGAAATTTAAACCGTAATTCTAAAATATTTAACCACTACTATATGTCGACGAACTAAATAAAAAAATTAAAAAACACCAAAGTTATAATTTTTTTTCATTTTGTTTCCGATTGTTCCTATGGGAGCTATATGCTAAAGTCGTCCCATCCGGCTCGTTCCGACTTATATACTACCTGCAATAGAAAGACAACTTTTGGGACAGTTTTGGGACAGACGGACAGACAGACGTACGGACAGACGGATAGACGGACATGGCTAGATCAACTCTCCTAGTGATGCTGATCAAGAATATATATACTTTATAGGGTCGGAAACGTTACCTTCACTGCGTTGCAAACTTCTGACTAAAATTATAATACTCTCTGCAAGGGTATAAAAAACACGTATGGGTGTACCAGAATGATTATGTAAGAGCATTTCTTTTTTAAGATTTAAATAAAAAAATAAAACAAATAAACATGAACACAAATGAGTGTAAAAGAATTACGGTAGATAAGGAACCAGATTTTGAGAAGAGTGTATTTTCGATATTCCGAAATATAGAAGAATTACCGATTTGGAATATGAATATATGGAATATGGAATATATTGGAATATGAATATATGGATAGGTACAACCTAACTTTTTCCCCCCAAATCCATTGCAAGAGCACTCAGGAGGCCATAGTTCTGTCTACTGTGAGAAATTGCAAAATATTCTAGGAAATAAACACACACCCAATGTTAGGACAAATAATTGTATTAAAAACTACAAATAAATAAGACTCAAGAATATATACTACGTATGAACATAAAATACAATTTCGATTAGTCGTACAAATGTGTAAGCCAGAATGGGGTAATACAGACAGACACAATTAATAAACATGCAATGATTCTTGTTTATTCCATCATTGAGACAAGAATATTAGTGCATGAAAATAGGGAAATAATAAATAAAACGAACTGGTCAAAAATATTTAAACTATTGATCAAGTTACGTTTAAATTTAACAAATGTCAGAGAGGTATCATTTAGACATATTAATACCGACAATCTTAAATCCCTTTTTGACAATAGATTCTAGTCAGGAGCAAAAATCCAAATTAACAGGTAGAAATAGATTTAACGGAAGACGAAGACACCAAATCAAGCGAAGGACTTGATATAAAAGAAAAAGATCTACACGATCTGGTACACAGATACAAGTGTAATAGACACATAAGACACATATAAAAATAACTTTTCGAATGTCATTAAAGAATTTAATGGACAAAGGTTAAACCTTAAAAGGTTCATAATAGCTTTGAAGTTATTGAACTTAACAAAAGGCACATTAGAAAAGATAGCTGTTGAGGCTATAAAATCGAAAGTAATAGGATATACATTGTACAAGGTACAAAATGAAATAACAATTAGTGCAATTATAAACAAGAAGGAAAGCAAACTTCGGCAAGCCGAAGTTCATATACCCTTGCAGCTATTGCATTAATTAAATACTTTTGAAAACATTTAAATTATGATTTACTTGAGTATGTGCTAAAAAAAAACATTGAAACTATGATGATTTGCAGCTCAATTATTAGATAGTTATTTTTATATATTTTTATTATTTCTATGGGAGCTATATGCTATAGACGTCCGATTTTGATAAAATTTATACCATAATTCTGAAATAATTAAACATCGCTATATGTCGAAGAACTCAACAAAAAATTAAAAAACAGAAAAGTTATAATTTTTTTTCATTTATTTTTCCGATTGTTCCTATGGGAGCTATATGCTATAGTCGTCCGATTTTGATGAAATTAAAACCGTAATTCTGAAATATTAAACCATTACTATATCTCGAAGAACTAAACAAAAAACTAAAAAACAGCAAAGTTATAATTTTTTCATTTATTTTTCCGATTGTTCCTATGGGAGCTATATGCTATAGTCGTCCGATTTTGATGAAATTTAAACCGTAAATCGGAAATATTTTACCATTACTATATGTCGAAGAACTAAACAAAAAATTAAAAAACAGCAAAGTTATAATTTTTTTTCATTTATTTTTCCGATTGTTCCTATGGGAGCTATATGCTATAGTCGTCCGATCCGGCTCGTTCCGACTTATATACTACCTGCAATAGAAAGACAACTTTTGGGAAAGTTTCATGCAGATAGCTTTAAAACTGAGAGACTAGTTTGCATATAAACGGACGGACAGACGGACGGACAGACGGACGGACAGACGGACAGACGGACGGACAGACGGACATGGCTAGATCGACTCTACTAGTGATGCTGATCAAGAATATATATACTTTATAGGGTCGGAAACTTCTCCTTCACTGCGTTGCAAACTTCTGACTGAAATTATAATACCCTCTGCAAGGGTATAAAAATTGCAGTATACTATAGTTGGTGAAACATCCGATGTAGTAAAGGCGAAATTGAAAAAACCACACATAATGGAAAAACTGTCAAAAAGTTCACTACAGAAATATATTGACAAAGGCCTTCCGGCCGAACATGCTGATAAATTTAGCACCAAAGAAGCAATTGGTCAAAAAGTACTTGCAATTTAGTACAGAAATGACAAGCAACGCGAATTTCATTTGATACGCCCAAAAAGCCATAGCAAGCTTGGTAATTTCTACAACAGAGGGCATGTTCGCGGTAGAGGTAATGGTCGTGGTTAATATAATATAATAATTATAATAATAATTATTAATGCAACAACGGACAATATCATAAAATTAATAAATATAGGGGAAGCAATAGAGGAAACAATAGAAGAAACAATAGAGGAAGTTATAAAGGAAATAAGCATCAAAATGGAATAATACAAATTAAAACAACAACAATGTTAGGATAGCCCAAAACGCTTCGGGAAACTCCCAACAACCTTTAAGTACACAGCAGTAGGAAATTTAAAAATTCACACATCAATCTCAGCCAAAGCACATTCGTCACTTTTATAAATGTAGAAACGGGAAAGATATTAGTCTTTTTAATAGACACAGGTGCAAAAATATTTATATTGAAGGAAAATTCCGATGTTTTTATATACATCCAAAATAATTATATAATCAATATACAGGGAATAGGTCAAGAAGTTACCAAATCAAAAGGGCGAACTTCTGTTGATATATAAAATGTAAACAAATAATCCCACACCATTTTCATATAGAAAATTTACAATCGCTATTACTTGCGATGGAATACTATAAATCGATTTTATTAAATAATACAACTGTCAATTATATTTCAAGCCATCTTAAGACCGGCTTGTAATTAGACCAAATAACCTAAAATATCCGATTTATGTTCCAATAACATACAGATCTTGCAAAAACTTTATAATTCTGCCAGCATGTTGTCCCAAGTTGTGCGAAAAATTTAAATAAATTCAGCAGGAGACAGTATATTGATTCCGAAAATTCAATATAGCAAATACCAAAGCTACAGTTCAAAATGCATTCATAAGACTACTAAATTCAACAAATGTAGTAACAACTTTTTTACCTTGCCAAAAGGTGTTTTTGTTTGATTTAGAAACGTTCATAAAAAATTAAAACTAAGTAAGTATATTAGGATTGTAGTTTTCAGAACAAGGATAGAGGTTAAGGGGTTATATACAGGGGTTAATAGAGTTTTTTTATATACAGTTTTCTGAGAAAACTATTAAATTTAATTATTTGACTAAGTATTGGGAAAATTATTGATTTGGAAAAGAGCAATAACTAATCTCCGGGAGGTTTTGTAAAAAAAAAACCCTTTGTGGTGACCACTATATCAATGGACTGGAAATTAAAAAATCAGAGTATTGTCAAAATTTCGGTCTTAAATTGCTTATAAAAAACAAATATTTATTTATTAAAAAAAAATATATTTAAGAAGCTTGTGTTAAAATTGAGTCTAATGAGTTATCTTGATCCCAGTTCAAAACACGAGGGGCAAAATAAGAAATTTTGTTTTTGCCGACTTATTATTATAGATGTGAAATTGATATTGGCTCGTCAAGTTCTTTTGACTATCGCTTAATATACTGAAGAACAATCATAGCCTTGTTAACAGTAGACTTTATGTGACAGTCAAGTTTTAATTTTGGGTCAAAAAGAACTCCTAAATCGTTGACCGAATATATACGATCCAGTGGCTCATAAGTGAAGGTGTTCCCCCATAAAAAGTCATAACGTTACATTTTAGGCATTTCAGATTTAAGAGGTTAAACTGACACCATTTCTGAAAACAATCAATATCAGACTGTAAACCGAAGCCGATTGCAAATTATTATAGGACAAAAAAAACTTAACATCACCAGCATATATTAGTACACGCGATGTGTTATGACAGAAGGAAGATCACTGTTTAACAAAGTAAATAGCAAAGGACCTAAATGACTACCCTGTGGCACTTCAAATGTAAGCTGATTCACAATAAAAACAGCGTTTTTTAAAATAACCCTCTGCGTTCTTCCATTCAAATAACTTGAAATCCAAGTTAATAAATAATGCCCGAGATGATGTAATTTAAATAAAAGAAGAGAATTGTAAAAAGAATCAAAAGCCTTACTTAATTCTGTATATATGAGATCAGTCCGAGATGATCTAATATCAATAAAACAAGAGAATGGTTAGCAGAACTAAAATCTGCATTTTATTGTAGTTCAGATGACCTTCGCTTAAAAAAAATAAATAATAATCCGCTTAAATGGCTTCCCTCCCTGTTGATGTAGACTTGTTGGGGTAGACAAATGAAACAGTTTAGGACTCGGTTTACAAAAAATTGAGCCACAAAATTTAAGCACCCACCCAGGAAGCCCGTCCGGCCCTGGAGAATATGTTGTTGTTGTGGTCTTCAAATCCCTTAGAAGAGAACTTTCTGTTACTACCGCGAAAAAAATACAATTTGATCTGTTTAAATTGTAGTGCTTTGTATTTATAGTAGCGGACAAAGAAATCGGGACATGCAAAAAAAAGTTCGTTTCGTAAATTTTTTTAAATTATGTTTATGGTGTTAAGAAAACAAAACAAAAAAATATTGTTTTCGATTCCAACCAGGTGTTTTGAAAAAAAAATCTTGATTTAAAATTATTGATACATTTTAAAAGAGTAAAAAAGTCTTGCCAAAGGCCTTCCTCCGCTGGCTCGGCCTGTATTTTGTTCCACAAATGTTTAATAATATGCCTAAAAATATTTTAAAAAGTTCTTATAAATACGTTTTCTTCTTACAGCCTGATTCCATTGCCGCATTAGCGGACTTTTTAAATGTGCCGGGTTCCATTGGCGCATAAGAATTTAGCTTTTGCTACTCCAACATGTGAGTGGCAAGAACAGCTGATCTGGGTTTTTTACTTTTGAATTGTCGTAAATCAAAACGACATGAAGTTAAAATCATGAATAAGAGCGAGTTTAAGGATATCTTTAATGCTCAACATGACACTCATAATACGACCGAGGCATTTGCCAACAGAAATCGGTGTGCTTGCTATTGGTTTCAGTCGATTTTACGCAAAATAAATTTGTATATTCAAAAGAAATCAAAAATTCCTGCATATAAAAACCACTCTGCCACCAGCCAGAGTGCTTGCACTAACGACATGTCGATAGCTATCGGTATTTTTCGGTATTTTTACTAAAAATAAGTTCGAGCGAATGGTTTGTAGTCGCAAATAATTTTCGCATTTATTTTAAATGCAGCATTTAGCATTCCTTGTGTAAATAAATGCGCATTAGGCCAATAGCGTTTTAATGTTATGCTATATATAAAAAAGAATTTGAAAGATTTTCTAAGCTTTTTCTAACTAATTAATTTTTTGTCCTCTGCTCTAGTTTTTTAACGATTATTTTTATATTAAAAAATGTCCAAAAAGGTTTTTTAATATAATATTTCATCATCCTGTTCAAGAAAAGCTTAATTTCAATAATTACAATTAACTGCTTTAATCGTTTATTAAGATGTTTTCCGTCGTCTTCCCTCTTTATCCAGGAGCTTTCTAATGTTTTCCGCTCCTGCAACAAGAAAAAAAAAGGTTTGTTGTTCGCCAGGGTTCCTCTCAGCCGACATGCCTTAAGGACGATCAGACACAGATTTCAAACTCACCTGTCCCTGTGCGCTGTATATTGAAATAAGTATTTTTTAAATTCAACCGCATTTTAATTCTTTTCTATTATTTGCAAATGACTAAATTTGGCCAAAGCCCAATGCCAAGCCAAAAATTTTACTTGAAAATACATTCCTGACTCAGTGACGTGGAATCTCTAAGGGCATTTTGCATCGATCTAAATAAATAATAATCAAAAAGGAAATGACTAAACGGGGAATGAGGTAAAACTCGTTTTCAAAAAGTTTTGAACAAGTTTTGCAATATATGGTCGGTCGTTATTATGAAAAAGAATGGACTCGTGTCGCATATTCTGGGCGTTATTCAGCGACCGCTTTCCTTAAACGGATCCGTTGTGGTCGGTAGAGATCCCGTGTGATCGTCTTACAGCTCAAAATTACACCCGTTTTCATCCCTCTTGTTACATAGCAATACCTTCGTAATGCAAGTGATTTGCAGTTGAATTAGCTGGATGTCGTAATAATACCATTTTTAATCACCTTCAGTACATAAGGCACCGAGATTCCTATCTTTTGTGTTAATCCTGGTGCTCATCATGTATTTGGAAAATTATTTTTGCATTTAAAAACAATCCCAATCCAGAATTGCTTAATTTTCTTAATCCTTAAATTGTTTATCAGACCAACCCTTTTGTTGTCTTCTGTATCAAAATCGCCACTTCTGAAGCGTTGAAGCTAGAAATCAGAAGTTCAAATTACTGTAGCATGAGCACCATAGGCTTCGTGTATCATACGAAGACTCTCAGAAGCAGATTTTTGCAAACAAACGCAAACAGGTTAACAGGTACTGCAAAATTATTTATCAGTTTCATTTAAAAAAAAAACAAATTTAAAAAATTAATGTTACAATTTGTAAAACTTAAAAATCTGACGGCAACTTTATTAAGAATTTATTTTTCAAACAGTCAAAACTCAAACTTACCATACTTGAAAGGCATCATATTACGAGCTGGATGCGTTTAAATTTGTTTAACATTTAACCTTTATAAAACACAAGTATGCCTAAAGATTGAAAGTCAATGAAATATAACTTATGAAATTTAAAACATACTTTGTGTTATTATTTACAGGTGTGTGACGAACCCGTTCGGACCCTTTACAACAAAATAAGTTTTTCTGGAGTTTTAAAGCCTTTTAACTGATTTAAGCATTAGAGTAAATTTAAAATACCAAAACTACAGTTTTCGGACTTTTGAAAGAGTTGAATTTGTTCAGAGTCTGAGTTGAGTTTGGAATCAGCTCCGAACTAGAGCTTGGTCTGTTTGTCTATGACTTTGGAATCATAGGTCATGGTATCAAGCAATCATCAAGAAAGAGCTCATGTTAAAAGCTGTGATTTTGTTGACTCACAACAACAAAGCAAACAAGTCAATCAAAGCTCACATTACTCGAAAAGATACAGCTCAACTTAAAGCTTCTTCCTCGTATATTAATTTTTTTAGCTGAAAGTAATCTAATAAGTTTTAAAGGGCGGAAATGAAAAAAATGATACTTTAAATATAATATTTAAATAATTATAAAAATTTAAAAAAAAAGTGTTTTTTAATAATTTTCTTAAAACTACTCAAAATTTATCTTGGTCAGTAGAATAGACGCACTTACACTTTTTAATTTTTTATTAAAAAAGTTTTTCTTTTCTAGCTTAAATTTTTAGTTGGTGTTTATATTTGATTTATTAAAAATAAAACAAATAATTTCAGTAATGAGTACTGCGTCCTTTGTTAGTAATAACTTCAGATATCCGATCCTTAATAGAATGATACAAGGAATCTACATGTTCACGGAAATCTCGCTCCAATCACGTTTAGTAGCTGCAGTTAATGCTTCATTATCTTCGTATTGCTTTCCTGTTTCGTATAGCTTCCGTGCTAGCCAGTCCCAAACATTTTCAATTTCGTTAAGATCTAGAGAACATTGTGGCCAGGTCATTATATTAACGTTTTAACTTGAAATAAACGACTTTACTACTTGAGCGTTATGAATAGGGTCATTGTTTTGTTGAAAAATCCAGGGAATTGGTCCTAAGAGATCAATTCATTTTGGAAATTTGATCGCCGTTCATTTTCTGACCGATAAAAATCAAGTCAATTGTTCCATATAACGTGATAGGACCTCACACCTTTATTCCTCCCTCTCGGCTGTGGTGGCGACTTAAATATGGCTCATCTGTCCGCAAATCGTGATAATAATGTTGAAAGCCATCAAGGCCATCTAAATAAATACGGTTTTTTATCGGTAAAGACAACTGAACGCCAATTATTATATTTTTACGAATGGAAGCCGTGTTTCATTGAGTGTTCCATTAAACAAAGTTTTTTTTTTTATTTTTAAACGCTTAAAGTGTTCTGCATTTCTGATTGTACGCTGAACAGTGATTTTGCTCCGGCTAATTTGAAGGGGTTCTAAAAATTTGGCGTACTGCTTGCTTGATAGTCCTTTTTTCCTTTGAAGTTTTTTTTCCATATGCCTCTGTGTCCTTTAAATATCTATCAACAGTTCTGGAGCTGCGATTTATCTGTTTGGTAATGTTTCGAGTCCTTGCGAGTTAAAAAGTCTACTTTTTGACGTTCCATAAGCTCATAACAGCAGCTTTTACCATTTTTCTTTAAATCTAGCTCGAAAACAATTTATTTTTTTGTTTTTAATATTTTCTCAATTCTAAAACTGCACTTGCTTGCGCAAGACAAATAAATGTAAAGTATGTCTATTCCAACCGAAAACACGCGTGATATCTATAGACATTTCTAAAGTTTTCGAATGTACAGTTATTTATCGCAAATCAACCAGCTGTAACCACATATTTTTATTGTACAAGATTCAAACTTCGATCAAAAGAATTTCGGCTTATAGCATTTATAAAAAAAAGTTGGTGCGTTTAACCTAAGACCAGCAGTGTATACAGAAGGTGACAACCTAAGAAATATCTTTAACCAGCTCTGCTATTCTCTGCACCTCACTCCTTAATTCTAATATTTTATTTTATAAATTTAAAAACATAAGTAGATTTAAATCAATCATATTTATACTTTTGCAGGGGGTATTATAATTTCAGTCAGAAATATGTATATTCTTGATCAGCATCACTAGGAGAGTCGATCTAGCCATGTCCGTCTGTCCGTCCGTTTCTACGCAAACTAGTCCCTTAGTTTAAAGCTATCTGCATGAAACTTTCCTAAAAGTTTTCTTTCTATTGCAGGGAGTATATTAGTCGAAACAAGCCGGATAGGACGACTATAGCATATAGCTCTAATAGGAACAATCGGAAAAATAAATGAATAAAAATTATAACTTTGCTGTTTTTTAATTTTTTTTTTAGTTCGAAATATAGTAGTATTTAAATATTTAAGAATTTCGTTGAATTTTCATGAAAATCCGACGACTATAACATAAAGATCCCATAGGAACAATAAAAATAAAAAAAAAAAAAATTCTCAAAAATTTAACTTTTTTATTTGGTAATTTTTTTTTAAATTATTTTTGATTATTTAATGAGCTGCAATTCATCATACATAGCTTCAATGCTTTTAAACATACACGCAAGTAAATCATAATGTTACTGTCTTAAAGAATATTTAATTTTTGCAATAGCTGCAAGGGTATATGAACTTCGGCTTGCCGAAGTTTGCGACCTTTCTTGTTTCTATTTTATTTAAAAACAAATAATTAAAATTACGACTACGCTTTCGCTGGCAAAAAATGCTTGACTGGGCACTAATGGGCATACGTAACAAATGAAGATAGTGTGTTAATTTTAAACGAGAAAGTTCAAACTGGTATATTTGTTGCAAATTTATTTCAAAGAATGATGACAATTTTTAAAAGTAGTTTTCAAACTTTTTCAAAACTAAAAAAAAAACTTTTAATTATACTTATAGAATACTTTTTATATTTTTGTAAATTTAAATGAAACAAATATACAAATCTGCCTTTTCTGTTTAAATAATATTTTAATGGTAATAATTGTATAATTTTAATTGAACCAATATCTTGGATTAAAACGAAATGTTTAAAGACAATTAAAACTATTAAAGAAATTTTTGCAAAAGTTAAAACTACTATTTAGCTTTTGCAAAAATTAAATATTCTTGAAACATTAAAATTATGATTGACTTGCGTGTATGTTTACATTGAAGCTATATGAAGCTTGTTTTATAGTTCCTATGGCAGCTATATGATATCGTTTTCCGATTTTAATAAAATTAAAAGCGTAATTCTGAACTGTCAAATTATTAATTAATCATAAAGAAATTGTAAAAAAAATTACAAAATTAAAAAGGTAAATTAAAAAAATTTTTTTTTATATTTTTATTGTTCCTATGGGAGCTTTAAGTTATAGTCGTCCGATTTTGATGAAATTTAAACCGTTATTCTGAAATATTTAACCATTACTATATCTTGAAGAACTAAAAAAAAATTAAAAAACCTCAGTTATAATTTTTTTTAATTACCTTTCCGATTGTTTCTATGGGAGCTATATGCTATAGTCGTCCGATTTTGATTATTAATTAATCATAAAGAAATTGTAAAAAAAATTACAAAATTAAAAAGGTAAATTAAAAAAAAAATTTTTTTATATTTTTATTGTTCCTATGGGAGCTTTAAGTTATAGTCGTCCGATTTTGATGAAATTTAAACCGTAATTCTGAAATATTCAACCATTACAATATCTCGAAGAACTAAAAAAAAAATTAAGAAACACCAAAGTTATAATTTTTTTTATTTATTTTCCGATTGTTCCTATGGGAGCTATATGCTATAGTCGTCCGATCCGGCTCGTTCCGACTTATAGACTTCCTGCAATAGAAAGACAACTTTTGGGAAAGTTTCATGCAGATAGCTTTAAAACTGAGAGACTAGTTTGCGTAGAAACGGACGGACAGACGGACGGACGGACAGACGGACAGACGGACGGACAGACTGACGGACAGACGGACGGACAGACGGACGGACAGACGGACGGACAGACGGACATGGCTAGATCGAGTCTCCTTGTGATGCTGATCAAGAATATATATACTTTATAGGGTCGGAGATGTCTCCTTCACTGCGTTGCAAACTTCTGACTGAAACTATAATATTTTCTGCAAGGGTATAAAAAAGTTGAAGCGCTCCTATTGAAAACCCCTTTAGTAGAAGGGACGAATACATACATATATGCAAAACATTTTACTGCTACCACTGATTTTAATTTGTAATCAAAAATAAAGCGTATGCTGAAATATTTAAAAATATATTCTAACATATAATATTCTTATTTTTAACATTAACCCAATAATAAATACGCCCATATTGTTAGGATACCAAGTATGAAAAGTAACAATTGTCTTTTAAAAGACAAAATATTCTTGATGTGTCGAAATGAAATAAACGCACACATGCACCCGTGTATGAGAATGCATGATCACGCATACACACAAAGACCACTTCAAGCGCAGGGCAACCTTTTTCAAAATGCAACTCTTTGCCACAGAACGACCGAACTAGCGACTGCGCGAGCATAAAAATGAGAATACGAATGAGGGAGCAAAAAACCCGAATGCACACGAAGCACCAGGCCTGCTACTAAGAGCCCCTGGGGCCTGTCGCTAGGAAATTTTTGTGTCCATTTTGGTTGTAAGAAATAAGTAGTCTTTATGTTGTAGGGTAAGTGCTTTTAGGCATCACCAAACAAAGCACTTTTATGTCTTTTGATGAGGTCGTGTTCGGATGTTAGGCCTATATAGTCCCAGCAATGTATTTTTTATGCTGATGTACAGTGTAATTGATAAACCTATATTTGCCTTCGACAGAGTGAGAGTAGATACCATTAGTCTACTACCCAAATCAGAGAATGGCAACGAGTATATCATAATGTGTTGCTAATAGCCTGATTCCATTGCCGCATCAGTGGACTTTTTAAATGTGCCTGATTCCATGATTCTACTCCGACATGTGAGTGGCACGAACAGCTGATCTGGGCTTGTTTACTTTTGAATTAAAATAAATGAACATGAGTGAGTTTAGTAAACTCTTTAAAGCTCAGCAGGACATTCATAATGCGACCGAGGCATTTGTCAACTTGGACGACAAGGAAGAGAAGCTGATTGCGTTGTTACGACGGGTTTGCAATAGAGACCACCACAGTTTGTAAAAAAGGAAAGGATCCCCGTATATATGGGAGTTATTTTATGCCAGAGATCCAGCAGTAATGCATTGTGGTACTGCGAGCAGAATTTGCAGCGTGCGCTGTAGGTTTCAGTCATTTTTATACAAAATAGATTTTATATTCAAAAGACATAAAAAATTGCGCCAACCTTGCATAAAAAAACAGCTGTTGTAGTGGTGGCACGAACAAAATATCGTTAAACATCGGTATTTTCCGGCATTTTTTCTAAAAACGTTTGGGGCGAATGGTTTTTAATCGCATTTAATAATAGCATTTATTTTAAATGCGGCATTTAGCCTCATGGGATTCCCTGTGTAAATAAATGCCTATTAGGCTAAATGCGTTTTAATGCGCCAATGGAATCAGGCTATTAAAGAACCCTTATATACAAGCTTTGTAAAATAGGGATAACAGCGAAAATTGTAAACATTCTGCAATGTGTATATACGAGTGGCAAGGCCACTCCATTTGGCCAAACAACTTGTGGGCTAGCTTTGAGGACGCCGAGCTGAAGGCAATCAATCGGGTCGCAGGTTGCAGACAGTCAAAGCACTGCTTACAAGCAGGGTGGATAAGCGTGAAAGTCCGAAGGATTTGGCAACCGCTAATGACTGAAAGACCGTAGCGCAAATAAACGGCCCCGGCCAGTCAAAGCGTATCTGCGCGTTACCTTCAACCGTCCTCTTTCCCCAAGAGAGTCAGTTTGGCTAAGGTCCGAGTTAACAAACAATCTCAGAAAAGTGGCGACCGACTTTTCTAATCTAGCCTTACACTACAGCGGATCTCTTCCCGGGCGGACCTGTCCCTTCTCCACAGCTCGTGGGAGCAAGTATGGAGAATATTAAAGTAAATAACAAAATAAAACAATAAAACAGATACTCAAGATATTTACCAGGCTCAAACTAGAACTGCCTGGAATCCCTAGCAGTCCTATAAAACTTACAGTACTATGGGTTCGAGTAAACAAAGCTCCGTATATACGAAACGGACAAATTGGCGGCCAACAGCCTGGCGGTTTATGCATCTGATGAAAAGACAAGCAACACAGGTTATGTGTCAACCGGCACAGTCACACAAATGGCTTCACACCCAAGCTGGCACCCAGAATAGATTTTCGGACATTCAAGAGGAGATGAAGGCCAGCCGGCCACCTGCAAATTAACCTGCACCACTAAAAGGCAGTCACAGCTGCCCTTTTAAAGTGCCTAGTGGCAGGCGCTATTGACATATTCTAATACAAGAACCTTGGAGTGTGGGTAACAAAATCTGTATAACCTCTATAATTGTTAAACCACACCTTAACGCATTTCTTCTCCGTCAGTTTAGCGACGACGGACAGACTAGACACACATACACACCACACCATATCATCATTCTATCTAGCCTATGACCGCAATGGGTCCTCGACAAAGGAACTCATTTGCGTCCCCTTGTTCCTTTGTCGACACTCAATAAGTACAAACTGAAATGAAAACGGGGTAAGTTACTTTTTCAGCACCTTCTTCAGTCAAATATATATACCTGCAACAAAGGTAATGCCCGACCTTTACCAACAGGAATAAAAGGGAAAACTCTGCTCCTATTCTCTGAGACCCTGATTGACCATCTCGGGGCTTGGAGGGTCGGGAATGAAGACTGCTTCTCCGACCACCGATACATAAAGTTCATAGATTAATTATGCAAATGAATTTCATCCCGATCGACCATTACTCAGTAGCAGCAAGGTTGTTTCTCTTCATCTTCATTTGGACGGGAACTCTATCATAAGAGTATGAACAGGGGTGGAATATGCTACAATTTCTCGGGATGCAAAGAACTTAGGCTCCTTACCCACTTTGTAAACAACTTCTAGCTGGGAACTTCTTACTCAGCTTTCCTACCAAATTATTGTCTTCCCCACTCCAATGAATTCATTATTAGGTTTCGATTGCGCCGCGATCATTCTCTGTAAACAATTGCCGCTCCGCGGTCTTTCTACTGTAAACTAAGCCGGGCCTTCCGAATGTAAACAATAGCATCCGGTCAGCTTCCAGCGCGGCCCAAAATTGCAGAGATATCAGTTTAATTGATTTTCACAATCAAACCAAATATTTCATCATCCAATTTATTCCGGCTCTCTTGAGTCAATCTCTTATCCAATATTCAAGTCCCTAGATTTTCTTAAACCGAGGTTTGCTTATCAGATAATCGGCCCTTGGCCAGTCAGTCCGTTTTGGAGAACAGAATCGAGCAAACCGAGATAAAGAGCAGTAAATTAAATAAGTTCGACCTATTGTAATAGTGAATAAGTGATTAAATAAAATAAAATAAAATAAAATAAACTTAACTTGCATTGCGGTCAATATACTTTAAACAGAACTGCACGAAAACAATATCACATTGTTAAATTCCCTCCCATGGTAAGAAACGTAATTATAAAGGCGTGCCATGTACCAGGTTTCGACCAAAATGGCTTTCTTCAATAATGGGGAAACATATCTATCAGTGCAATTTGAAAGGAGTCCACTTTAAATTCATTCCACCAAGATCCCCTCACATTGGTGGATAATGGGAAGTTGCAGTAAAGTCAGCAAAAACATTATTGGTGATAAATGTGTCAACTGCTAACCTCACCTTTGAGCAGTTGAGCACTGTAATCACCAATGTCGAGGCAGTACTAAATTCTCGACCTCTTACTCCAAGGTCAGATGATCCTATTATTGATTGGAGAAGCGCTAGTCGCTCAGCCAGACCCAGAGCCGCTAAGAATAAAATCGCTACCTGAACAGTGGAAACTGGTGCAGCGACTCAATTTCACATTTTGGACGCAATGGTCCAGAGAATATTAACCAGTCCTTCAACCACAGTCGAAATGGAAGAAGCGGAAAAGCCCATCCTTACCATTGCTATCGATGCCGTTGTTAATCTTGCTGCTATTACCATTAGATGGTTTGATTCGAGGCCAGGAATTTATTAAGAAAAGATTGGTCAATTATAGCTTATTATGATTTAAAGCCAAATCTCGAATATGTGAAGACATTTTACATGGGAAAAATTTAGGACTGTCAAATGTGCTTACATATACAAACAGTTTAAGCTTGTGCTGCTTTATACCATCACTTTCAATACGTTTACGAAGAAAAAAATAAAGAAAATGATTTACTGCAAATGTCAAGAATGAGTCGATTTTGCCAACAGATTTTTTGGCATATTAGATACAGAGTATGCCAGTAGAACGTTATCAACTATTCAAAAGGTGAAATCGAATAACGAATGCATTTTGGAATGAGTTAAGAATCAAACTTCAATAATTGATTCTACTTTCACATCATGAAAATAGCTGAAGCTGCTTTCGACAAAAATATGAAAATAATGACTCAGCAAATGAAGGATGAAGCTAACGCTTCTCTGAATTCTCTCAAAGTCATTCAATGATACATCGTATTGACAAATCAATTATCCATATTGGCGGCAAGTTTACAAAGATTTTAGACAGATATTTCACATGTTCTGACAAATGTTCATTCTAACGATATTAGTCCACTGCTCGTTTCTCCCAAGCAACTTTTAAATAGTCTATACATTCACATGCCTCAACAATCATGTACTACATTTATATAGATTAATAATGACAGAAACAAAGGTGATAAAGGACTATGTAAACTTTAAAATAAAACTGGCGTTGATATCAACACAGCTATTTTAAGTATATAACTTGATTCCAACAATTAAATTGTGGTCCTTTATATTGAATATCCAATTATGGCAGTGAATCAACATGAAGATCAATTCATTACTATGTCGTTAAGAGACTTTGATCTTTGTAACTTACTAAACAGATCCATGTTCTCTATTGACAATCATTGTGAGATTCAAATGTTTAATAACAAATCATCGTCATTGTGACAGAAAATAAGTTCGGCGATATCATTCACATGGCAAAGATTGAGAACAAAAAATCTACGGATATTTTCGATTAGATCACCAATGGAGTTATCAGCTATATGTGACGATCAATTATCAACCGATTATCAACCAATTATCGATCGATTGATAATATCGGACTTTTATCCTTGCATCCGATGTGCACTTTAAGAAATCTTTTCTGAGTGTGATTGCCCATCAGGTTACCTCTACTGGAACATTGAAATTATCTTACGCTCGATTGGGCAGTCTGAATGAATCTTTAACACCGCTTGCTAAAGTTTCACATTCAAATCATTCAGTGAAGCAAAGTTATAGTGCTTGAAGTGACCTAGTGAAGAATTGATTCCGAGAATAAAAATGCCAAACGAGATTGTCGATCTACAACACCACCACATAAGTGACTATGTCGAGTTATTGATCCTGATCAAGAATATGTACACTTTATAGGGTCAGAAACGTTTTCTTCTACCTGTTAGATACATTTTTAACGTATACAATACAACATTTTACTCTACGAGTATATTTAGAGTTTACCTTAAAGCTGAGGTCACGAAAGGATCGCCCCTCGTCTTTGCTTCCCTGCTGAGCATTAATCGAATTATTTCATTCGTTGGTTCTTCGTTCTTCAACAATAACAGAAAGTGGCTTAATGCTTCCGAGTGACTTCCAGCTTCCAATTCTGGCAAGAGGTCCTAAAGAGAAAATCCAATATAATTTTTAAGAAATTTTTAAAATGAATGCCGTTTTATACCTGAATACTCTTGAGGGATACATCGTGAGCTTGAACAATTTGCCATAGGCAAAATTGTTCATAAGTCTCAAACTCAAGACTTTCTCTAATACAATCAATGAGTCCATCCTGTTTAAATATTGTAAGTTTCCCTTGTGCGACTGAGTATATTATGTCACGCACATTTTTTGCATCTATGCAGCGCAGCGTTATTCGCAAAATATCAGTATTATTAACGGCTATCGACTTAAACTCTCTATATATGTCAGGAAGAAGCCACAAGTATATGATAGTGTTTTTTTTTTCAAGCAGATCGAGGTCTCGGACCAGGCAATTGCCGATCTTATCATTTATCGCATCGCAAATTTGTCGATAAATACTTGTTTTAAACTGATATGACTGCTGGGAATTTTTGCGCGCTTGAAGCTTATAATATATTTTCATAAAATACAGAAACAAGTATCCAATTTCAGGGATGCGATCACATATTTCGGACAATAAAGTTTGAAACGGCTTTTTGTTTTTTTCATCGTTTTCATAAAGATAACGAAACAAGCCATACAAGGGATAACTAATACTCTTGGCTAAAAGTTTTTCTTCGGTCTTGCTTTCCGAAAATATATTCTGCTGTGGTAATGTCTCACGCAGTATTAAAACAGTATTTGATATCACATAATTAAGCTGAAACTCTTCAACGGCAGAGGCTGGCAAAGACCGAAAATCTTTTAAAAATGCCTCCCAAGTGTATGAATTCCGCTTTGTAATAAATGTTTCAAATGAATCAGCTATTGCTTCCGCTAGTTCAACCTTTGGCTTTTCTTTTAATCTGACCTGAAAAAAATTTTGAGTTAGATCTAAGGAAAGTTGTTTTATGATTAACAACCTTTGAAAGAGGCAAGTCGTCATCGTCATCAGTATTCTCCTCGATTTTATTAAGTTTTCCGAAACTTTCAGCATTCTCGATGTTAAAAACATCTTCAACGTCTAGATCCGTTGGCACAAGTGCTAACTTTTTGTCCTCATCTACCAATAATAAGGCTGTTTCAGCATTATTGATAAGTCCAGTTTCAAGTAAATCAACGTTTTCTGCCAAAAAATATTAAGGAAAATTATTTTCTCATTAAACATATTTATGGTTATACTAATACTAACCTTCATGTAAAATTCTCTGATCTACCTCTTTTTTTAAAATGTGAGTCTGATTTGGATGCAATAAAGGGTACATTGGTTGATTAAGACTAGCACCTGGAGATAAAAACTCTCTAAAGTTTTCTCGTATTAAATTACGAAGTTCTCTGTCAAGCTTTGGTGACTCAAAAAGCGGTTGTATGTTTGGTATCACCTGAATTTAAAAAGAATTATTGCATTTAAAAAGGTTTCATATTTATCAAATTACCTGCTTGTCCAGAATTAGTTTTAATGAATTGTAAACGCCCATTCGGATTTTATCTTCATGGTTTACATAAAAATTTTTTGTAATTCGGCATAGGAAATCCAAAAGCGTACTACTGACAAAAGGATGATTTCTTATAGAGTGGTACATAACTAGAATCCCAGGCTCAATGTTCATAATATTATCTTTAGAGGGATCGAAAAATAACCAATCATAAAACAATGACAGCTTTGCATTGGCCGAAGCAATTGGATTTGTGCACGATGAGATTAACCAGCCTATAATTGCCCATCGCGGTATAATATCCGAGCACAGCATATCGTTAGTCGGATGAATTACATTTATTATAAAACGAATAAGATCTGAGCGTAAGCTGTGAGACTCAGGTGTTGCGAAATATTTGTCTTGAAACCAATCTTGGTATTTTTTTTGATTGCCAAATTTTACAGACGATGCCAAAAAACTTATTTTTCGTTCCATATCTGGTAGAAGACGACATTGCAGAAACCGACGACTTGTTCGGACTTGTAGTAAGTGCCAAATTCCGTTGAATGTTGGGTGTAAACATTTTGGATTAAAAAGAATATCACGCCAAAGTTGTTCGAATTCCGGAATGCGGGCTACGTTTTGTAGGAGGCTGTTTGGAAACACAAAGGTTAAAGGTAAAATTACTTATTCCTATCACTTGCAAAGACGAAAAATATGCTGTTTTCATCAAATTTTTGCTTACAAAAACTACAAATTCTTCCATCGGATTGCTTAAGAGCTAGTCAGAAGGTAAGGACAATTTTTTATTGAATTAGGAACCGAGACTTATTACACTGTGCAACAAATAGAGGTCGATGAAAATATACAAAAGTGCGACTATATAGGCCTAATAAATCTCGTTGTGCTGAACACGAGTTCATTCTTGGAATTTCTCCATCAACTTTAGTTTTCGAAGAAATTTGATGACTTAACGGGTTCTTTGATTCTAAGCAACAACTGCACTGAATTTTACTGCCTTAACCTATTATATTTTTGCTACAGTGCAACTTTTTGAGTAAGGGTCCTTATAGCAAAAACCAGATTTTTAAAAAATTTTATGGATGAAAAAACCTTTTTTTTAACATGATTTACATAAAATTGTAGATATTTTACATGACCGCAGCAGTTTCTAAATGCGGAATTCAAAAAATAACAACCTTCATGCGACAATGGCTCTCGCCAAATCATAGGTACGGAAAATGGAAACGATTTTTGTTCGACGCGCTCATAGAGGAACAGGACGGGACGCAGACATAGGTACGGAAAATGGCAAACGGGTTTTGTTCGAGCACGGGGCGCATACAGATGAGAAACCCATGCCATATCCAGATTAGTCATTTCTAATTTGGAATTTAAGTATTTCAAATTCTTTAATTTAATTACTTTTCACATTTTTTGTCTTAGCTTTTTTGCAGTGAACCTCCCGCATATGTAGCAGACTATGTCTGGCATATTGACTCATTTGGTAATGAGAAGTTAAACGCAATACGTCTTGTCGCATCGGCTGCCGAAACATAAGTGGCTTATCTTCGTTAAAGTTCATATTTATGGTAATTTTAATTTTTGTTATTTTTTCAATTCCGCGTTCAGAAACAGCAGAAGCCACTTTGGTTGGAAGAAAGGTTTCTCAGCCCTGTCAAGTTAAATTACTACAATTTTATGTCAATCATGTAAAATTTTATATGAATATTGAAGGCATATCAAAATAATTGTTTGCCTACTTAAAGGAACCATTAAGCAAAGGGCTTTTAGGTCTTTTAAAGTGATTGCATTCTTTATCATACATAACATTTTAATAAGTCTCTCGACTCTTTTGGGTATGAGGATCCTTAGTCAAAAAAATCATAGGTTTAGGCAGAAAAATTCAGTTGGGCCGTTATTTTAAATAAAAGAACCCGTGAAATCGTCCTTTTTGGGTCCTTAAAATAATTTTTCTCGAAATCAGGGGGATGGAGAATTTCCAAGAACGACGTCGTGTTCAGCCCACCAAGATTTTAGGTCTATACAGTCGCATGATTTTTTTGCACAGTGTTCTTAATAACCTAATTACTAATTCATTAAATTATAGGTATATAAACATAGTACGATCCAAGTATTAGAGTTAAGCTCAAACTGTAAAAGGTTTCAAAATAAACCAAAAAATATGCTTAACTCGACTTTCAGATACAAGTTACTTTGTTAACTAATTTAAAAATAAATAACTAACGAGCGGATACTTTAAATAGGAATAATTTGATTACTATACTTTTAAGTTAACAAAATATCTTCATCTTAAAAGTAAATGTGAAAGGAATTAAAAACATAGGTGTGCAGATTATTATTTAAATTGACTGTTTCATGGCATTGTTGAACTGAAAAACATGAAAGAACGCTTTAGTCGAGTTCCCCAACTATTAGATACCCGTTACTCAGCAAACAAATTTCAAACTAAATATTCCTTCACAAAACAATCGGTGTCTAGGGGCGCCAGCTGTCGAACTGCAAATCTACTAGAAGCTAAGAGTGTGCAGCACACTCACCCTCCGCTATCAGTTCTTTCGTCTGTCTCTCTACATCATCGATTACCGGCGGCAGAACATTTAACATATGTCCAAAACACACACACAGAGTACAACAGCTACGGTCTTACATTTTCCAGAGTAAAGTGACAGACGTGTTCAGTGTTCCTGCATTATAAATCCCAAATCTCTAACGGTATAGTTTCCGAGATCTCGTCTTTCATACGGACGGACAGTCGGACCAACGGACAAACAGACGGACATGGCTAGATCGACTCGGCTATTGATCCTGATTAAGAATATGCACACTTTATAGAGTCGGAAACGTTTCCTTCTATCTTTTACATACTTTTCAACGATAACAATATACCCGAGTAACATGTATAATTAAAAATCTTTTAAAACAATGTACAATTTGTAAGCAAGCAAATATGACAGATATTCCCCAAGTCCAGTAAAATTTCGGCCAATCCTCGAGGACCCAGGATATGATTTTCATATAGATATTTATTCCGCAGAAATAATTAAGTTTTGACCGCTTTAGATAATGTCTTAATTAGCACAAAGCAGAAATTTTAAATAAAAATTAACAGGTCACATGAAACTGCACTGCACTATTTTTATACCCTTGCAGAGGGTATTATAATTTCAGTCAGAAGTTTGCAACGCAGTGAAGGAGACATCTCCGGCCCTATAAAGTACATATATTCTTGATCAGCATCACTAGGCGAGTCGATCTAGCCATGTCCGTCTGTCCGTCCGTCTGTCCGTTCGTTTCTACGCAAACTAGTCTCTCAGTTTTAAAGCTATCTGCATGAAACTTTCCCAAAAGTTGTCTTTCTATTGCAGGTAGTATATAAGACGGATCGAGCCGGATCGGACGACTATAGCATATAGCTCCCATAGGAACAATCGGAAAAATAAATAAAAAAAAATTATAACTTTGGGGTTTTTTTATTTTTTTTTAGTTCTTCAAGATATAGTAATGGTTATCTATTTTAGAATTACGGTTTAAATTTCATCAAAATCGGACGACTATATCATATAGCTCCCATAGGAACAATCGGAAAAAAATACAAAAAAAAATTATAACTTTGCTGTTTTTAAAATTTTTTTCATTTTACGAACACCCAGTAACTTAAAATTTTATGAATTATATTTTTTGAAGTAACTTTTTAACAAATCCCACAAAGCCCACAACATAATATCGGTAAACTAAAAGTAAAACAACAGTCAGATTTAAAGACACTTTATCAAAACCAATGATAAGATACTCTTCATTCAGGTCCTGAACTTTTTGACAATTTAAATGTTAGGTAGGCTCAAATCTAAATAAAATAGTAAAACAAAATGACCCAAACATCTGACACATTTGACGCAATCATAATCATTTTCAAACCGCTGTCAAAAAAGTCTTTTAACTGGATTGGACCCGGTTGGAAAAATAGATTTCCAGAAATCCTAATCACAATGACTTAATTACCGATTGAAGAAAATCTTAACACTGTTAGTTTTAGCAACAATATAAACAACAATTGAAGATAATCTTAACACTATTAGTTTTAGCAACAATAAAAAAAAGTAATAATAAATATGCAATTTAAAACAATTTATAGAAAAATAACAGTCACGATTGACTTATTAAACTCCATTAAGAAGAATAGTTCTTTAAGTAATAACAAAGCTATAAATCAGACTAAAAGAAGAATTTAATTATATAAGATACGTTATACAATGTCCCAAATTAAATGTAATCAATATAACTTAATAAATATAACTTTCATTTTTAGTAATAAGCCATCTCTTTTAATTGAAGATATGCCAGAATTAAGATACGTCTCAATTTTCAATAACAAAACCACCTCAATATTTGCCTTCATAAAATTCCAAAAGTTGAAAAATTAAAAATCAAAACATTTTCTTTAAAGAAGTAAAGTAAAGAAACAAATCAATCAAATCATACACTTAAATTAATTACTTTAGCTCAAAGTTTAAATATATAGAATACAATACATTTTTTAAAAACAATGGTTTTATACAAAAACATGTAGTTACAAAAAAAAATGTTGATTAAAGTATCTCCGGTTGGATGGCCGTGGATGGCATATTGCAGTTCGAGCACGTGCAAACAGTGGTAGGGCCTTTCACAACTGTAAAGGATTTCATACAATAGTTCTAATGGCCACTTGTTATACGAAGTACATTCACTTATTTAAACGTTAGAGCTTACGGCAGTGAACGTGATGTTTTCTCAGCATCGCAGTTTGGAATGGATATTCTCGGTAACAGAATTGAGATGCCTTCCTCCTTAACAGGAGACGATGCATTTCCAAAAGAATTATGAAGCAGTATAGCGGAAGAAATCTAAGAAGATCGGCATCTTCAACTCTCGGTTGAGCCGCGCTAGTAGATGTATAGAAAATGCTTTTGGCTATGCATACAAGGAACTCTCAATTGCCAACCAAAGACGACGCAAAAAATGATTACCACGTGCTGCTTGTTTTATAACTTCTTAATCAGAAATGGAAGAGTCGATTATACAAGGGGATTTGGAGAACAGCAAACTGAAACTACTATTACATCGCTGCAGCCATATATTGGCAGACCAAATGATTATGCGAAGATGAACAGAAATGGTCAATGTAGCCAGTGAGGAGTTGCAAAACATTCCGCAAAGATAAGCACATCACACAGATATAAAATAAACATACACTTTTGTAATTTTTAATTGCTTTAATTTTTGAAGCTTTGTTTTATTAGCTTTTTCAGCTATTACTGATGTTGCAGTCACCAGCACTACTTGTATAGTTTCCTTAGAAAAGTAATCAATCTTCTTATTCCAAAATGAAAAACGTCCTGGTTTTTAAAGGTCGAGTCGTTTGTTTTTGTTGGACCACCGAGATGAGGGGTTTGCGAGATTTAAAAGTTCTCTTATTTTGTCCTTCATAGGATCTTTTTCTGTTTTTTTTTTGCCATGCCAAGTCAAATTATGCTGATGTAAATGAAACTTGGATAATCATATTGTCCGGATTTATAAATAATGTTTTTTTTTTTTATAAATTTAACTGTCCTGGGATGTTAAGTGTTCAAGATTCAAGATTCCTCAAGATTCCTCTGCTTTCAACATTTTAAACCTCCAGCACTTCCAGACTTTACCTTTTGGACTGCCTTCTTTTTCGTGTGATACCGAAGGCTGTCAAGAAGTGACTTTCAAGTGGACTTGACCTCATCGACTGCAAAATGAAGTATAATACTTCAAATTCATATGGATGCGAATTCCTTACCTATCTTTTCCATTGAAGCACCAACAGATTGTCATGCACTTTCTTAGACACTTACATTGCAGTGGCTTTTGTTGGTCAAATCCCAAAACTCGTTTTTATTGCCTTGATGAGCTTAATTGTATCTTCGAGATTGTTTTTGAAAATTCTTTTTTTTTTAATTTTTCGAGCTCCCGGCATTGATTTCGAAACTCAACCGCGTGACAGCAAATGCAACTATAGGGTGGATCGATTTGAGGCCCCAACAATCGTATGGGCGGTACGTAATCTTTAGGCAATTCTTATCAATATTGCCAAAGGAACTATTGTCTAAAATAACGTTTGACCCTTCCCATTTGCAAAAGTTTTTCCTCTTCCTCATTTTGAAAATTTTGGTCACCAGCTTGACTAAATTGTTTCTCCAAAAAACAAATCGAAAGCAAACGCCTAGCCATAATGTTTTTAGCTCACCGCAACTTCGTTCTACAAACATAAATACATTTACTTCAAGTTTCAAGGGCTCACAAAAAATATGTTGTATTTCATTATAAAAAATATATTCCTCAATATTCGGAAAGCGTCAACCGTTTGTCACTGTGAGCATATATCACAATAATTAATTGATTTATTCTTGGGTCGGTAATACAGTATTTCTGTAAAAATTGTAATAAAATTATTGAGGAAAATAAAATTAAGTTTCCGTTTGTTTGATTGTTTTATAAATTTTAAATACACAGTCAAAAGAGTAAAATAATGTGCGATTCAAAAGAAATTTAAAAAAAAACGAATTTTCAGTTGCAGCGATGGCAACCGCCAAGTTCAATAAGATTTTTGCTATATCCAACCTTCTGAGCTATTTCCAGACCGGCTTCTACTTCAACCTTATCAATCTGCAAGGTAGGTACGTCGCAGCCAATTCAAAGTATTATGGAGGAGGCTATGATACATGCTCCACAGACACATTAAGGGTTTATATACAATTAGAAGGCCGAAATAAGCGATTTTTTCAGAATATTTCCTGAAAAAACTGTTAAACGGTTTGATCTAGACAGATCAAAGCTACAACTGATCTCTGGCAGCTCCTCTAAAAAAACGACGTTTTCCGGTAACCAATATATCTCTAAGCTGGATCCTGCGAAATTAAAAAAACCTAACAGATATCGTTAAAGTAATGAAACCTAGAAGAAATAAGCAAAATAAAATTTGGTGACAAAATGGCGGTTTAAAAAAAAAATTATTTTTGACCAAAATTTTGGCTTTAAAATAAACTAATATTTATCGGTGAGAAAAAATCTTGGATAAATTACTAAAAATATATATAAGAATCTCGTATTAAAATTGAAAACAAATCGGTTTGGCCGTTTTCGCGAAATTTGAGAAAAACGTATATAAAGTTTTTACTTGTAAAGGGTTTTTCAATAGGAGCGCTTCAACTTTTTTTATACCCTTGCAGAGGGTATTATAATTTCAGTCAGAAGTTTGCAACGCAGTGATGGAGACATCTCCGACCCTATAAAGTATATATATTCTTGATCAGCATCACAAGGAGACTCGATCTAGCCATGTCCGTCTGTCCGTCCGTCTGTCCGTCTGTCCGTCCGTTTATATGCAAACTAGTCTCTCAGTTTTAAAGCTATCTGCATGAAACTTTCCCAAAAGTTGTCTTTCTATTGCAGGTAGTATATAAGTCGGAACGAGCCGGATCGGACGACTATAGCATATAGCTCCCATAGGAACAATCGGAAAAATAAATGAAAAAAAATTATAACTTTGCTGTTTTTTAATTTTTTGTTTAGTTCTTCGACATATAGTAATGGTAAAATATTTCCGATTTACGGTTTAAATTTCATCAAAATCGGACGACTATAGCATATAGCTTCCATAGGAACAATCGGAAAAATAAATGAAAAAAAATTATAACTTTGCTGTTTTTTAATTTTTTGTTTAGTTCTTCGAGATATAGTAATGGTTTAATATTTCAGAATTACGGTTTTAATTTCATCAAAATCGGACGACTATAGCATATAGCTCCCATAGGAACAATCGGAAAAATAAATGAAAAAAAATTATAACTTTTCTGTTTTTTAATTTTTATACCCTTGCAGAGGGTATTATAATTTCAGTCAGAAGTTTGCAACGCAGTGAAGGAGACGTTTCCGACCCTATAAAGTATATATATTCTTGATCAGCATCACTAGTAGAGTCGATCTAGCCATGTCCGTCTGTCCGTCTGTCCGTCTGTCCGTCCGTTTATATGCAAACTAGTCTCTCAGTTTTAAAGCTATCTGCATGAAACTTTCCCAAAAGTTGTCTTTCTATTGCAGGTAGTATATAAGTCGGAACGAGCCGGATCGGACGACTATAGCATATAGCTCCCATAGGAACAATCGGAAAAATAAATGAAAAAAAATTATAACTTTTCTGTTTTTTATTTTTTTGTTTAGTTCTTCGACATTTAGTAATGGTTAAATATTTCCGATTTACGGATTAAATTTCATCAAAGTCGGACGACTATATCATATAGCTCTCATAGGAACAATCGGAAAAATAAATGAAAAAAATTATAACTTTTCTGTTTTTTAATTTTTTGTTTAGTTCTTCGACATATAGCAATGGTTAAATATTTCAGAATTATGGTTTAAATTTTATCAAAATCGGACGTCTATATCATATAGCTCCCTTAGAAATAATAAAAATATATAAAATAACTATCAAATAATTGAGCTGCAAATCATCATAGCTTCAATGTTTTTAAACATATACGAAAGTAAATCATAATTTTAATGTTTTCAAAAATGTTTAATTCTTGCAATAGCTGCAAGGGTATATGAACTTCGGCTTGCCGAAGTTTGCTTTCTTTCTTGTTTGTTTAGTTCTTTGACATATAGCAATGTTTAATTATTTCAGAATTATGGTATAAATTTTATCAAAATCGGACGTCTATAGCATATAGCTCCCATAGAAATAATAAAAATATATAAAATAACTATCTAATAATTGAGCTGCAAATCATCATAGTTTCAATGTTTTTTTTTAGCACATACTCAAGTAAATCATAATTTAAATGTTTTCAAAAGTATTTAATTAATGCAATAGCTGCAAGGGTATATGAACTTCGGCTTGCCGAAGTTTGCTTTCCTTCTTGTTTTTTAATAAAACTCAAACGGTTTGACTTTTCAACTAACATTTTGTTTTATTATCAAATTTGAACATATACATTTAATTATGAAACTCGATTTCTTTCGCATGACCACCGCGTGCACGTTTTACGAAGTCCAATCGTTGAACCCAATTTTCAACCACTTTTTCGCATAAATCGATAGAAATTCCAGCAATATCGCGTTCAATATAGGCTCTGAGCTCTTGCAACGTCGCTGGCTTATTGGCATAGACCAATGACTTTAAGTAACCCCAAAGAAAATAGTCTATAGATGTCAAATCACACGAGCGCGGCCACTCGACCGGTCCATTTCGCGAGATAACACGCTCATCGAACTTAGTTTTCAATATTGCGATTGTAGCGTGTGCTGTGTGGCATGTGGCTCCGTCCTGTTGAGCATCACTTCGAGCACTTCTTGCTCTCACAGACACCGGAACATTATGTAGCGAAAACGTAGACTCAAATTTTGCCACTAGACGGTCGATTGTCGAACGGTCTGGCCTGTTAAATGGACCGTAAAATGGCCGTAATGCTCTTAAAGTAGCAGCAACAGAACGATTATTTTGATAAAAAATTTGCACAATTTGCAATCGCTGTTCAAGTGAATGAAAAAAGATTTGTGCCGTCCAATCGGTGACCAAGGAGGAGAACATACCATCATAAAGGCTCGGCAAGGTCTTAATACAAGGAAAATGTCACGATGTGGTAAAAGATGTGGTGGTAAGCGCTCATCCCCTTTCTGATCATGTGCCTATTGAAGTTCTTTTGAAAGTCTTTCTGCAAAAACTGAACCGAAAGCTAAAGTGGAAGGACAACCACCGCCTAAGTTACGCATATGTATTTATCAGGAGTTCAAAGTCTGGAACATCTGAGTTAAACAAACTGCTCAACTTAATCGTAATCTTTAGCAGAAAGCACCCGTGCGAAATGACTCGAAAACACTCATTTGATTGCCTTAAACAACTAAGACGAAAAGAAATAACGGTCAATATCTACAAAACGGCAATAACAAACTGAAAACGTTTATGAAAAGAAAAACGCCAACTACAATAAAACGGGAACAGACAGAAAAAAAATAAGCTCAACAGATTTCAGTGGCCTACTCTTCAAATGCAGTCCAAATGGACTCCCCTTTCAGCATAGAAGAAATAGAAAGCGCTGTCCTAATACCAAACCTAAAAAAAGCTCCTGATAATGCCAGAACAACCGCTGAATTTTTCAAAAACGCCCCGCTCCGTTCAGTCGCTAAGATTTGTGCTGGAGCCCTGCTAACACGTATGACGACATGGGTTAACCAGGAACATATTCTCAGTGAGTTTCAGACATTGGAAAAGGTTTCTCCACAGTGTTTTCGTGCTGACATCAATCGCAACAAAAAAGAAAGCTATAATTTTCTTTGTGACTTTAAAGCCGCCTTTGATACGGCGAACCAAAATAGCCTTTTGCACAAACTAAGTCAACTCGGACTCTCAACTTAAGCCATACTAGCACTGTCAAATATCTTAGAGGATAACAAAAAAAAGTGTGTGGAATGGGTCAGAGTTTTTAAATTGGTTTGATACCAACATTGAAGTCAAACAAGGCTGCATTCTCAGACCTCTCCCCTTTTCTTCTCTCTCCGAGTACTGTAGCTTACGGAACCACGTCTTAAATACAAGCAAATCTAATATTATGAAAGTTAAGTGTACTGGTACTGGCCGTCGCGCTAGAAACGAATACTAGCAACTTAACGGAATCCAGCGGGAACGTGATTAATCCATAAAATAAAAGATTAGCTCAGGGAAAAAACTTTTTTGGCAAAAAAAAACGTTTAAACGAGAGCCAGTCGGTACCAGGCGACAGTCTAAACAATCATGTGCTATCCGGCAGAGGTGTTGGGAAATCAGAAATATGAAAGTGCGACACACGTGCTAATTTTTATGGTAAAAAAAATTTCGACTCACAAAATACTCACAACTATGCCAGTTTTATTGAAACTGGACTGCCAAATATATTTTCTTACACCCTTCAGTAGCACGTTAACTAATTTCTGATGGGAACGCATTTCCGTCCTTTAGATGGACGGATATTGCAACCGAATGAAACTGCTTCCTTGATCTCGATGATGCATTTCGTGAAGCAGGACTCATGCCAAAATCGTTACCAGATACCACAGAAACGAAATGGAAACTTTTATAACTATAACTAAGACCAAAATCAGAGCGTCGAGGCGTGTTTATAAAAATATTCAGCACAATTTATTTGAAAACAAGAAAGGAAACAAACTACGGCAAGTCGAAGTTTATATACCCTTTCAGCTATTGCAAGAAGTAAATGTTCTTGAAAACATTAAAATTATGATTTACTTGCGTATATGTTTAAAAACATTGAAGCTATGATGATTTGCAGCTTAATTATTCGATAGTTCCTATGGCAGCTATATGATATCGTTTTCCGATTTCAATAAAACTAAAAGCGTAATTCTAAACTGTCAAATTATTAATAAGTCAAAAAGAATTTGTTAAGAAAAGTTACAAAATAGAAAAGTAACATTTACGAAAAAAAAATTGTTTATATATTTTTATTGTTTCCATGGGAGCTATATAATATAGTCGTCCGATCCGACTAGCAAAAGAAAGAGCAATAGAAAGACATCTTTTGGGAAAGTTTCATGCAGATAGATTTAAAACTGAGAGACTAGTTTGCGTAGAAACGGACGGACAGACGGACATGGCTAGATCGACTCTCCTAGTGATGCTGATCAAGAATATATATACTTTAAAGGGTCGGAAATGTCTCCTTCACTGCGTTGCAAACTTCTGACTGAAATTATAATACCCTCTGCAAGGGTATAACAAGAAAGAAAGCAAACTTTGGCAAGCCATAGTTTATATAAGTTAACACAGGCAGTTCCCAAGAGAAGAAACTGCCGAGTTGCAGACCGCGCGTTCCGGGTGCAAGTGCCCGGAGTCAGAACAGAGCACTCGCGGAGCGAGTGATCGCCACGGGCAGGGACAAAACGCTGACCCGGCACCTTGGCGACAGCGCTGCACCCAGGCAAAGGCCTCAAGCTGCAGTTGGATAGGTTCTTTAGTTTAGTCAAAAATTGTACTCCAAAGAATTAACTCTGTATAAAAAACCTATGCCCTTACGGGCGTATGGAAATAAATAAAAATATAAAATAAATACCTAACGGTTTTATAATTGTCGCCCAACTCAACGACACTCACGCGATCCAAGTGCAAGAAATTGCAAGTGAAAGTAAAAAATACAATTAAAATCAACGACTCATGCGATCCAGTGCAATAAGTGCAAGTGAAAATATAATTAAAAGTGCGGTCAAAACCTGGCACTGAAAAATAAATACGAAAATCAAACCATAATATTTCCCAAAACTTTTAACAAAGTGAAGGAAAACTGAAAAAAAATTCCTCTTAACAAGTGGAAGAAACCCAAAGTCTGCAACCCAAAATCTAAACAAGTGGTAGAAATCTAAAATCTGCAACCCAAAATCTGCAATCCAAAATCTAAAAAATTCCTCTTAACAAGTGGAAAAAACCCGAAGTCTGCAACGGAAATTGCAAAAAATTACTCCCTAAGAAGACAACAGCAGCGGCAGCGATAACGGCAGCAGCAGCGACAACAGCAGCGACAGCGGCGGCAGCGACAACAGCAGAGGCAGCGACAACGGCTGCGGCAGTACCAGTGGCGGCAAAAGCCGTCGGCAAAACATAGAACTCGAAGACGAAATAAATATAAGAACATGTGAGTATCCTTTTTGTCCTAAGTGTTCGCTAATGCAAATATTTCAAAAATAAATTTCATTGACACTTAAAAACGAATAAATTTCAAATTTTCCTATAATAAAATAAACCAATTATATTTTTTGGAGAATTTTTAGTAATAAACATTTTTATTTTTGAAGCCTAATTTCCGTCACAAAAAATATAAAACATTTTTTTAATAAAACGTTCTTTTTGATATTTAAATTTTGTTGCAAAAAATAATAGGTGCAAAAATATTTTTTTAACAAAACCTTGATTGAATTTTGTGGCATCCACATTTTTTTTTTTCTGACTCATGTATAGAAATAGCGACAACGTCTCATCAGACGAAGAAGTTCTAGAAGAATACAAAAAACTTTTGAAGACAAGAGTAGAAAGGCAGAAATCAGAACAGAATCAATCTGAAAGAGATTGTCACCCATCGGCCAGCAGGGTACTACACATCCGAGACAGTGTTCTTGACTTTAAAAACGCACGAACCCAGAACACAGAAGAAATGCAGGCTGAACAAATTGCGAGCATGGAAGCTGCCATAGCCTGCGCGTTATGCTCATTAAAGGATAAAGCTCCGAAAATTCAGACTTTCCTGGAAAAAGAAATAGAACCAGGAAAAGAATGTAACGAACCTCTGGACATGGTAAAATCTGTACCGGAATTCGACGGGAAGCAGGAAAACTATGTGTTCTGGAGGCAGGCTGCTACTGCAGCATATAGGGTATTTGAGGCAGCAGCCGACATTACCAGGCTGTAGGAATACTTAAAAATAAGGTACGGGGCGCGGCAGCGGCTGTATTAGAATCATTTAACACAGTGTTTAACTTTCATGCCATACTAGGAAGGTTGGATTTTACATATGCGGACAAAACTCCAGCTAAGTCTATCAAGACAGGGAGAACTGCCCCTTCTTAAAAACTATGACGAGATCGAACGGAAGCTAACGCTTCTTACCAACAAAACAATCATGACTCACGACGCAACCGCGGCGGCAGTCCTAAATGAACAGCACAGAGATGACGCTTTACATGCGTTCATATCTGGCTTAAAAAAGTCATTGAAAATAGCCGTTTTTCCGGCGCAACCAAGAGACTTACCATCAGCCTTGGCATTAGCTCAAAAAGCTGAGGCAAGTAATGACAGAAGCGCTTTCGCAGCCACCTTCGCCCGCCATAGCGAGGAAAAGATATTTAGGCCGAGCAACCAGCGGCAAAAGGGGTGGAAAAACTATGAACAGAACCAAAGCCAGGGGGCGATAAAAAAGAACCCCCACTTTTTCAGGACCCAAAAGGGAGCAACTAATCAGAGCGGTTCTTTTAAACAAAAACTATATAATAGCGCAGGTCCAAGCCAACCAGCGCCTGAACCATTGGAGGTCGACACCTCCTCCAGGTTCAAGCAGCCAACGGCGTGGCAAAGGGGGTCGACACGATCCCAACAAAAAATAAACTTCATGACGGAAGAAAAAAACCGACGATGAGGAATATGACTTCGTTGCGCACGCAAGCACCACGGAGATAGAGGACGAGTTAGCTGGAGAAGACTCCTGCAATTTTTTAGAATAAAATCCCTGCTTCCTTACATTACACGTACGGTAGCAGGAAAAGAAATAAGACTATTAATCGACACAGGCACCTCTAAAAATTACATTACTGCACTCCCGGGGCTGAAAGGCATCGTGGCAGCGGATAAACCCTTCACAGTAAAGTCGATCCATGGCTTTACTAAAATAGATAAAAAATGTCTAGTTTCAGTGTTCAACGTAAAAACACCCTTTTTCATTCTTAACGACCTTAAAGATTTTAACGGCATTATCGGACTTGACTTACTTAAACAAGTGAGTGCAAAGCTCGATTTTACCAAAAATGTTCTGCACATTAGCAATGGAACTGAAAAGATCCAGTTTGCTAAAGCGGAAAACGTTAACTTCATAAAAATCGATGACGAGGACGTTCCTCTGGCAATTAAAGCCACCTTCGATAAAATGATTGTAAAAAATCATGAAGCCTTCGCCGATCCGGACGAAGCGCTACCTTTCAACATAAACACATTGGCAACGATTAAAACGGATGGGGAACCGGTATACTCTAAGTCATACCCGCACCCCATGGATGTAACCGAATTCGTCAATGCAGAGGTTAAGCAACTTCTTGCGGACGGCGTAATAAGGCCATCCAAGTCCCCATATAATAACCCTACCTGGGTTGTGGACAAAAAAGGAACTGACCAAAATGGGGTTAAAAAGAAGCGATTGGTTATCGACTTTAGGAAACTCAACCAAAAAGCCGTAGACGATAGATACCCTATCCCAACCATCTCGACAATACTGTCGAATATGGGCGAGTCGAAATTTTTTACGACACTCGACCTCAAGTCAGGCTTTCATCAGATAGAGCTGGCAGAAAAGGACAGGGAAAAGACAGCCTTTTCAATCAACAACGGCAAATACGAATTCTGTAGACTGCCATTTGGACTTAAGAATGCCCCGTGCATTTTCCAGAGGGCCATCGACGATGTCCTCCGGGAAGGAATTTCAAAGATATGCTATGTGTATGTCGATGACGTTATAATATTTTCCAAAACAAAAGAGGACCATGTTAGCGTCGTGGATTGGGCCTTAACGAAACTCTTAGGGGCGGGCATGAGAGTGTCCCAAGAAAAGTCAAAGTTCCTTAAAAAAAGCGTCGAATACTTGGGATTCATAGTGTCTCAAACAGGGCTACTAACTTCACCTGAGAAGATCAAAGCAATAAAACAATTCCCCCCGCCTAGAACGTTATACGAACTCAGATCTTTCCTGGGACTGGCAAGCTATTATAGGTGCTTCATAAAAAACTTCGCGACTATCGCAAGACCCTTAACGAATATCCTAAAGGGAGAAAATGGTAAAACTAGCAAATATCAGTTGAGAAAAGTCGACATAGATATGACCAAGGAACAGAGAGAAACGTTTGACAGGCTGAGAGAGATCTTGGCATCAGAGGACGTTCTGCTATCCTACCCGGACTTCAAAAAGCCATTTGACTTGACGACTGATGCGTCAGGCTCTGGATTGGGAGCAGTAGTATCACAAGATGGCCGCCCCATCACTATGATATCACGAGCGCTGCGGGACAACGAAAACAATTATGCAACCAACGAGCGAGAGCTCCTCGCTATAGTTTGGGCACTGAAAAACCTCCGGAATTACTTGTACGGAGTGAAAGGCTTGCAGATCTTTACCGACCACCAGCCACTTACCTTTGCCGTCTCGGACAAAAACCCTAACGCGAAACTAAAACGCTGGAAGGGGATTATCGACGATCACGGCGCGAAATTAGTTTATAAACCTGGCAAAGAAAACCTTGTGGCAGACGCGCTGTCTCGCCAGAACATAAACGTTTTAGAAGACGAAATAGAATCAGATGTAACAACCATACACAGCGAACAACCACTGACATACACCATAGACACGACGGACAACCCAGTAAACTGTTTCCGGAACCAAATAGTAATTGAGGAAGGAAACAGCTCCTCTGTTGACACATTCATCTTGTTTAAAAGCAAGGTGCGACACGTAATAAAAATTTCTAACCGAGAAAA
Organism: Drosophila gunungcola; assembly: GCF_025200985.1. Lineage (NCBI taxonomy): Eukaryota > Metazoa > Arthropoda > Insecta > Diptera > Drosophilidae > Drosophila > Drosophila gunungcola. Next base: position 362,776 of record NW_026453205.1, read on the forward strand.
TCTGGTTAACACTTTACAAGATTTAGTTAATGCTGAGGTGGTAAACGCAATATATTGCTCCCTACCGATCTTGGCATTTATTCAACATCGACTAGTAGAATTGTTCCCCAGCACGTCATTCAAATATACGAAAAGCTTCGTGCAGGACATAACGGATACAACTGAGCAAAGGGAAATTGTCATAGCAGAACACAACAGTGCTCACCGAGCAGCACAAGAAAATGTAAAGCAAATCTTGAGGGACTATTTTTTCCCTAAAATGCTTCGGTTAGCAACAGAAACAACTTTGAATTGCAAGACCTGTTCAATGGCAAAATACAAACGCCATCCATCTAAGCAAGTGGTAGCAGAAACACCGATACCTTCTTTTGTGGGGAAATTCTCCACATCGACATTTTTTCAACAGATGGAACCCTTTTTCTAACATGCATCGATAAATTTTCAAAATTCGCCACGGTGCAGGCTATCGCTTCGAGGGCCATAGTGGACGTAAAATCCCCTATACTGCACATAATAAATTTCTTCCCAAAAATCAAAACAATTTATTGTGATAACGAGAGGTCGTTCAACTCCGAAACAATTAAATCGATACTAATGAATCATTTCAATATCACCATCGCCAACGCCCCGCCCCTACATACCTCAAACGGTCAAGTAGAAAGGTGTCATAGCACCCTGGCGGAAATAGCCAGATACGACCGAACTAATTCTTTTGGCAACCAACAAATACAACAATTCTATCCACTCGGTAACCAACAAAAAACCCATAGAAATTGTTCGCTCAAAACCCGCGGATTTAGGAAGAGAGTCTAACAGGCTCAAGAAAAATCCCTTGACCAGGTAAACAAAGATAGGACCCAAAAGGGCTATCAAGCTGGTAAAGGCAAACAAACGCATAGGAAACAAGCTCTCGCCACTATGTTCGGAAAAAATCATTGAAGCAGACCTGGGGACCACGGTCCAAATTGAGGGGAGGGTGGTCCACAAGGACAATCTACGCTAACCATCTTCGCGAGATTACTGAACCCCTTTTTCTATTATTTTTATATTTTTCTAGGTTAGGAAAATTCGTCTTAGTTTTTGTACTTACGGCTGTCAAGACGGACGCGACAGTAAAACTTAATGACTACACGAACAAGACTACATCCCGATAGAAGACAACAAAATTGTCATCTGGGAGTCCTACGGATACCTACAGCACTCAACGAACGTGACGACTTATGAAGACTACGCCGACCAGACGGAAACAATGACGAAGACATTTACAGACGATCACAGGACACCAGTCATAATGACAGACCTTTCAAATATTCGCAAGTATGTGACTACCTTAAACTCCACCATAGAGTATTAACTTAATCGGGACAGCACTAAAAGGTTATTGCCGGCACACCCAACTTTAACGATTGGGAGCAAATAAAATTCAATCAAAAACAATTAATTAGAACAGATGAAGGACAAACAGAATTAAATATTAAATTTCAGAAACGTCTAAATGAACTCACAAACTCAAGCTTATTGACGTTAGTTTGATAGAATTATTAGAGGTATCTAGTATTAGTGTTTTTCAAAATTCTGAAATTCTACATTTTCTTCTTAAACTCCCTAGCCCTTAATTAATATGTAAGAAGATAACAGTCTATCCAGTTCAGCACCAGAAAAAAATCCTGGACTTTGAAGATAGGACCCTTGTCGCCGAATGCCCAGCGCGAAACCTTAACATCGGTCATTGCAAAACGACGGTCGGCGCCACCTTCTGCAGGGAGCTGCAAAATGGCACCTGCGCCCAGCAAACAGTTTCTGGGGCTATTGCGCACTGCTCCACGCTCCCAGGTCACCTGGATCCGGTTGCCATTGTGGATCATGGCACCCTCATCGTGAACGATGCCAACGTGACCATAACCGATAACCAAGGGCGAGAGAAAAAAATATCCGGAACCTACCTGGTAACCTATTCTGACAAGGTAGCCCTCAACGGAACTTGGGAAGTTCAATGAGAAAACCTGCTGTGTCGGCCATGGCCATAGTCAACATCACGGCCCACCAGAACCGGCTGAGTCTCCCATTTCTTCACGAGCTGAGTCTGAGCAATCTCCACCACTTCGGGACCCTCAGAGAAGAACTTACACTGGGGTCCTTCCTCGGCAACTCCTTTTCCCTACTTGCTACCTTCTTTCTGTGTTCCACCATCTGGCTCGGCTATCGCTATCTAAGGACCAGAAGTCACACCAAACCAAGAACTGGCAACGATGTGGAACGAGCGGGTCCCCGGGACGTCGATCACTTGAAGGGGGGAGAAGTTAACACAGGCAGTTCCCAAGAGAAGAAACTGCCGAGTTCCAGACCATATCCGGTGGCCTGCACGCGCAGCGAAGAAACCTGCACGCGCAGCGAAGAAACCGCTGACCGCGCGTTCCGGGTGCAAGTGCCCGGAGTCAGAACAGAGCGGAGCGAGTGATCGCCACAGGCAGGGACAAAACGCTGACCCGGCACCTTGGCGACAGAGCTGCAGCCAGGCAAAGGCCTCAAGCTACAGTTGGATAGGTTCTTTAGTTTAGTCAAAAATTGTACTCCAGAGAATAAACTCTGTATAAAATACCTATGCCCTTACGGGCGTATGGAAATAAATAAAAATATAAAATAAATACCTAACGGTTTTATAATATATACCCTTGCAGCTATTACAAAAGTTAAAAATTCTTGAAAACATTAAAATTATGATTTACTTGCGTATATGGTTAAAGGCATTGAAGCTATGATAATTTGCAGCTCAATTATTCGATGGCTCCTATGACATCTATACGAAGTGGTTTTCCGGTTTTAAAAGAATTAATAGAATAAGTCAAAAGGAATTTTTGAAAAATTATTAAATAGAAAAGTTACATTTTTTAAAAAATTTGTTTTTTTATGTTTTCATAGGAGCTATATGATATAATCGTCCGATTTTAATGAAATTTAAACCGTCATTCTGAAATATTTAACCATTACTATATGTCAAAGAACTAAATAAAAATACAGCAAAGCTATAATTTTTTTTCCCGTTGATGCTATAGTCGTCCGATACAGCTCGTACCGATTTATGTACTACCTGCAATAGAAAGACAACTTTAGGGAAAGTTTCATGCATATAGCTTTAAAACTGAGAGACTAGTTTGCGTAGAAACGGACGGACAGACGGTCAGACAGTCGGGCAGACGGACATGGCTAGAGCGACTCTCCTAGTGTAGCTGATCAAGAATATATATACTTTATAGGGTCGGAAATATCTCCTGCACTGCGTTGCAAACTTCTGACTGAAATTATAATACCCTCTGCAAGGGAATAAAAATTACTTCCACGACCAACATAGAGGAGAATTTATAAAACATATCTTTCAAGAAAGTACCGAGACATTGCCTCTTAATAACAGACCATACAGCAGCAGCCTATCACAGGAGTGCAGCCTCTGCAACATGCGAGAAAACGAGGATGTTCAACAATTCATTGCAGTCTGCCCTATTCTGAGAGAGATTTGTTTTACATGTTTTACCAAAACCACCCTTTGCGAATCGGATCTCCCCAGTCTTCTTATAACTTAGAGATTCTGGCATGCTTTATTTTCAGCCAGTATCTACAAGCAAAACATTATTTTAGAATATTTTTAGAATCAAAAATTACTAAATTAACCGACTGACGGCATTAAAGCCACTGTCCTCGTAACCAAGTTTTGTTTGTTTATTTGTAACTCACAAATTATTTTTTATTATTTGAAAAAAAATCTTGGTTGCAAAAACGCCACTCACAGCCCCCCTTTATGACTAACGCTTTACAATTTTTATACCCTTGCAGAGGGTATTATAATTTCAGTCAGAAGTTTGCAACGCAGTGAAGGAGACGTTTCCGACCCTATAAAGTATATATATTCTTGATCAGCATCACTAGTAGAGTCGATCTAGCCATGTCCGTCTGTCCGTCCGTCTGTCCGTCTGTCCGTCCGTTTATATGCAAACTAGTCTCTCAGTTTTAAAGCTATCTGCATGAAACTTTCCCAAAAGTTGTCTTTCTATTGCAGGTAGTATATAAGTCGGAACGAGCCGGATCGGACGACTATAGCATATAGCTCCCATAGGAACAATCGGAAAAATAAATGAAAAAAAATTATAACTTTTCTGTTTTTTAATTTTTTGTTTAGTTCTTCGACATATAGCAATGTTTAATTATTTCAGAATTATGGTATAAATTTTATCAAAATCGGACGTCTATAGCATATAGCTCCCATAGAAATAATAAAAATATATAAAATAACTATCTAATAATTGAGCTGCAAATCATCATAGTTTCAATGTTTTTTTTTAGCACATACTCAAGTAAATCATAATTTAAATGTTTTCAAAAGTATTTAATTAATGCAATAGCTGCAAGGGAATATGAACTTCGGCTTGCTGAAGTTTGCTTTCCTTCTTGTTTTTTTTTTTAATTTTTAAAAATTATAAATAGATTATGCACATATAATAAATTTGTATAACATGTGATTTCCCACCAGCTTAGCTCTTTGAAAAATAAAATCAAGTCAAAAATTTGTGTTTCGTTATTTTGTGCGTGCTTGTCCAGACGTCTAGCAACGCTAAGTGGAAGAATTTATATGTAGCAAAACGGTTTGATAGCAGTTTTTTATACCCTTGCAGAGGGTATTATAATTTCAGTCAGAAGTTTGCAACGCAGTGAAGGAGACGTTTCCGACCCTATAAAGTATATATATTCTTGATCAGCATCACTAGTAGAGTCGATCTAGCCATGTCCGTCTGTCCGTCTGTCCGTCCGTCTGTCCGTCTGTCCGTCCGTTTATATGCAAACTAGTCTCTCAGTTTTAAAGCTATCTGCATGAAACTTTCCCAAAAGTTGTCTTTCTATTGCAGGTAGTATATAAGTCGGAACGAGCCGGATCGGACGACTATAGCATTTAGCTCCCATAGGAACAATCGGAAAAATAAATGAAAAAAAATTATAACTTTGCTGTTTTTTAATTTTTTGTTTAGTTCTTCGACATATAGTAATGGTAAAATATTTCCGATTTACGGTTTAAATTTTATCAAAATCGGACGACTATAGCATATAGCTCCCATAGGAACAATCGGAAAAATAAATGAAAAAAAATTATAACTTTGCTGTTTTTTAATTTTTTGTTTAGTTCTTCGAGATATAGTAATGGTTTAATATTTCAGAATTACGGTTTTAATTTCATCAAAATCGGACGACTATAGCATATAGCTCCCATAGGAACAATCGGAAAAATAAATGAAAAAAAATTATAACTTTTCTGTTTTTTAATTTTTTGTTTAGTTCTTCGACATATAGCTATGTTTAATTATTTCAGAATTATGGTATAAATTTTATCAAAATCGGACGTCTATAGCATATAGCTCCCATAGAAATAATAAAAATATATAAAATAACTATCTAATAATTGAGCTGCAAATCATCATAGTTTCAATGTTTTTTTTTAGCACATACTCAAGTAAATCATAATTTAAATGTTTTCAAAAGTATTTAATTAATGCAATAGCTGCAAGGGTATATGAACTTCGGCTTGCCGAAGTTTGCTTTCCTTCTTGTTTAATTAATATTTTGTTAACACAATTACATTTAAACCTTGCGTTGATTCGCGTTGATTCTAAACTAAAACTTTACAGACGTTATTGACGTTGGCTTTCCGTATTTTATTATATTTTTTTAACCTTTGAAACATTTTTTACGTCGACAAAAAAGTTGGTGCAAAAAAGCACGCTTTTTCATTAGAGATGAGGCCATTCATCGATTGGCTTCTATCGATTATTATACCCTTGCAGAGGGTATTATAATTTCAGTCAGAAGTTTGCAACGCAGTGAAGGAGACATTTCCGACCCTATAAAGTATATATATTCTTGATCAACATCACTAGCAGAGTCGATCTAGCCCTGTCCGTCTGTCAGTCTGTCAGTCTGCCCGTCTGTCCGTCTGTCCGTCCGTTTATACGCAAACTAGTCTCTCAGTTTTAAAGCTATATGCATAAAACTTTCCCAAAAGTTGTCTTTCTATTGCAGGTAGTATATAAGTCGGAACGAGCCGGATCGGACGACTAAAGCATATAGCTCCCATAGGAACAATCGGAAGAAATAAATAAAAACAAATTATAACTTTGATGTTTTTTAATTTTTTTTTTTGTTCTTCGACATATAGTAATAGTTAAATATTTGCGAATTACGGTTTAAATTTCATTAAAATAGGACGACTATATCATATAGCTGCCTTAGGAATAATCGGAAAAAAAATACAAAAAAAATGATAACTTTGCTGTTTTAAAATTTTTATCTTAGTTCTTCGACATATATTATTGGCTAATTATTTCAGAATTATGTTTTAAATTTCATCAAAATCGGACGACTATATCATATAGCTCCCATAGGAGCAATTGGAAAAAAATGAAAAAAAATTATAACTTATCTGTTTTTTAATTTTTTTTTTCTTAGTTCTTCGACATATAGTATTGGGTAATTATTTCAGAATTACGGTTTAAATTTCATTAAAATCGGACGACTATATCACATAGCTCCCATAGAAATAATAAAAATATATAAAATAACTATCTAATAATTGAGCTGTAAATCATCATAGCTTCAATGTTTTTCAGCATATACGCAAGTAAATCATAATTTTAATGTTTTCGAAAGTATTTAATGCAATAGCTGCAAGGGTATATGAACTTCGGCTTGCCGAAGTTAGCTTTCTTTCTTGTTAAAAATGATTTTTATATTTTTAAGGCGATTAAGATTTAAAAAAATATTTTTTTTTTGGATTTTTACTTCAAAAATTAGCTTCTATGCCAAAAAAAAATTGAATTTTTTCCCATGGTGCTGTGTTGAAAAATTGTTTTTTTTTAAAGCGAAAACTGGACCCGAAAGTCACGCCAAAGTTTCAATTTCACTCCTTACTAACGATGGCTTTCGCTCAGCTTGGGATAACCGAGCCTTTCGAAAACAAGTGGATGCAGGTTAATAGCGACCTGCAAACATAACTCTATATGCAACCCACCGCACAAATACTTTAAATCACCTTTCAGCGTTGTTTGACAACCCTAGAAATTACCGGCATTTTTCTCGGGCTTGGCTGGATCGTCTCTCCTAGTGATGCTGATCAAGATTACATACACTTTATAGGAAATGTCTCCTTCACTGCGTTGCGAACTTCTGCAGAAATTATACCTGCCACGGTATAAAAACCAATGGTACTGTATGACGTATGACAATTAATAAATATTCTGTTCTGTAATTTTTATGGAGAAATAATAAAAAAGCGTCTCGGAAAAAGGTTGAATTGCGCTGCCCGTCAAAACTTGGCTGGATCGTCCCAAATCAAAAACTCAAATTTTTTTTAATTTTAAATTTATCACTTTTTGGGAAAAAAATAATGTAAAATAAAATATAACAAACAAGAAAGAAAGCAAACTCGGCAAGCCGAAGTTCATATACCCTTGCAGCTATTAAATATTCTTGAAGACATTGAAATTATGATTTAATTGCGTGTATGTTTAAAATCATTGAAGCTATGATGATTTGCAGCTTAATTATTTGAGTTTCTATGGCAATTAAAAGCGTAGTTCTGAACTGTCAAATAATTAAATAATCATAAAGAATTTCAAAAAAAAAATTTCAAACTAAAAAAGTTAAATGTTTTTTAATTTTTTTTTTTATATTTTTATTGATTCCATGGGAGCTTTAAGTTATAGTCGTACGATTTTGATGAAATTTAAACCGTAATTCTGAACACCGCTTAACGAGGGAGTTAAGGCCTGCTGATCGCACCTTCAACATATAAAATATCTGATATCAAATTTTGTGACTTAAAATAAATAAACATTCGACTAAATAAATACAGTTTTTTATGTTCCCATTCGGCACGCTGAGATAAAAAATCCCTGTGTAGGCAAAATACCTGGATAAAGCGGTCCGAATGGAACTTTTAAAAAAGGTTTTTTATTGTTTTATATTACGCTTTTTCATTTTTCGTCACATAATTTTATATCATATATTTTATATGATGAAGGTGCGATCGACAGGACTTAACTCCCTCGTTAAGAGGTGTTTTTATTTCATAAGATTTTAAAGTATTAACGTTAGTCAAACAAACTTATAGTCCATGATCAGCCGACAACAATATGACAACAAATGTACTTTTAAAGATCAATAAATAAATCAGGTCTACGCCGCCTCTATGAAATAAAAAATATATGACCGAAGCCCAATTTATTAGGGCGGGAGTATAAAAAGAGATAAGAGTATGGCCTTCAATTTTTCATACGATTGGCGTCTTCTCTTATTTACACACAGTAAGCTAAAAAAATACTCTTAACCCCATACTCTTTAATAGTGAAATCCCATAATTTCTAAATTATTAAGTACAAGCAATACAAAAAAATAAGAGAGATTATCAACTAACATATCTTAAATACGTTCAAAAAACATGTATACTTATTCTATCATGTTCTCGCACAAATATCATTTGTACACTGTAAGTAAATGAAATATTTTTAAGTTTTTATATTTTTCAGTTCTTAAATTTAACCAGAAAATGTAAGCCGGGATTGATGGTTTTGGCAAAATATTAGATGTCTTTTCCTCTAGTTTCAAGGATTTTCTAGCAGAAATTTTTTGTTTGAGAATTTTAGTTCCTTTTAATAGCAACTAAGCTAGTCATAATCAATAACACATACAATGTTTGAAAAAGTTGTAAAAAAAAAGCCTAGATTCGAGCTTAAGTTTAATAAAAATTGGAACAAAATGGTAAGGCCAAATATGATTGGGATACGTTAGTTGTTACTCCCCCTTTTTTTGTTTTTGTTTACATGTATATTCGTTAAAACTTATAGGATTTCAGAGTTAAAAGTGATCGGTGTACAAATAGTTTTGTTGCTCACTATGTGCACGAAAAAAAGATATTCCTTTATTAATAAAGTTATTATAGTTAGGCAGTTACCGTACAAAATCCCTTCCTAGTGGTATAACATCATGGAACCTTTCCCGGATCAACGATATTGTAAACTTGACTTCTTTTTGACGTAGAGGCATCAGAGCAGGGTTGGCGTGGTCCTCTATAAGACGCACATAACTGTAAACTGTGGACTGTACGAGGAATGGATTGCCCTCCAACCACGTTCTGTATTCAATAAATATATCCAGAAGGCTCTCAATTAGAAAAAGGTTTCTGTGGGACGCATCTCCTCCTCCAGCCTGACGAAGACAGTTCCAGATAACGTTTTCGACACTGAGTACCTGGTGCTTAACGAATTCCCGTAACACCCAAATTAATTGTCTTCGCGCTATCTCCGTGAGCTTCGTATATTTCTCAGCGACTAGCAAAGTAAGGTTTGCAACAATCACATTCATCCCGTCTCTAGAAACTAAAGTTACGTCCCGATATGTTTTTGGAGCCATAACAGGATCGGTAAGCATGATGTAGAGAAATCCAATTGAAATCTCTTCGTGCTGTTTGTCTTTGCACACGATTTGCGACAATATGTCATGCATTTCCTTATCACTAAGTCCACCAATTTGCAACTGCAGATTGATGAACGACCGCTCAAATTTCTAAAAAAAAAAAAATATGAAAGCCTTGTGTATAGAACCTTTTTTAATGGATCGAACCTCTTCAATTTCATCTTTACAGTCAACGGCCGTGCAGACAAATAACTTTGAGACGTGAGGAGCACTTTTCTGTGGCTGATCCATTTGCTGACGTATGTGTAAAGTTTTCATAAGTGTCGCTCAGATCGCGACTCTGTTTCACTTTGGTTTCATAACCAAACACAAATACAAATATCTCAAAAACGTTCTTCTTATTAACAATTTTTATCAACGTCAGCCAAGTAGCCTTTTCTGTTTTGATTTGAAGGAGACTAGGCAGATAAAACATGGTGCCTGAAAAAGAGCACGTGTAATACCCTATTCCCACATAAGACCATCAAATTGAGGTAGGTTTCATAAAAACTAATGGGCTTATGACACTACGTTGTTGTCCTATCCAATTGCTTTTTTTTTAACTATACGATTTTACATAAGTGCGAGCAAGACAAACTTATGTCGATTTTAATGTGCAATGAACGAAGAAAAATGGCAGAACCTGATACCCGAGAGTTAAACCCTAGACGGCATTGGGAGAAATATACCATTCAATAAAATACCACCGGGACTGATACATCAATGAGCTAAATTGTGTTTAAAAACTACCGTTTTGCTCATTCATTGGAGTTGGTGACGAAACGGATAAAAAGGGAGCCTAAATGTATACGAAATATTTTTTCCCATTTAAGCCTAGTACTCAGATCGAGAGCGAGAAGCAAATAACCGTTGTACACTTTTCGTCAGTGACTTTTCTCACCCCGGTACTTAGATCGACGAAAAAACACCAGAAAATTGCAAGGCGTTTACAGATTTCTCTAGGTGAACGTACGCCAGGCCCTGGCGTAAAGAATACAATATTTAATCTTTTCAGGTTGGCGTTTGCAGAGCTTAGATATGTCGGATTATAAAATGGACGGGAATGAAATCAGGCTATTAAACAGCTTCTATGATCGAAACGATTTTTTTCCAACAACCCTAATTTTTGGGATGGTCGACTAGATTTTGCCTAATAGCCTAGTCCCGCGGAGCACCATCCACTATTTCTTTGAAAGATGGTCGGCTATAGCCAATTCACGTTAGACTCCGTCTACCGTCTATCGTCTATCGTCAATGACAGTGCGTATAGACAAATTTTACCAAAATACTCCACCGTCAACTTCTGCTGTTCCTATCTTATTCATTGGAGCCTAGAAAAAGTCAACTATGTATAACGATTGCTTAAGATTTTGTTTGAATTAAAAACGTAAACAAATATTCAAAAATTTAGTTTTCAGATAAAATGTGCAATTATTTTGTAGAAAAAATAAATCAAAATACTTTTTCCGGTGGTATTCTATCGAATGGAATTTTTATTTCTAAATCCGCCTGGTATTATTACCACCGGTTATCGGGTCCTGTCAATTTTCTTCATTTTTTGCTCATTGAAATCGTCTTACTGTTGCCTTGCTCAAGCTTACGTAAAATCGTAAAGCTAAAAAAAAGAGCAATAAATGAGGCCAACAATGTAATGTCATGAGCCCATACATCACTGTTATTTAAATCAGTTTCTACAGTATTTTTTGGGAAACAATGAAAAAACGCTAAAAAATTGAAACTCCAATTCACCATCTACCGTCATCGTCTTCTTCTTCCGAGTGCTAAAAAAAAAAAATGATTTTCAGCCAAGAATTACTGATTCCACAATGCTCTACAAAAAATCGAGCAGCTTGTGCTCGGCAGCAGCCCTATTATTATCGAATGAATTTTCCATTTTGAATTTCACTTTATTTTAAAGATTGATTCCATTGCCGCCTTAGTGGACTTTTTAAATGTGCCTGATTCCATTGGCGCATTAGCATTTAGCTTAAGCTACTCCGACATGTGAGTGGCACGAACAGCTGATCTGGGTTTATTTACTATTGAATTTTGGCAAATCCAAAAGAAATTAATAAAAATCATGAATTTGAGTGAGTTTACTCAACTCATTAATGCTCAGCAGGACATCCATAATGCGACGGAGGCATTTGCCAACTTGGACGACAGGGAAGAGAAGATGATGGTGTTGTTTGACGGGTTTGCAATGGAGACAAACACAGTTTCTAAAAAGGGCAAGGATCCCCGTATATGCGGAAGTTATTTCCTGCCAGAGATCCAGCAGTAATGTATTGTGGTACTGCGAGCAGAATTTGCATTGTGCGCTCTTGTTTTCAGTAATTATTATTCAAAATAGATTTTACATCCGAAATAAATAAAAACTTGGGCCAACCTTGCATATAGAAAACATCTGTTGTAGTGGTGGTACAAACAAAATATCGTTATACATCGGTATTTTCCGATATTTTTTCTAGAAACGTTCGGGGTGGATGATTTTGTATCGCATTTATTTCAAATGCGGCATTTAGTCTTATGGAATTCCCTGAGTAAATAAATGCGCATTAGGCTAATGAAGTTTTAATGCGCAATGGAGTCCGTCTATTAAGCACTCGGAACAAGAAGACGTTGACGGTAGTTGGCAGACGGTGGCAGTTTGAATTGGAGTTTCACTTATTTACCGTTTTCTTATCGGTCCCCCAAGAAATACTGTAATGTGAATAGGATGGTTTTGATGTGCCAAAAATTTCCCGGTTACTCCTTGGAGGTGGAACTTACGTTCCAAACAGGACGTTTCCTGCCGATATTTAGCCGATGTTATTTAGGTGCAACTCTACGGTCTTGGCCATCTCTGTTTCTGTTAAGCAGAGGCGTAGTCGAAAGAGAAGGGTGTCTTGGGGGGTTAACCGTTTTGCTTGGATAAGCTCTGTGGGACTGGGCTTTAACCATAAATTATCCTTTTAGTTTTGGTCTAAGAAAAGGTGAGAGGATTGACTCTGACTGACTTTTATTGGGCCACAGGGCCATTTTTATAGGGGAAATTTACATAGGTGCTTATGGCTAGGTAAGGGTTACATGGGTGTGGGGAGTTCTAAGCGTATTCTAATGGTATCCTAGTAAAACGGATAATTACATTCTAGTTTTCTTATTATTATAATACAATGATTACCCCGTCAGATAACTGGGGTTCTTAACCTGTCTTATTATAACATATTTTTAGAACGGTTGTCGTCTTGGCTAACCGTATGATAAAGCTTATATGATGGAACAGTGGGTTTCTGAATATGCTACACTAGGTTAGGGAATAATGGGTGATTGCTCACTTGGCGCTTTTATCTAAATTGAAGCCACTAGTCGTAGGGAGAGAGCGGGAGCCAATAAAGCTTTCGTCCGTTCGCTCTTGCGAATTCGCCCCGTCTCTCGCCACCTTAGCATAAGTTAGGCTCTAAGAGAAATTATTGGAAAATTAAATTTAGTGATCATTTGAACTCCATTGAAACCACTCCCTTTCGTCGTCGCATTTTCGCTAACTTTACACAAGTTATTATTGCAAATAAATCAACCGAAACCTACTGCAGTCACACAAGTTTCGCGTTCGTTAATACAAACTAGTATTAAATTTTCAATGGGTTCTTTTAATTAAATAATATCAGGGAAAGCTTTGACTGCAATTTTGACTGTTGTCAGCTTTTTCTGATAACGAGCCAGGTGTTGCAGGTCTTTCCCATGTGCAATAGTTACCAGATCGTTATATCTGGCAACACGAAAACAATAACAAACAGTTGGCAAACAAAGATTGGAGTATGTGGATTTTAGTTTTGTCGTTGCAACCAAAATATGTTGTTAGAATATTCATTATACTTCTTGAGTTCCAAATTATAGAAGCTTTTAAAGGCTTCCTTTAAAAAAAAAACGTAAAAAATTTACGATTGTCCTTGCAAATAATCATTTTTTTTTTAATTTTACTTTCCCAGATTTTGTAATTTTGGCTAAACAAATTTAAACAAAAGTACATGCCATTAATTTTTCAATATATCGGCTATATCGGTGTTTGGCGGGGCGATGTTTTTCAATCTTCAGCTGCGCAGTGAGCGAGACAGACACGTGCATTGTAAATAAACAAAATTATTTAATTTTCCCCTATAAATACTATATGATGTTAAAATGTATTGTTCTTTCGGCGCTGGGTGCTGATGTCGTGGAGGACCTGGATAAATTTAAATTTAAATTTAAATATAAGCTGTTTATATTTATGTATGCTTGAACTTTCACCCACTGGCGTACATACATATGTACTTTCATTGCCTTGTCCCACAGGGCTCCATCCACCTAATTTGTGCGATAGCTAGACGATGTTGCTGTGGTCCAACCTTCATTCCACACAGTCCATCCCTGAAAAACTGTTGAGATTTTTGAAAAAAGTGACACTCCGATTTCCTCAGAAAACATCCACCTTCCACCATCCGATTTTAGCTGATCTGAACAGCTGTGGCTCATGAAAACATAAACAAAAATGGTTGACCTGTTGACTTTGCTTACGTTTTGGCGGGCCACAGCTGTGTGGAAAGAAGGCATAAGGTTTTGCCGTTCCAAAAATGTTCCGCTTATTCCTTGACAGTGAATGGGTTGGATGGGATGTGTGGGACTGGGCTATTACATTTGGAAGACGCAAGTATTTTAGTCTGAAGGAAAATATCGGGTGTTTTTTTCACCGACTATTAAGTACCCGTTATGCCCTCTTTCCACACAGTCCCTCCGTTAAAAACGGTTGGAATTTTCAAGAAATGTGATACTCGGATTTCCACATTCACCTTCCACCTTGCGATTTTAGGTGATCTGAACAGCTGTGGCTCGTTAATACGTAAACAAAGTCAACAGGTCAACCATCTTTGTTTATGTTTTGATGAGCTACAGCTGTTAAGATCAGCTGAAATCGGAAGGCTAAAGGTGGATGTGCTCTGTGGAAACAGGAGTTTCACTTTTTTCAAAAATCCCAACGGCTTTTTAGGGATGGACTGCGTAGAATGAGGGTTGGACCACAGAAACATCGGCTAACTATCGCACAAATTAGTCCGTCAAAGCCTGTCAAATCTTAACGGCGGACTAACTGGGAAGTTTCAGGAACTAAATAAGCTTACGGACCATCCTTTCAAGGGAAGGTGGGTGGATCTCTGTGGAAAGACGCTATTACCACTAACCATACAACATATAGACTGGTCATTTCACACAAGGCATTTGGACACAAAAAAACGGATCTCGGGAGGTCCCCGTGCTCACAGCAGCAGGTCCCTGCACTTCGTGTGCGTTCGGGTTTTTTTGCATTTACACGATCCTTAGGAAGGTCAGCCATTAAATGTTGAGATAATTGTGGTTTAGCTCGGAAACATAAGACGCACTTGCACGTTGCCGCCGATGCTGTTTTTCGGCCACCTATCGGCCAAAATTGAAGACGCATGTTAGCGAGCAGCGCTCGCGGACCAGAATGCAAATTTTTCCGAAGCAAGTACAGTATAATAGCACGTGTACCTAGATGCTGCCGAGGTAGTATGAAAGGATGCTGCGCATTGTAATCCAAGGACGAATTTTGTAGTCTGCCACCAACTCGCATCAGACCAAGGCTATTGATGAATGGAGAAAGTGAGGACAACTGGCTGGACGATGTAATTTTCCGCTTAGAATGCAGCCTCCGGTAGTCATCAGCCAAGTTGCTCATTTGGATTCTTGTGATAAGCATCTAAGTGCCCATTTTAACATCTTCGGCGTTGAGACCAGGACGTCTTATTTATTTATTAAGTCACATGTTAGTTGAAAGTTTTTTGCACTCACACAAGGCTCTATAAAGTGGCTCGTTTTGGGAGTAATTAGTCCTGCGTAACTCAGCAATAAAGGGAGCAAAATCTCGGAGGTGCCTAGCCGGAGCATTAAAGCCTAGTTTTGACTGAAGTTGTGAACAGTCAATGATTTCAGCCACCAGGTCGGCGATGAAACAGATGGAGATAATTGTTCTGCGATTGGTAAGTGTGGTAAGGTGAACGAGAAGACACTGCTGTTTATAAGGGGGGAGGGGTTCAAAAAATCTTAAGGGTAAAAGAGCTAATTTTAAAAAGTTTTTTGTAGCCTTTCTATTCTGTTTATATGGATATTGGCTGAGAGATTCCATATAAAAGCAGCATACTCTATTTTAGAGCGTACAAATGTCGAGTTGAGCGCCAAGCCTCGTAAAGGGATCAGTAGAATGTGCTAAGTTCCGCTTTACGAACCGAAACATAGCTGTTTGCGCACTTGACGCTTGTATTTAAATCACGAGTTGTAGGGCGAGAGCGGGAGCCAATAAAGCTTTCGTCCGTTCGCCCTTGCGAATTCGCTCGTCTCTCGCCACCGTAGCATAAGTTAGGTTCTAAGAGAAATTATTGAAATATAATAATTAGTGATCAATCAACGTCATCGTAGCCACTCCTTTTAATACTGTTTTTCCCGCGCTTTTCAGAATTTTCCCGCGCCTTTTAATTTTCCCGCGCTTTTCATAATTTTTGCGCGCATTTCGGCGTCAGGCTTATATATTCGTTGCCCTTAGTTATCGATCAGTGTATCATTCTCCGTTAGCATTTGCCTAGGAAGAGCCGCTAGCCGCGTACACATACACACGCACACCGACACCGCTGCCGCTATTTCGAGTTATCTTTGGTCGTTTTTGTTCTCGATCGCTGCAGCAGTGCAATTTTCGGTCTGCCTAAACGTTTGTTCGTTTTTTCGGTACGCTTGAGCTTGAGTGTTGGCTCCCCTACAGTGAGTGCGTGCGGCATATACTGTCGCAGGGTTTATATAGAAAAATAAAAAACCCTATTTAGATATTTTTCGCTGTAATTCTCTCGGCACTTAGCTCCCTTACACCGTGTGCGATCGGTATATTACTCGTTGATTTTTATTATATTATTTAACAAATAATAATATAATAAAAATAAATATTCAACACCTCTTCGATACCAACCAAATAAATACAAATAAACGCAATGGCAACTAAGGATATCGAAGAGCTTAAACACCAACGAGATGTTTGCATGAAAAGTATTAACCGAACTTATCGCCACTTAAAAGAAGCTAAATTATGTATAAATCCGGTCGAGCTTGAGTGTCGACTAGAGATTCTAAATACGCACATTGAAAATACTTCACTTTTGCAAAACCAAATAGAAGTGAAAGATACAAAAGATGAATACCGCGAAGAGTTGGAAGAGAGGGCCGTAATGACAAAGTCATTGCTGATTTCAATTTTAAATAAGTCCAAACAAAATAATATCGAGAAATCCGCTCTGCCAGCAAATCGCCCGCCTCAATGCCGTCTGCCGAGCGTTGCTCTCCCAACATTTAGCGGAAAACACTCAGAATTTAAAAATTTTATAAGCCTTTTCGAAACTTTCGTTGACAAAGATGACACTTTACATGATGTTGAAAAATTCCATCATTTAATTTCGTGTTTAGCTGGAGACGCTTTAGGAACAGTAAGGGCCTTTCAAGTCACTGCGGAAAATTATCCCAAAGCCCTTGCTAGCCTGAAGCGGGTGTACGATAATGATTGTCTTATTTTTTTTGACAACATATCGACACTTTTTAATTTGCAAAAAATTTCCCAGCCTTCAGCTACAGCCTTGACAACCCTCATCGACACGGTCACAGCCTTGTATGACTCCTTGCTGTCTATTGGGGATGATAGACGCATTACTAATGCCATTTTAATACATCTGGTAATGAGCAAGGTCGATGCAGGAACTAAAAGAAAATGAAAAGAACAGTTAGATTATACTTCGCTTCCACTTTGGAGCGAATGTGAGGCGGCCCTCAACAGGCGATGCCAACACATGGTAGCAGAAGAGGCTTCCAAGCCCAAAATTGTTCAGCAGACCCAATCTAACCCTAAGAAGAATGGAAATAGGAGTTGTTCGTTTGTCGCTGCCAGGAACGACTCTGTTCAATGCATGTATTGCAATTCCGCTGAACATCAGATTGGAAACTGCGCTTCCTTCGCAGCCCTAACAGTTCAGCAAAAATTCGATTTCGCTAAAAGAGCACCCTTATGCATTAACTGCTTAAGAAAGGGTCACACTGTCAAAAAATGCAAATCGAACAGATGTAGAGTGTGCAATTCCTCACATCACACTTTGCTACACATATATGCCCCAAACACAAATCTCGCGTTGCCACCTCCTTCTCAGCCCACGCTCATGCAGGAGTCTCCATCCACTTCGCATGTTTTGCATGCGAATGCATCGGATCGAGTCATTCTTGCAACTGCTGTTGTGAACGTCCAAACAAAAAGCGGCGAGTTTGTATTAGCTCGAGCGTTGCTCGACTCTGGTTCACAAATAAACTTTGTAACCGACGAGCTCGCTCAGAGGCTCAAAATTACAAGAGAGGACGTGTGCATGAGCTTGCGAGGCATTGGTGGAACTAATGCCCAAGCCACAAAAAAAATACACACGATTGTGAAGTCGCGAGTAGGGAACAGCCAATTGTCGTCCGATTTTTGGATTATGAAAAATATTTCTGGTTATCATCCGGATCAAGCGGTGAACACCAGCGGGTGGAGGGTGCCTGAAAATATTCAGTTGGCAGATCCATTCTTCTTCAAGCCCCAAAAAATAGATATGCTTATCGGCGCTGAAACATTCTTTGAACTTTTATCTATTGGCCAGATAAAGCAGGGGCCTGAATTCCCCATCCTACAAAAGGCAGTTCTCGGCTGGATAGTGTCAGGCAGATGTGCCTCTGAAAATAATAAAAACGCTGAAAAAATGGTACATCTCAGCTGCCAGGAGGAAGCGTTGGAGTCAATTGACACAACCCTGCAGAAATTTTGGTCTGTGGAGGACTTGCCGCCCAAGGCTAAAGTCCATACTCCTAAGCAACAACTCTGTCAACAACACTTTGAGAAAAATACTCAAAGATTGTCGTCCAATAGATTTTCGGTTCGTTTGCCGTTTAAATCTGACCCAAATACTCTTGGTTCGTCATACGAAGTTGCGAAACGTAGATTTTTGTCGCTAAAAAGGAAATTGTCAAAGGACCCTTCGCTGAAGAAGATGAATATTGAATTCATAGAGGAATATGTTTCACTGGGCCACATGTCCTCCACCAATGACAAAATTCCGAATACTCCGCACTATTTCATTCCGCACCATTGCGTTTTACGGCCACAAAGTACTTCAACTAAGTTGAGAGTAGTTTTCGATGCATCGAGCCGTACTTCTACGCAGGTAGCGTTGAATGACATCTTGATGGTAGGCCCAACTATTCAAGAGGAGCTGTACTCGACTCTGCTTCGGTTTAGATTGCATAAGTTTGCCCTTGCGGCCGACATCAAAATGATGTATCGCCTAGTGAGGGTGGACGAAGCTGATCGTAACTTCCAGCTCATAGTATGGAGACGAGATCCTTCTGAGTCCCTGAAAATCTTTAAGTTAAACACCGTTACACATGGAACTTCGCCAGCACCCTTTTTGGCGATTCGGTGTTTAATGCGGCTAGGAGAGATGGCGCAAGCAACTCATCCAAAAGCCGCAAAGGTTATTCAGACTGATTTTTATGTTGACGATTTGTTGACTGGCGCCGGATGCGTTGAGGACCTGCAAAGCCTTCGAGACGAAGTTTCTCAGGCCTTGCAAGAGGCAGGCTTTGAATTGGCAAAGTGGTTTTCAAACTGCCCAGAGTTATCCGCATCTGATAGCGCTGTAATGCCACTTATGGCAGACTTAGACGTAACCAAGACCCTTGGAGTGGTTTGGTTACCGGTTAAAGATTACTTTCAATTTCGGTTGGATGACTCTTTCCTGGATCTTCGCGCGACAAAACGAAATATTTTGTCGGTGACTGCTCGACTTTTCGACCCACTTGGCCTCTTGTGTCCTTTGGTCACAAAGGCAAAGATGTTGCTGCAGGAACTGTGGCTTCGAAAATTAGATTGGGACGAGTCGCTACCGATGCAGTTGCTCACGTCGTGGGAGACGTTTAAAGCAAAGCTTCTGCAGCTGCCTAAAATTAAGGTATCGCGATTCGTCAACACAGATCCACAAGTCCCGATTCAAATACATGGTTTCGCTGACGCTTCCATGCGAGCGTATGGAGCGTGCATCTACGTTCGGACTCAAACTGCTGAAGGTTTGAAAGTGTCTTTATTGACCGCCAAATCGAAAGTAGCTCCCCTCAAGACGAAAACTTTGCCTCGCCTTGAACTGTGTGCAGCTCACCTTTTTGCAGATCTCTATAATCGTGTCAGGCCTTTGCTAAATTCTCCCATTGAGAATGTTTTCCTGTGGACAGACTCCGAGATCACTTTACACTGGATTAAAACCCATCCCTCGTCGTTGTCGGTTTTTGTTTCGATCCGGGTTGCAGAAATTCAGGAGTGGTCGGAGAAAGCAATTTGGAGACACGTTCCCACGAAAGTCAACCCAGCAGATATAGTGTCCCGAGGATGTGACGTAGAGGAGCTTACAACGTCCATTTGGTTCAGTGGGCCTTCGTTCTTGCTAGACTCAGAAAATAATTGGCCTGTAAATAAACATTTCGAACTGCCGGCTGATGTAATGTCAATGGAGCTACGCAAATCGGCAATAGCTCTCGTAGTCAGCCCAGAGCCAAATTATGTGCTTCAGAAAATAGAGTCCATTTCGTCGCACCTGAAGCTTCTGAGAGTTTTCGTGTGGGTTTTTCGTTTTATTCAAAGGTGCAGAAAGGTGTCGAAGCCCTTTGAAAAAAGTATTTCGCCAAGAGAACTGGATTTCGCTTTTGATAAAATTGTTGAAGTTGTCCAATTTCACGAGTTCAGGGACGACATAAGTAAAATTCGGAAGAATAAACCGGTAGCAACGAATATTCAAAAGTTAAACCCTTTTCTTCAGGAAAATAAATTAGATTGGTGCTCCTCGACATTGCTACAAGTTGGAGGTCGGTTATTGAATGCTCCTATCCCGTACGAAGCCAAATTCCCGTTGTTGCTGTCTAAAAGCTCACAGTTCGGTGATCAATCAAAGTCATCGTAGCCACTCCTTTTCGTCGCGCTTTGGGACCGTAATTAAGCAAAAAAAAGCCACCGCGTTCGCCCGATTTGACGCCGCCTGACTTCTTCTTGTGGGGATATTTGAAGTCAAAGGTTTACGTTAACAAGCCAAGGACCCTAGAAGAGCTCAAGGACAACATTCGTGAAGAAATAGCCGCTATTCCGGCCGAAATGTTGGCGAAAACGATGGAAAATGCTGCAAAAGGGCACAATACGCCATCAACGCCAGAGGCGGCCATTTGAAAGATATCATATTCAAAAATTGATGTAAACAAATCTACTTGGAACAAATTAAATGATTAAGATTGCCAACCGCCAAATTTTTTTCTTTGATTTTTAAAAAAAAAAACATGGGTCCGTCGAATATGGGCAACCCTGTACAAAACAGTATTTAATTTTCAATAGCGTACGTTTTAGGCATGATGAACTCAAAAATTATTGAGAAATTAAATTTGGAATCAAACATTACACTTAGCTTAAGGGATTTTTTGTTTAACATTTAAGGGTTGACCAGCAATACTAGGTGTGGTTATAGGATTTACAGCATAAAGGTATTTATTAGTATTTAGCTTAAGTAAAGTTCGGCGGCACCATTAGCTCAATGAATCTAAGTCCGGAGTTTCGACTACTTTGAATATTTTTAAATCATCTGCATAGAGAAGACACTCTGTAGAAATATTAAACTGTACATCATTTATAAAAATAATAAAAAGCTGTGGTCCCAAATCACTCCCTTACGGAAGGCCAAATGCTGCCAAAAATGGTTCCGAAAAAGTCTCATTAATGTTTACTTTGTTGCTAGGATGCTTTAAATAAGAAATTATCCAGTTTAACATTGATGTGTGTATGCCCAAATGAGAAAGTATTGCCAACAAGGCACAGTGGCAAACTTTATCGAAAGCTTTGGTGAAATCCGTGTATATGGTATCAACTTGACAATGTTTATCAAAGGCTTGAATGCAATTGTTGCTGATAACTGCTAGGTTTGTCGTTGTTGACCGGCCTGATACAAAACCATGTTGACAGTTGCTTATGTATCTTTTTAGAAAAAACGAAAGTTTGTAGGCAACAATACGCTCAAAAAGCTTAGA
Organism: Drosophila gunungcola; assembly: GCF_025200985.1. Taxonomy (NCBI): domain Eukaryota; kingdom Metazoa; phylum Arthropoda; class Insecta; order Diptera; family Drosophilidae; genus Drosophila; species Drosophila gunungcola. Next base: position 384,403 of record NW_026453205.1, read on the forward strand.
AATATTACTTATTTTAGCAATAGGGCGATAATTGGCAATGTTTTTCTTGGCCCCGGATTTTAGAATTGGAGTCACGTATGCAACCTTCCATCTATCAGCAAAGTGTCCACTCAAAAGTGATAGATTAATAATAATTTTCAAGGGTACATATAGCTCTTCAATAAGGTACATAGCAAAGGGAACTGAAGAAACTTTTTTTTGGATCTGACAAACCTCCAAAAAGATTTGGGGTTAAGTTTCAGCCCGCTCTCGACGTCTGCTATGTACTGTTGGTAAAGAAATTTATTTAAAAACTCAAAATCACGTTTGTGTTGCAGGTGCCTATTCCAATCACTCGGATCACGCGATACTAAAATTTTTTTATAAAACTTAATGCGAAGATTTTTCAGCTTTTTTAGGTCTTTTGTATACCAAGGCAGCTTGAATGAATTTTGCACTTTTTCTTGTGCATTATTTTTAATTATGTTTAAAAGAACATCTAAAAAGTGATCATAACACAACTTCAAACTAACATGCGAAAGAATTGATTGGAAAAATTATCCGCTGAAGGCGCAAGACTATAAAAGTCTAATTTTAGTAGCAACGGCCTATGATGAACATTGCAATTGCTGACAGGTAAATTACATTCAACTAAGGAAAAATTTATATCGGGACTAAGAAATACTAAATCTAAGAGCTTATATAAATCATTGAATACATTATGAACTTGTATTAAGCCCATACTGAATAGATCGTCGATGAAAAGAACCTCATGTGGCTGATGCAAGTTACTTGGCAGTAAGGAATGAGCGTCAGGGTTCTTCGTCCAGGTAAGGGATGGCAGGTTAAAATCACCAATAACGCATAGATGCTGTTGGTCCAGTACATTATCATAGATATTGGTCACGTTCTCCAGATGAGCCTTGTAAAGAGAATAGGTACTCTTCGGCGGTATATAAGATGCCACAATAAGTAGCGTATTCATTGGTCCAATAACAGAAACAGCCACTTGATCCAGAAGGGTGTCTTCATTGAGAAGACCAATAGATAAACATCTCATGCTAGGACGAGCAGCCACAATAACGCCTCCTCCTCTAGCGCATTGTGTTTTTGTACAATCTCTGTCCTTGCGATAGCCTTGATACAAGTTGAAATCGAAGTACTTGCTAGTGTAAAAGTTCATGTTGAGCCAGGTTTCTACTAGGACTATGACATCAAAGTTGCTGTGGGATGTAGCTAGATATATCAACTTGGCAGTGCTTATTAAAGGCTTGAATGCAATAGTTGCTGAAAACTGCTAGGTTTGTCGTGGTTGACCGACCTGATACAAAACCATGTTGACAGTTGCTTATGTATCTTTTTAGAAGAAACGAAAGTTTGTAGGCAACAATACGCTCAAAAAGCTTAGAAATATTACTTATTTTAGCAATAGGGCGATAATTGGCAATGTTTTTCTTGGGCCCGGATTTTAGAATTGGAGTCACGTATGCAACCTTCCATCTATCAGCAAAGTGTCCACTCAAAAGTGATAGATTAAAATAATTTTCAAGGGTACACATAGCTCTTCAATGCAACATTTGAGGACATAAGCAGGAATCCCATCCCAGAATTTAAGAGCGATGGCTCTAAACTAAAAGCGGCCATTTCCAAAGGAGCAACTTTAAGAGAACGTAGCGATAAAAGCGGGCGATGTTGTTGTTCATCCATCAGCTGAACAGAAAGTTTAGCAGAGAGCTCAACTCCCAAACGCACTTTCAGAGTCTCATCAAATCCAAAACAGCTATACAAAGCGGGTGGTAAAAATTCCAGATAGTGTTGTAGTTGTAGCATCATTGCAGAGAGCTCGAATCCGGAGAGCGGACAAAGAGCATTGACATTAAGACTATGACTTAGGAGAGCCTCGCTCAAAGCGGACGTTGGAAGCTGAAGCCGAGAATTTTGTGGGGCTGTCGTGAGCGTATGGAAATAATAGAGCACGTCTCGGAAGAGCACGCAATCCGTAGTAGGAATGGAACCCGATGTTTGGCGAGGGTCGAAGAAAACGAACAACGAGAGCTCCAGCTGGTGTTGTTGGATATTTGTCGGTGGATAGAGCGCAAATACTTTAAAATTTGGGAGAATAAAGGCAATAGGCAAGCCCAGCCTTTGTTGTTGCGAGCACAAACCCAGTAGGTGAAATAGGAGTATGATCAGTGTGCGACTCAAAAATTGTTTCCTCAACAATTGGTCTGTTCCTGTGGATGAATCTGTTGACTTTTACTGCTTCTGGCCAAAATTCATCGCAAAACACAGATTGATAGTATTTTTCAGGCACTCCCAGCTTAAAATTGATGAATTTCAATGCTGATATATGCTGATGGGATGAAGCCTTGTTCGCTTGATGGGAAGTAGAAGGAGTTGGTGCTGCAGGTTTCACCAATTTTTTGCGCTGACTGACATTATTGTTGCCAATAGCAGGAACGGGAAAAGCATTATTAAACTTTGAATTTAAGTCCATGTATAGATTTCTTAGCTCCCGAATCTCTTTCATAAGTTCTCCGATTTTAGAGTGAGAATCGTTACTCACAACACAATCGTCGCATTGCCAGAGAAGGTTCGGCATATTAATTAGTAATTTAATTGCCTCTTTGGGCAAATCAACACAGTCTATGTGAAATGTGCGGCGACAGACCGACGAACAACGAACCGCCTCGAAGCTACGTAGCTGCGTAGCAGTAACCTCGGAATTGCATTCGGTGCAAAGAGACATAGTGAAAAACAACCGATCACAATGAAAGCTCATCGACATAAGTGATCAGATGTAAATCGCTTGGTTGGGTCTCGCAGTGCGCAATTGCACCTGCGTGGAGCTCTCAAGCGCATGTGGTCTCCGCAGATAGTCGGCAGAAAGTGACTCCTGGTGTTCTGGAGCAATTCTGGATCGCATACATTTCTCCATTGCATTCTGCTATTATACTATCCACTAACCTTAGCATCACATTAATATGTGCTACTGGGAACATTGTAATCTTCTTACATGATAATTTAATTTTTGGGAATTTAATAATGAAGTGCAATATGTTAACAGACTGGACGCTACGGACATAATATCTTTTATAGGAGTGTCGGTGGGCTCCTCCATCCAAATACTTTTTATTTCTGCGTGATCTTATATGTTTGGGCTGACTATATTAACTTGAGCAAGCGAGACTGCCATCATTAAATTTTGAAGTTCCATTTTTAACATTCGATTTCTGGAGAGCAATGTTTCATATAAATGGCCAGTGTCCACTTGTGAACCCTTTGCCATTTTCAGGATTTGATTTACGGTTGACGTTAATTCATTAATTTGACTTTGTATTCTGATATTTAATTTTATTTGTCTATTGTTTGAATTGATTAATTGTGTTTCTGTAAATTTAATTCTTTCTAAATCCCCGGCGTCCGGAGTTCCTGCTACGACTTTTAACATTGATCCTAAAAGGTCTAAACTCCTGGCTACTCTGTGGTGCACGCCTAACGAGTCGCGCAGGTCGCGGAGGTGAGCTGTGTCCACATTCAAAAGTTTTCTCATTTGTGACTGGGGAAACATATCGCTCATATTTTCTGTTTCTTCTACTACGCGCCTGTACTCTGAAGGGTTCGCTGAATGCCTTAGCCTTTAGGAACTATTACATCTGCAAGTTCATCAAGTAATGACTCTTTGCAGGTGAAGCTGATCGCATGCCGTCTCTTGTTTCCAAAGAGGACAAAGCTGCGTTTTAGCGGAAAGCGTGCTTCCTCCAGATTTATCTGGTTCTGAAAGCAATTCAAAGGCTTACCCGTTGCCTCAATTGTGTGGGTCAGGGAGAGTTCGCTGTGTATAGTAGCTAAGCCCCTTGATTTTTGCGTTCGGATTGGATTACGAAACTGCAAAATTTAGTGGCTGGTGGTCGGTAAATATATTTATATCCTTGACCGCGTATAAGTATTGCCGTAGTTTGGCCAATGCACAAATTATGGCCAACAATTCTCTTTCATTGGTGGCATAATTTACCTCCCTGTCTTTCAATGTTCTTGAGATCATAGTAATAGGGCGTCCTTCTTGGGACAGCACTGCACCAATGCCATAGGCCGAGGCATCTGTCGTTAGATCAAATGCCTTCTTGTAATCAGGGTATCTCAGCATCATATCTTCAGATACCAAGATATTTCGCAGCTCCTGAAACGCCTTTTGCTGCACTTCAGAGAACTGAACTGGAATGTTCCGTGACCTGTGTCTGCTAACACAAAATAAATATTTAAGTGAGGGGTGCACTTACATTTTATTTATTGTGGTTTCTTCTTCAAAGATAACATTTTTCATCCAAGAATGTAAGCAAAAATTTTTATTGTTGAGTGCCAATTAATCTTAGTTGATGGGCGCGGCCTGAGATGGTCCTCGTCGGCCGCACTGGCAAGGATGGTCTTCCTTAATGAGCCCACACGTAGATGCGAGGGAAACAATATATGGTATGTGTGTGTGGCTTAGGGTGGTCCTCTTCAGCCACATTGGTGAAACGCTGGTCTTCTCAGAGATACCCACTCGTAGGCGCGGGGGAAGCGGTCGCTGCTGGGAGCGCCCGCTATAGTTGAATGACGGCTAGCAGCTTCTGATTGCTTCTCGTTGATGCGGGGGGAATGCGTTAGCACCCGCATGTGAGGAAGCTGGAAACTGCTACGTAGAATTTACTCCCGTAAAAGCGGTAGGAAAGTGATTGTTGCTGGTCACACCTGCTGAAGCCCGCTCGGAAGTGCGGGGGCAGGAGGTGGCCTTAACTTCGTTGTCGTATGTGGAGATCGGGGATCCCTCGCCGCAGTCAGAGCCGGATGGCTATCCCTTCACAGTTGCTGATTAGGATGCTGATTAGGAGGTGTCTGCCCCCTTCGCCTGCTGGCCTAGAGACTCAGTCAGTGCAAAATAATAAAGATATGTTTAACGGCTGTTGCCGGAGTTTGTTTTATGAGCGATGTGCTCTTTATTGAATCTAAATCAGAACTGAACTTAAAGCTAACAAAAAATGAAATTCATAGCGGCCACGCAAATATGCAGTGCTTGCCGGCTATTCACGAGCATCCGGCTAAATGCCGCGTCAGCTGTTTTGGCCGCTGCTGGGCTTCGGACATTCGGTCATTGCCTTCGTCCGGTTAGCTACTTAGTTAACTACTCAAGATTGAGGCCGCCCTCGGCTGACCCTATTTCAGCAATCACCCTTCTTAGTTGGACCGCAGATCTTCTGGCACCGGTGATTGTAGGTTTGTAGGTTTGCCCGACACAAATCAACGCGCAACATATTACTCCTGTAATTAGCGCTACCATGTGTGTCTAATTGGTGTTGATTTTATCTCCGAACTTCTGTATTCCAGGTTACGTTCACTCAAGCGGTGAAGGTAGGGGAGGCTCAGAGTATTTTGATTGATGGTGATGTTTAGTGAGGCTGAGCTTGCCACCCCGGAGTCCTCTTCTGGGCGGAGTTTTGGTTTAAAACCAGGGTTTCGTTTACTGTGACGCGCTGATTAAACGTGACGAGATGCGTCCCGTGTATCCAGACGCTTGCTCCTTGTCTACTCGTACTTGCGCTGATTGATCATTGATTATGATAATTCCCTCATCGACATAAGTGATCGGATGTAAATCGCTTGATTGGGTCTCGCAGTGCGCAACTGCACCTGCGTGGAGCTCTCGGGCGCATGTGGTCTCCGCTGATAGTCGGCAGAAAGTGACTCCTGGTGTTCTGGAGCAATTCTGGATCGCATACATTTCCCAATTGCATTCTGCTATTATACTATCCACTATCCTTAGCATCACATTATTATGTGCTACCGGGAACATTGTAAAATTCTTACATGCTAATTTAATTTTTGGGAATTTAGTAATGAAGTGCCATATGTTAACACACTGGAGAATTTTCACGGACGCTACGGACATAATATCTTTTATAGAAGTGTCGGTGGGCTCCTTCATCCAAATACTTTCTAGGACTGCGTGATCTAATATGTTTGGGCTGACTATATTTACTTTAGCAAGCGAGACTGACATCATTAAGTTTTGAAGTTTCATTGTTAACATTCGATTTCTGGAGAGAAATGTTTCATATAAATGGCCAGTGTCCACTTGTGAACCCTTTGTCACTTTCAGGATTTGATTTACGGTTGACGTTAATTCATTAATTTGACTTTGTATTCTGGTATTTATTTCTATTTGTCTATTATTTGAATTGATTACTTGTGTTTCTGTAAATTTAATTCTTTCTAAATCCCCGGCGTCCGGAGTTCCTGCTACGACTTTTAACATTGATCCTAAAAAGTCTAAACTCCTGGCTACTCTGTGGTGCACGCCTAGCGAGTCGAGCAGGTCGCGGAGGTGAGCTGTGTCTCCGCACACAGTGATGTGAGTTTATTGCCAAGTCTTTGGTTTGACTTAACCAAGACTTTCTCGCCGACCTCGATTGCCCTGTTTTGTCGGGAGACATCTTCCCTGGCCCTAAGTGTGTCCTGGGTCCTTATGATCCTATTTCTTACTTTCGTTTTCGGATCGTCCGGATGCACCTCCACCACGTCGACTGGTTGTTTGTTGATGATCGAATGAATCGACTTGTTATATTTGGTGGCGGCCAACAAAATTACTTCCACAGTATCAGTTAAACTTTTGTCGATTTTCAAACAATGTGCGAGTTCCGACAGGGTGTTGTGGAAGCGCTCCACTTTTCCGTTTGAGACGCTATGGAGGGGTGGTGCGTTTGCAGTGCTAACACCAGAATGGTTCGCGAGCATAGTTGAGATTGTGTGCGAATTTAATTATGGTTCATTATCGCAATAGACTACCTTAGCCCTAGGGAAAAAAGTCATTAGTTGTAATATGGCCGGTTTAAGGCCCTCAATTGTCCTTGAGTGGACACGCTGCATGAAGGCGAATTTTGAAAATTTGACAATGCAGGTGAGGAATTATTTTTTATCCGTAAAAAAATTGTCAATATAAAGCATTTCTCCTACGTGAGAGGAGGTCGGCGTCTCGCCGAGCTCATGTTTTTGGGTGCGGAGAGGATTTCTCGTCTCTCCGCAATTACAAAAATGTCCTTTACGCGATTTTAACAATGCCAAAATCTTGTGGCTGGAAATTGGCGAGCTAGTTCGTTTTGTATCATTGCGAGTGTGTGTAAATGGATGCAATGGATGGCGTTTACGCCCTTAGGAACTATTACATCTGCGAGCTCATCAAGTAATGACTCTTTGCAGGAGAAGAGGACAAAGCTGCGTTTTAGCGGAAAGCGTGCTTCCTCCAGAGTTATCTGGTTTTGAAAGCAATTCAAGGGCTTATCCGTTGCTTCAATTGTGTGGGTCAGGGAGAGTTCGCTGTGTATAGTAGCTAAGCACGATTCAGGGTCTTGTTCCCCATGACATTGAGTTGTTGCTGAGAAAGTGCGTCGGCAACAAGATTTTCTTTACCTAGCTTGTAAAAAATGCGCGCCCCGGACTCGTCAATGCGCGCCTTCCACCTTTTGATTTTTGCGTTAGGATTGGATTCCGAAACTGCAAAAGTTAATGGTTGGTGGTCGGTAAAGATATTTATATCATTGACCGCGTATATGTATTGCCGTAGTTTGGCCAATGCCCAAATTATGGCCAACAATTCTCTTTCATTGGTGGCATAATTTACCTCCCTGTCTTTCAATGTTCTTGAGATCATTGTAATAGGGCGTCCTTTTTGGGACAGCACTGCACCAATGCCATAGGCATCTGTTGTTAGATCAAATGCCTTCTTGTAATCAGGGTATCTCAGGCTAAGAAATACAAAATCTAAGAGCTTATATAAATTATTGAATACATTATTAACTTGTATTAAGCCCATACTGATGTTGGATGAAAAGAACCTTATGTACAAATCCAAGTAACTTGGCAGTAAGAATTTCAGAATTTCTCGCCCAAGCAAGGGATGACGGGTTAAAGTCACCAATAACGCAGAGATGCTGCAGATTATCATAGATATTGGCCACGTTCTTCAGATGGGCCTTGTAAAGAGAATGGGTACTCTTCGGCGGTATATAGACGCCACAATTAGTAGCGTATCCCCTGGTCCAATAACAGAAACAGCCACATGATCCAGAAAGGTGTCTTCATTGAGAAGGCCAATAGATAAACATCTCAAGCTGCGACGAACAGCCACAATTACGCCTCCTCCTCTTGCGCATTGTGTTTTTGTACCATCTATGTCCTTGCTATAGATTTGATACAAGTTGAAATCGAAGAACTCGTTAGAGTAAAAGTTCATGTTGAGCCAGTTTTCAACTAGGACTATGACATCAAAGTTGGCTTGGGACGTAGCAAGATATACTTGTTCCGCTTTTTCCGCATTCCAGAGATATTTTGGAAATAGATTTTAAGTGGGGATGTGCTTAAAATGGAATGATTGTAAATCCTCGGGGTCGCCACCAGCTGGTTCGTGTTGTTCATGCTAATGCATTCCAGTGCTTGCGGGGTAACAGCACTTGCCGATCCTAATGTTTTAATTCCGCTGATCGCCCTTAGTAACGACGTCACTTTAATCCATTGCTTATCCTCGGAATTAAGTGCGCTGCATTCCCAAAATATATTAGATTTCTCGAAAAAAGAGAAGCCAGAATTTAAGAGCAGCGATAAAAGCGGGAGATGTTGTTTTTCATCCATCAGCTGATCAGAGAGTTTAGCAGAGAGCTCTACTCCCAAACGCACTTTCAGAGTCTCATCAAATCCAGAACAGCTATACGGTAAAAATTCCAGATAGGGTTGTAGTTGTAGCATTATTGCAGAAAGCTCGACTTCGGAGAGCGGACAAAGAGCATTGACATTAAAACTGTGACTTAGACGAATATCGCTCAAAGCGGAAGTTAAAAGCTCAAGCACTCCCAGCTTAAAATTGATGAGCTTCAATGCTGATATATCTGCATATTTTATAATTAAAGGTTTGCAATTTATACGATCAGTTTTTACGCACAACTTATTAGCATCAAATTCACAAAACGCCCCTAGTTTGGTGCTTACTGCAAATCTGCTAATATGCAGAAATTTGTTGTATGGTAGTCATCAAATTAACCACAACTAGGGGCTAAACCAACAATACGCCCCTTGTTCCTGTGATTATTTTTGTGATTCCTTTTGGGGGCAGCTCCTAAAGCGGTGGATACCAGAACAGCTTGCTTAGCATGATGGAAGTAGATGGAGTTGGTGCTGCAGGTATCACCAATTTTTTTAGCTGACTGGCAGTATTATTGCCAATAGCAGGAACGGGAAAAGCATTATTAAACTTTGAGTCTAAGTCCATTTATAGATTTCTTAGCCCCCGAATGCCTACCTATAGTTCTCCAATTTTAGAGTGAGAATTGTTACTTGAGAAGAAAATTTAAGCCTCTGAATAAAGGTCTTGACAAAATGTCGGGTGGATTGTAGTCAGTCGGTACATAGCACCAATTCATGCTCTTGAATTAAAGATATTCTATTAGTACTAAACACTTGAAAACGTGAAGGTTCATCGCTTAAAGCTACAGCAGAATCTGAGCAATAAAACGGGCAATCGAAGAGATTCATGTTGCGTACGTCCCGCAACAGTTGAGCCAGTAATAAAGCAGCGCACAACTCTAATTTGGGAACCGTGAGAGTCTTCAAAGGCGCCACACGAGATTTTGAGCCAAATAGACGTACTTCTCGTTTGCCATCAGCTATTGAAACGAGATATATATAATATCGTCGCAGAATCCGTGGATCTCAATAGCACCATTTCGATGCAACGCACGTCTAGGAAACTTAATTTGCTGAGTACGACCCATTTCAGATGACAGCTTTAGCCATGATGTGTTGAGTGCCTCAAGAAAGCTCTCATCCCACTCCAACTTCTCTCTCCAGACTTTTTGTAAGAAGATCATGGCCTTGGCAACCACAGGACCTATGAGACCAAGCGGCTCGTACACCCGAGCAATCGTGGAAAGCACCAGTCGTTTACATGGCTTTGGAGAGACCTGTATAAGAGAAAAGAAAAAACGAAAGATATCCGCTGCAGGGTCCCAAGCACGACCCAGTGTCTTGGTAAAGTCGCTGCCATCGTCAAATTTCAGTAATGTTTCTTTTTCCGAGTCAGGAATTTTATCAAGGACATCACGCTCAGCGAATGCCAACTTGATGTTTTGACAGACCCATCAAAAACGACTCGCAATTTAGTCGTGTCTTTCTTGAAAACGCAGTGGTGGGGCGGAAAAAATTTGCAAAGACTCAAGGTGTCTCTGGGCACGATGGCCATATGATTTAAATTAAAATATTCACGAATGAATGCCGAATATTGGACCTTGACTTCTGGCTTGCGCTTTAGCTTGTTTTCCAAATTGAGAAACGGACGATAAGCTTGATTATACGATTCACCCAGTAATTCTATAGTGTTCTTTCCAGTCAATTGTAAGGAATATTCACCAGAGTCTAAACGATATATAATATGTCAAAAACATGCTTGCGCCAATAAGAAGATCTATTCGCTGAGATCTATAAAATTCAGGATAGGCTAACTGAATATTCGAGAGAATTTTTCATTCATCGGGTTTAACGGTCAAACTGTGTTGATTGATAGTAATCGTTAGAGCAACAAGAGCAGATAGTCATGCGAAGTAATCAGAGTTACGCGACTTTAACTTAATACAAACGCAGACGCCTTCAGAGTAAAAACGAGCATCTCCAAGACTGGAGACTTCGTTTTATGCAATTGCAACTAGTTGGGAAGTTACAATGTGGACTTGAGATCCCGAGTCTAGCAGCGCACGACATGGGATCCAAGCACCTGTTCGATTTGAACGCTTATGACTGCAGTTGCAAGAAAGACAATGTCAGAACTCATATTCTGAGCCAGCAAAGAGGTAGAAAGTAATTGCAATTGGTAGCTGTCTGTGTGGTAAGCGGCGACGAATACTGCCACAGCTCGTCATTGCTTGTCGTAGGAGGTCCTATCCGGGCTTGTCGGAGCCAAAGGAGGAGGGCCTACCGAGCCCTTGAATTGCCTGGACCTGCGGCAAAGAGACCGAAGGTCCAACCAAACCTGTCTTTTGCGGACATCACGCGGGATTTGGATTAAGTTGGTGGCCGAGGGAAATCCCGGAGGTCGGGTCACCAAAAATCAATGGAAGGCAGTCGAGGAATAGCTGACCATCTTGTGTATGGGACTGCTCCGAGACTTTCCCCAGCCAACTTTATTCTGCAAGGACGCGGGGTGGTTCCAAGGCAGTCTCAAAGTGGTAACCTGCGATAGTCAGCGGTCAGCTGACCTATACGAGAAGGCGACAGTGCAGCTCGGCGAGGTTTACAAAAGGGCGAAAATCGTTGCGCTGGGTTGGCGTGACGTCCCCAGTAGGCCCCCGAGCGAGGATCTGGCTGCCGCCCTCCATAAAGACGCCGGATGACATCCTCTTCATGTTGCAGAGGAAGGTGGAGCAGCATGAGGGGCTGGTTAGTCAGGCCATCGTCGTCCTGAACAAGACGATGAGGCTGCTCACGGGAAACTGAATTTCGGTTTCAGCTCGATCAGACTGATGGTCTACAAGGGAGACTCGAACGCAAAGGAGGACCCCGTCGGTAAACCCAGCAGAGCAGGTTTTTCCGGAAGAGCTTAAGGCTCCCGGGGACGAAGAGCCGGCGATGAAGCCGGCTGTAGGAAACGACGACCTCAGTGACGCTGAGGAAGCCGACGTCACGGTGGTGGAGGGAAACGTTGCAGATGTCATTAAGACTTCTGCAAGTGAAACTCCACCACAGTAAGGCAGCGTCTGCTGCTCCGGTGAACCGCCTGGCTGACTGTGGGGCAGATCTTGTGCTGGATCAGGAACCTTGGGTCGTTGGAGGCAAGGTCTCTGGACTAGGCACCAAGAAATTCAAGTTACTTGACTCTAAAGGAGTTAAAATTCGAACCTGCATTTTAGACAAAAGGCACCTTAGCATATTTCTGCTTTATAATTACAGCAACGGAGACAACACCGTAGCAAGCCTGGAGCTTCCAGCGGCTACCATAAGGGTGACTTCAGCGTACATGGCCTTTGAAAAGGAAGAACCCCCAGACGAGTTAGTCCGAAAACTGGTCGAAGAGAGCGAGGCGCTCAACATCGGCCTGGTAATCGGCTGCGACGCAAATGCTCACCACACTCAGTGGGGAAGCCCATCAAGCAATAACGGGGGTGAGTTTCTTTTTAATTTCATCCTTGGCTTTAATATATTCCTATGCAACAGAGGTAACATCCCCACCTTCATTACAAAAAAAAACCAAACGGTCACTGACCTTACCTTGGTGTCAGGCAGTCTTGTAGAAAAAGTCAGAAATTGGGAAGTCTCAAGCGAGCACTTATTTTCAGACCACAGATTCATAGAAACTACTTTATCATTAGACCCTCCTACTCCAGCTGAATTCGTCAACCTTAGACGAATAAACTGGCGCGCTTATAGAGAAGCCTTACTAGGTATTCTTCCAATAGAAACCCCAAATGACAATAGTGATCTACCCAGTCTAGATAACTTAGTAGGGACCTTTACAGAAGCCTGCAATGTGACCATTGAATCAACCTACCCTAAACCGAGAGTATCCAAAAAGCCTGCTTGGTGGACTCAGAAACTTTCAGAACTCAGATCCAGCTGCAGAACCCTTTTTAACAGGGCGAAAGCGGGGAATAAAGATCTAAAATGGCAACAATATAAGTTGGAAATAGCCTCCTACAAGAAGGCCATAAGAAAAGGAAAACGATCAGCTTGGCAGGCCTTCTGCTCAAACATAGAGGAAACAACCGATGCTGCTCGGCTTAGGAAGATCCTCTCCAAAACAACCCCTTCCTTGGGATACCTTAAAAAAAGCAGATGGCTCATGGTCAGACTCTAGTGAGGAGACCCTAAGCTTACTTCTAGACTCCCGCTTTCCGGGTAGTCTCCCAGTAGAACGACTTTTAGAAAATCAGTCTGGTTCAAGCATTAACCTGGAAATGCTCCTGTCTGAACGTAACATAAAATGAGCCATAAACAGTTTCAAACCCTTCAAATCAGCAGGACCTGATCATCTCTCCCCTGAGCACATCCAAAATGCTAGTCAGATTGCTGTCAACTAGCTAAAGAAAATTTTCCGCACCATACTTAAGATAGGAACATTGCCATCAACATGGAGGGAAACAAATGCAGTCTTTATACCCAAAGCGGGCAAAGCCTCGCACACGACGACGAAAGATTTCAGGCCTATAAGTCTGCCGTCCATTCTACATAAGAGTTTTGAACGACTGATTGGGCTGCACATCAGGTCAGTCATGGACTCAAAACAATTATCAGCATGCTTACTCAAAGGGCAAGTCCACCGAATCAGCTCTGCACGCAGTATTCAGCCAAATCGAAAAGTCACTCAACCACATGGAATACGCACTAGTTGCATTCCTGGACATAGAGGGCGCTTTCAACAATGTTCTCCCTGCAGCCATAACCGAACCCCTCACTGACCTGGGTGTTGAGTTTCAAGTCGTGGAGCTAATCCATAAATTGCTGATGACCAGAATGGTAGCCTCTACTTTTGAAACCTCAACACAAACAAGGTTCGTGAACAGGGGAACCCCTCAGGGTGGTGTACTCTCCCCTGTACTATGGAACATCGCAGTGATTGAGCTTCTGTTTAACATGGAAGGGGGTGGATGTAAGGTTGTGGCATATGCGGACTATGTAGCCATTATTTTTTCAGGGAAATTCCCTCAGACACTATGCGATCTAATGACCGCCAAACTTAAAATACTCCATGACTGGACAACAGAAAGAGGTCTAGAGGTAAGCCCCTCGAAAACGGAGCTGGTGCTGTTCACAAACAGATACAAGGTTCCTCAACTAAACCCACCAACATTAAATAACTGCTCTCTCTCTCTCTCTTTCAGTGACATGGAGACTGAACAGTCAAGAGAGAACGAGAAAGGCAAAAATTGCCCTCTATTTCTGCAAAAAAGCCATCGGAAGGAAATGGGGCGTTAGTCAAGCCTATTCTACTCTACGGAGTGTCAATATAGTGGCCTGCGCTAATGAAGCAGACAGCCACAGCAAACCATAACAAGATTCAACGAATGGCATCCTTATGCATAGGCGTAGCCCTTCTCACCACCCCAATGAGGCGCTAAATGCTATTCTGAACCTTCTCAGCCTGGACTTAGCCGGCATGGCCAAGATAACTGCGGTTCGAATGATGGACTTAGGGCAATGCAAATCCCAAACATATGGTCATGCCAGGATACTCCAGCAAGACACAACGATCCCACCTAAAACGGATCTATGCGAACCAATTGAATATAGCCACACCCCCTTTGAAGCATTGCTTCCAACCAGAGAAGACTGGGAGCAAGGTCTACCGGGCCTAAAAGAGGCAGTCAATTTCTACACTGACGGCTCCAAGGCGGAGGAGGTATATACTCCGACCAACTAAACATCAAGAAATCCTTTAGACTTCCGGATCACTGCAGTGTCTTCCAAGAGGAAGTATATGCTAAAATGAAGCTTTGATGCTTCTAAAGAAATGGGTTAACATCTACAGTGATAGTCAAGCGGCTATCAGGTCGATTATCTTGACCAATACAAACTCGGAAACCATATCAAACTGCCGCAAATCTCTACATGAGATGGCTTTGCAGTTTAAAGTATACCTAACATGGGTCCCGGGTCACCAAAACATTGCAGGCAATTGTATTGCAGATGAGTTGGCCAGACACGGTACTACCGTTCCTCTCTTCCGGACGAGGAGAACATTGGTATGCCGATGGCCACCTGCAAGCTAAACATTAAAAACAAATATAAATAACTTGCGAGCCTAGCATGGACACAGGTAACACATTGTCACATCTCTCGCCAGACATGGCCAATTATTCTGTGCGAAGAGAACTTCTAAGGCTAAACCGTACCGAGTGCGGAATGCTAATACGGGTGCTTACAGGCCATTGGTTGGTCAAGCAGACTGGGCGCGCCCAAAAACGATTTCAGCAGAAGCTACAAGGACGAGGAGGAGGAAGTAACGGTGGAACACCTGTTCTGTTCCTGCCCGGCCCTATGCAGATCTAGACTGTACCATGAAAGCAACCGGATGGGAGCAACCGGATGGGAGCTATGCTAGGTCAGCTGCGGTAAGAACAGCAGACAATAATACAGGAAAGAAGACACAGATCCAAGCGGTATCACGACGGACCTTCTAAATCTAAGTGTGTCAATAATTTGACAGCTGCTCTAACCTAACCTAATCTAACCTAACCTAACTAACAGTCGTATGATTGAGTTATGGGGCCCTGAGAATTATTGCTAGGTTCAAAGGTCGTTGCCTTGTAGGCGGGTTCTGCTGAAAACCAGAGTCAAGCCTCTTGCGTGATGATTTGGGTACACAGAGAGTTTTTCATTGTGTGTCTCTTTTTATTTGTCTATTTCATCTTTTACTGTGGTTGTCCGAGGTCCCTGTGGATGTTTTGGTTGCGAAAATACCATGGTGCCCCAGTGATAGTTCTCAGGATTTTTGATTGTGCGCGCTATAGCTGGGAGCCATATGTCCAGATGGGCTTCAGAGTGAAATTGTACAGCAGGGCCTTGTATTCCAGACGCAGGGGCGATCGAGCGTTTAAGATCCAGTTGAAGCTGTTGGCTTTTAGTTTTAAACGTAGTTTTTTGCATTCGATGTGTCTTCTCCAGGTTAGTCTTCTGTCTAGGTGAACGCCGAGATACGTTACTTCGATAACTTGGGGAATCTGCGTACTATTCAATGATAGTGGAGGGCTTGTTTGCCTGTTCAGAGTAAACGTAATGTTTGCATTTTTGTTCATTTATTTTGATACGCCAGTTAGATAGCCACCTCTCTACTACGACGATGTGATTGGCTAGTTGTGTTGTTGCTCGGTTTGGGCACCTAGAGCGACTTAAGATTGCAGTGTCGCCAGCGAACGTAGATGTTGTTAGCTGCCCATTTGTATATAGGACGAACAGAGTAGGTCCAAGAGCGCTTCCTTGCGGGACTCCAGCTTCAATAATGTAGTCGTCAGATGTTGTTCTGTTTCACCTTACTACAAGACTCTGTTGTAGAGACTCAAGTAGCTTATGAGTGTATGTAGGCAAGTTTGTATTGATTTTATACATGAGGCCATCCAGCCAGACTCGATCGAAAGCTTGATATACATCGAGGAATATTGCGCTGCAGTATTCCCGATGCTCGAAGGCTGTGCGAAATTCTGATTTTAATATGTTAACTTGTTCGATTGTTCCATGGCTTTGACGGAAGCCAAATTGATGTGCTGGGATGACATTGTGTGCTTCCCAATATGGTATTATGCGTGTTAAAAGGAATTTTTCCAACTGTGTGGAAGTTCAATTCAAAGCTTTGAAGTTCAATTATCATTTTTGGGGTTATAAGGTCACAGCCCGGGTCTTTTTTTTGTTTAAGTTCCCCTATGAATTTCGCGATCCCCTTTGGCTGATACTGTGTTGGTATGGAATTTGTTTCAGATTCGGTTTGTGGTAACATAAATGGACAAGTGGCTGAGTTCGGCTGGAAGACTTTCCGGAGATGTAAAGCAAAAGTTTCGGCTCTATCTTCGCGCTGCGGGCCCAGCAACCTGAAGAATTTCTTATCAGAGTGACTGTTTCGATTGGAGAGCTCAGGTTTGGGTGAGCCCTCCACAGATGATATTTTGTATTCGTTGGCGAAAGTTTTTTGATGTACCGTAGTTGTGCCTTTTCAGCGCCTTTCTTCAGGGCTCGGTTTAGTGTGCGTGTGGCTTCCTTAAGACGTTGTTTTGAGGATGGTGATCTGTTGGTTTGCCAAGAACGTCGCAGTCGCCTCTTTTTATATTACGTGGAATGTTATTTGTCACCGCAAAATCTATTAAGTCAGGGACTTTTCTGGGGTCTGCTGGCCAGTATGTGCCGGTACCAGGGGAAATATAGTCCAATTTGGAGTGACGAGTCGTGAGTGACGAGTCGTGATGCCCAGTGCGTATGTTTAGCATTATAGTCTCCTGCAGCTATGAAGTGATCTCCAAGTAAACTGTAAAAATCCATTAATTGTCCTTCAGAGATTGTAAAGCGAAGCGGGCAGCATACGGCGGCTATAGAAAGGTTTCCGTTACCTGGCTGCACTATGATAGACGTGGCCTGCAATTAGTTAGTGTTCGCATGGTCGTTTTCGTGACGGACATAAATTCTATCATACTTTGTTGCATGGTAACCATCATGTGACTGTCCTGGGACCTGCTGAAGGTTTCCTAGATTAGAGTGGAGTGGGTTTTTCGTTTCTGATCGAAGGACATCGGCGTATGGGAAGCCCTTCTGGGTATATAGCTGACCAAATGAGGATCTTGCAGCCGTGTCAAAAAAAACTTCCGGCGTTTTTGAGTATGTCTACAAGTTTTGAGGATTTTGATGGTGCGTGGTTGTCACTCGTCGTATGCGGTTTTTCAACTTCTTGTAGAGCTCTCAGTATCCATATATCTTCTTTTGGGAGTCTTCCTTTTTGGAAGGGCAGTTTGCGTGTGTCCATACTCCTGACAGTTTGTGCATTGCACTCTTCGGTGCAATAGGTATTGCAGGTTATAGACAGGATGCACTTCACTTTTCTTCAAGACTCTGCTATCTGGCTCCAGCTCTACCTTGAAGAGTGGTTGTGGCTTTTTGTTCTTGTTAATGATGTTACTAACGTTCTTTGCAGAAAAACAGTTTTCTTTGAGGGCATCGATAACTTCATTAGGGGTTACATCGGGCTCGATTCCTTTTAGTAGCAAGGGCTTCCAAGGTGTTTTTTAGTTGGTACGTGTAGTAGTTTTTCTTTGCTTCCTCAATGTATTTGTACACAACTCGGAAATGTTCTTCAAATTTGGTCTGAAGTTTGGTTTCAAGAATATTCCCTTTAGAAAGCGGAATAACATAAAAATTTTCGTCCCCGACCAGCGCAACAAATTTGTTGACCTGGGTGTTCGAGCTTTTCTCCCTAATGTAAATTGGTGGGGGCTAAGGTTTCGGTTGGGTTTCTTGACCCAGTTCTGGTTGAATTTCAGCTAGTAGGACAAATCTGTTGTCGTTAGTTTTTCCGGGTATTTCTTTGTCTCTTTGGACACGGTTTATTTTTGGTTTGTTACCAATTTCGGTATTCTACGGGCTTAGCAGCCGCTTAATTTGGATGTATCGATCCATGCTGGATTGTATGGCCAGACCCGATTGTTGAATATACTTTTGGTTTTGTTTAGCTGTCAGAGTTTTTCTTGCCGTTGTATTTGGCGCTGCGGTCAACGACTTTGAAGTCGGTTTCGCGATAAGAGATGTTTCTGTCTCTGTTGTTAAATTTGCTGCCGTAACTGTTGTTGTTGCTATTTCTTTTCGTGCAATTGCAGACCTTTTACCGCTGCATATTGCTGGTGGCTATCGACCGTCAGTAGGGCCGAGATACCCTTGGTAGACGTTTTTTGCACTTCGCTATCGCGAGTTGATATATAAGTTAAAAGATTTATTATGATTTTGATATAAAAAAAATCAAACTTTTCTTTATTGAGTTGGATTAAGAACTGATTTACTTGGGTTAAACAATTGTTTTTTATAGCTACGCGTCGATCCATTGCTGCCGCCGTCTCTGCCGCTGTTGGTGATTCTGCTGACGTTCTTTCGTATTATTGGTTGCTGCTCTCGGTCGCCGTTGCCGTTGACCAAACTTAATTGTATTGGCCAGTGCATTTTAATCATTGTTTTTATTGTATGCACTTAGTTGAGTTCGATCAACTTTGGAAATTGGCTATTCTGCATTCCCACGATCGCTGACCAAAAGGTGCAAGCTCAGCGCACGTGACTAAGTTCGTTTGAACTTTATTGAGGGCATTGCTTTGCTGTTAGTTGTGCAATAAATGCTCTTTTCTTCGGTTTGGGAAATTGTATTATTGAGGGCATTTCTTTGCTGTTTGTTGTGCAATCGATGCTTACTCTTTTTTTCTGTCTGGGAAATTGTATTATTTTGGGTGTCAACTATTCCCTCCTTAAACGCGACTGTCCTCGGTCGCAACGTAGTAGAGTACAGGTCCGGAAAGCGTGGGCTTTTCTTTCGTTTCTGGCACGGAAGCTGGTGTACTTTCCGTTGACCTACGTCTTCGTAGGAGTTCCGTGATTGATCCTGTTATAAGTAGTAGTAGGATGATGGCGGATCCGTAGCTAACGGAAGATTCTATGGTTGCCTTGCTTCTTAATTTTTCCAACGCTTTTGTGTTGTTAATGTTGAGTTCCTTGACCATTTGTAGTGAGAGAACTTTCTCTAACTTAGTCTTTTCTTCCAATAGTTGGAATAACGGGGTTCTGGATCGACTACGTTGATTTACCTTGATTTGAAGATGGTTTCGCCAATTGCTACCGTCGAATTACGATATTGTATTATGAAAGAGCTTTGCAGTTGTAGAAGTTTTTCTTCTAGTGAGACTGGTCCATTGAAGTTGTTTAGAAGGATGGTGCCTGGTAGTATTTCTTCGAAAACCGGCATATGTTGATTGTTGATCATCTTAAATTCTGATTCTCAAAGGTTTTAAAGAGCGCTTACGCAAGTATCATTGCTTAAATCTAACAAATTTTCTGACAAATTGTCTTATCATTATAGGATTCACAAGGTTTAATTATTGCAAATAATTGTCTCTAACATTCTAACAAATTCTCATATTTTATATCATTGATTATTTGGACTTTTTTATTGCTTTAATTTTTAAAGTTCTACAATTATCTGATATAATGGTTGGGAGGCTAATAATGTAAATAAGGTCGTTGCCATTTGTGGCTAACTTGATTCGAGAAAATTCCAATAATCCCTCCATGTTAAAAAATAATGTATGTATAATTTTTCCGGTTTGTGTTTTAATGGTGGTCGTTTTGTTTTCCGCTACTTTCTCGGCTTTGTATCTAGGTGTAAGTTTAGTTCCTAACCTTTTATCTATTTTTACGTGTACAGTTTAAAAAATTTTGGTAGTGTTTTTCCTTGATTGTGGTATTCGAGGTCGGCTGTTTGTTTATTTTTATTTTTAATTTTCTTTTTTATTTATTCTCGTTGTTTTTCTATGTCTTCTGTTGAACCAGAGATTTTGCTTCTAAAAAATATGTCTCTGGGTCTTTCATTTGTTACAGAATGTATCGATTTATTATATTCCTGAAATGCTTTATAGATTAAATCCTCAAAAGATATGCTCCCGTTGTCTTTTTTGAGACACCGCATGATTTCAGATAGGGTTGAATGAAACCTTTCTATTTGTCCGTTACTTGTCGATGCGTACGGAGCAGTGGTGTGTACCGATATTTTAAGTTCATCTTCTAACAAAAACTTTATTGCTGCTGAGCCAAATGATCGTTCGTTGTCCATTATTATCCATTTCAGCTTACCGAAAGCAATTAACATTTCTCTCAACGGATTTTTAATATCTTTAGATGCTCTTGACTAAAATTTTTACTTGAACATATTTTGAAAACTTGTCAATTCCCGTTTAGACTCTATGTTTTTCGGTAATATAAATATCTATGTGAACTATTTCTCCTGGGTAATTGGGAATAGGGGTCGGTTGGATTTCTCCTTTTAAGGGGTGTCTATCGTATTTCGATTCTTTACAAGTTTGACAGGCTTGAACTATTGCTTGGATTTTCTTGGTAAGTTGTGGAAAAAAATAATTCTTCAAAATTTGTAATTTGTTCTCTTTTGCATCTCTATGGGCTCTTTTATGTTCGTGGGTAATAATTTGGGACTCCGAAGTTACGTCGTCTATTTCGTTTTGAGTAAACTTTACCTTGTATGATTTAAATAGGTAGGGTAAATGTTTTGAATTTTTTCGATTTCCTCTTCGGATGTGAATTTTTGCTTGATGCTCATTTCCCATCTTTGGGGCTCCGAACCTAGCGATGACTCTTTCTCGGAACGCCTTTTGAAGTGTTTCTGCTATCGCCGTTCGTAGTGGCATCAATTCTGTCCTCTTTGAAAATCTAACTATCAGCACTAGCAGCATCTGGTTACCATGCTTTGTTCTTGGCAATGCACAGTTGTTCCGTCAGAGGCCAAAAATCAAAAAATTTTATGACATATTTTTTAAGCAAAATGTATCAAAGTTGTCTCTTAAAAGTCCAAACTTCTCTTTGGCATACCGGATTTTACTAGAAATCTAACGGTACTTTCTAAAAATAGATTTGCAATCGTGAACACGTGTTCATTTTGGCAACGCAGCTGCGCTTTGGAAGTTATTTCTCTCTTTCAATTCGCCCTTTAAAGTGATCAGACGTACGCTGCAGTGCTCCGATTTGAATAATTTAACATGAATTATGAAATTGAAGGTATTTACTTTAAATTGAGATATTAATAATTAACTTTCCTGAAAAAGTTTTTTCGTAAAACTAATTTCATCGAATAACCCTTTTTTGTGTATTTTTTTAAAGTATATTTTATGTTTAGTTAGACTTTTAGTTATGTTCCAAGAAAACCCAGAACTTGGTTTGTATGTTTTTGTGATCGTCTTATTTTAGATTACTAAATATTTTAAAATTAGCTGCCGAAATTTGCCGATGTGTGTTTTCTACTAATATTACTAAAGCAGTTAAAGGTGAGTCTTTGCTTATTGTGCTGTTGCGCTTTTGCGCTGTTGCTTTGTCTTCGTCTTTAGTGGTTTGTGTTTTTGCAAAAATATTAATTTGTAAATTATTATTTAAATTTTGATTTTGGATTTTGATAGGTGCATCGCAAAAATGTGTTTTTCCACGTCTGCATATTTTTAATATGTGGTGCACAGGTAATGGAACCAACGCCGAAAAAATGAGGAAATTGATTTCCGATGTGCAAGCGGATATTGAAAACAACGGCTACATTATTCCAGAGTTGAGCGAAATATCCAATAAAATTGAGAACCTCTGCAAAACAATTGTA
Source organism: Drosophila gunungcola (assembly GCF_025200985.1). NCBI lineage: Eukaryota > Metazoa > Arthropoda > Insecta > Diptera > Drosophilidae > Drosophila > Drosophila gunungcola. The sequence goes on from NW_026453205.1 coordinate 406,277, forward strand.
ACTTTTTGGAAAAATTACAAACGGACAAAATCTGCAGTTATTAAATATCAATCTGGATGGCTTAATACAAAAGAATCAATTTCAATAAAACGCCCCTATTGCAAATCAAATCAAATAGAGGAAAGTGCTCATCGGGGCCGTCCTAAACTTGAATTTGAGGAGGCTTCAGAGAGAACAAAGCGACGACGTGTAGGTCAGCTCATTAAAATAGATGAATCCGCTGTTTCTTCTCTACGTAATGATGATCGAAATCAAAATTTCCTGCCGACAGATCCCATGGAAGTTATTTCGCTTTTAATGGAGACCTCCATGACGAAGCACCAATATTTGCTGATAAGAAACTTTGTAAATACCAAAATATCCTTTGAATTTTTTCCCAGTTACCAAAGATTACTAAGTCTCAAAAAAATAAGATACCCTGATGGTATTTATATAGACGAATCTCGTGCGGAAGTCGAACTACAAAGCTTACTAGACAATACGGCATCTAGTATAATAGAGCTTCAAAACAACATCATTGAAACTATGCCTGAAAATATAGTTACGAATTTAACTTTAATTGGAAAATGGGGCTTCGATGGAAGTACAGGCCATAGCGAGTATAAGCAAAAGTTTTCAAACGGTGATTTGGACGACAGAAGCTTATTTGTAACATCCTATGTACCTCTCCAACTGGTTACTCAAATAGATAACACAATAATTTGGAAAAACCCCCGGCCATCATCGACTCGTTACTGTCGACCAATAAGATTTCAATTTAAGAAAGAGACCGCGAAAGTGTCGAAAGACGAAGCAGAATATTTTGACGCAAAAATTAAACAATTAAAGCCAAAAGAATTAAGCGTCTTTAATAAAAAAGTTGTTATTACCCATAGCTTGCATCTTACAATGGTTGATGGAAAGGTGTGCAACGCAATCAGCGAATCATCCTCGGCAACGTGTTATATATGTGGAGCAAAGCCAACAGAAATGAACAATATACAAAAATGTTTGAGTAAAGAAGTTCGCCCAAGATTTTACGAATTTGGCTTATCTCCACTACATTCTTATATACGCTTCTTTGAATATTTTTTACATATTTCATATAAGCTAGAGGTCAAAATGTGGCAAGTACGCGATGAAGAAAAGAAGATGCAAGTATTGAACAGGAAGAAACACATTCAGGAGGAATTTCGCGAAAAAATGGGAATACTAGTGGACAAACCTAGAGATGGAGGTAGAGGATCTTCAAACGACGGAAATATCGCAAGGAAATTCTTTTGTAATGCAGATTTGAGCTCCGAAATAACAGGAATCGATGCATCTTTGATTCACAGATGTGCAACATTATTGCAAGCCATGGCATCGGGATTCAAAATTAATGTGGAGAAATTTGAAAATTACGCGCTGGATACAGCCAAATATCTTATAGCTGCATATCCATGGTACTATTTACCGGCTACCGTCCATAAGGTCTTAATTCATGGTTCAGCTGTAATAGAGTATGCATTAGTGTCGATAGGAGAGCTTTCAGAGGAAGCAGCAGAGTCCAATAACAAGGAACTAAAAAAATGTAGACTTCAACACAGTCGGAAAGTATCTCGTACTTTAACAAACACAGATGTCATGAACTATTTATTATTGCGTTCAGATCCATTTTTAACAGGACAGAGACAACTTCCTAAAAAAGATAGGTCGAGTTTGCTTACATCTGTCTACGAATTACTTGACGATGCTTTATAATTTTTGTTTCATTTATATTTTGTTTGTTGATTTTTATTTTAGTTTTTTAAGAATATGTATAACTACGAAAAATATCTTCCATACCAAAATCGTAATAAATTAGATTAAACAAATATGTTTTTATAATTCGGTATCGATTGTTCCTTTGGGAGCTATAGGATATAGCCGATCGATAAGTCCGATTTTTGTTGCTATATGTTTAGACAAATTTGCTAAATTATTGTTATAAATTTCAGCACGTTATGACCATTATTAGTATTTTTGGCCGCTCTTCCATACAAGCGGATCCACTGTGCAATGGTCCGACAAAGTCTGCGCAAACTGTTGCCCATGGTTCATCGGGTATCTGCGTCAGCTTTTCCCAGCTGCCTGCACCTGGTTAGGTTTGTATTTAAGGTATGTATACGTGTGCTCGAGCGTCTCTGGCCAGTAAAAGCGAGCCACCAGCCTTGCAAATGTTTTTCGACTTTCCCAATGTCCAGCAGCTGGTGAAAAGTGATTCTCCTTCAGGACGGTTTCTTTCAGCCCCCGTGGGACACAGAGCTTCCATGCTGCCACGTCTTCGGTGCCTGCTATGTGCGGGATATGCCTATATATCGCGCCTCCCTCCATAAGGTAGTCCAGAAACTTCTGTGGCCGTGTCTTTTCTCTCTTCTTCAATCCAGCTGCATTCTCCGTGAGTATCCTCCGCAGTATCCTTTGCTCGGCTCAGGGCTTCCGGCAGAGGTTGTCCCGACAGTGCATCAGCGACAACGTTAAGCTGCCCCTTCCTGCTCGATATTTCAAAATCATACTGCTGCAGTTCCAGGGACCACCGTTATCCGTCCTGAGGGACTTTCGATGCTGTTAAACCATTTAAGCGCCATATGGTCAGTTACCACTTTGAAATGGTATCCTTACAAATATGGTTTGAGCTTCCGGATCGCCCACACGATTGGCATGCCTGGTAATAATCCTTTTCGCTTGTTGAATAGTTATTTTCCGCGCTATTCAGGTCCGGCTTGAATACTAAATGAACTTCTCGCCGCTTTCTGTTTCCTGCGTCAGGACTACCCCTATACCATAATCGCTTTCGTCTGTCTGCAGCACGAATGGGTTATATAAATCTGGGCATGCCAGCACAGGATCGTCCACTAGCCTTGCCTTTACCTCCTCGAATGCCTTCTGGTGATCTGGAGTCCATTCCGCAGTAGATAATTTAGAAAGTTTCACTATTTGAGCAAAATCTGGCACAAACCGCCTGTTCCAAGATGCTTCGCCCAAGTATTGGCGCAGTTCCCGGATGATTGTGGGTGGTTCCAACTCGGCTATGGCTGCTACCTTTTCGGGATCAGTGCCGATTCCTTGATATGCAACGCGGTGTCCCAGTTAAAGCAGTTCGCTTCTGAAGAATTGACATTTCTTGCTTCCTACTGTGTTCCTCCAGTGTCCGATCACGATGATGTCGTCTTGGTATGCAAACGCGTGTGGTGACATCTCCGGTCCTATAACCTGGTCCAGTGCTCTCTGGAAAGTCGCCGAGGCGGAGTGTAAGCCAAATGTCATTACTTTCCACTGGAAAAGCCCCTTTCCTGGCACTGTGAACGCCGTGAATGGCCTGCTATTTTCCTCTAGGGGGATTTGCCAGTAGCCATCTTTCAAATCTAGGCTGCTTATGTACCTTGCCTCCCTCTACTGGTCCAAGATGTAATTTATCCTTGGCATTGGATAAGCATCTTTGATCGATTTGATCTGTCTAAAGTCGACACAAAGCCTCCATTGACCTGTCTTCTTTTTCACCATGACAATCGGTGAGCTGTACGGACTTCTCGAGTGTTCTATGAATCCCTTCTCTAGCAACTCGTCGACTTTCGCATTGATTTGCCCTTGAACCTTCGGGTTTTCGGGTAGTATCTCTGTTTGATTGGCTTGTCGTCGTTCATGCTGATACGGTGCTCGGCTATGTTGGATGTTGCACTCATTGTTCGAAATTCCGCGAGCTCCTGTTCTAAAAATTTTTCAACGTCGTATTCCTCAGAGTTGGTTTGCACCACCGCCACGGACAATTTTTCCTCTAACCACCCGTTGTGCCTTCTTCTTCCTGGGATCACCACCGTATGTCCGGCACACCTTATTTCGGCGCCGACTCCTGTGAGGAAATTCCATCCTAGCACCAGCGAGTCTACCACTCCTGGTAGGATCAGCAGGTTCTTAGGCAATCGCTTGTTGCCGAATTACATCTCTACCTCGAGCTGTGTGTTCATTCCGCTGCACCTGCCATCTGCCAACCTAACTTGCCTTCTTGCCCCTCTGCGGCTGGTATCGCTGGCCATTTCCCGATTTCTGGCAGCACTCTACGCTCCTAATCTCCCGCCCCAGACGTTTCCCCCGTAGACTTTAAATTCCCGCCCAGACGTTTCCCCCGTAGACTTTTGAATTCCCGCCCAGACGTTTCCCCCGATGATTTTCTCGATCTCCGTGATTTGCCTTCTCCGTCGGATGGTCACTCTACGTCGTGCCGATCGGTCTCCAGTCGTTATCGGTGTTATCGATACTCTCTCGTGTGACTCTCTGTTGTATGGTCACTCTCCGCCAAATCGATCGGTCTCCAGTTGTTATCGGTTCCGTGACCCAACGTGGCGTTGCCACTTAATGTATCGATGTTCCACGGTGTGACTCCTTGTGCCGATATTTCCAGTATTTTGTGCCCACCGATCGACACTATCGTCTAGTGCCAATCGGCCGCCATGAATCGAAGTGCCCCCATCCCTTGTTTATATTGACTTCGCATAATGCTTTGGTAAGCGCAATTTCCTGTCTATTTCATTTTTACTTATTTTCTTTTTCCCCCAAAGCTTGGCCCAGGATTGCAGAGTTGGCCTTTCCTGCCCTTGGGGTCGGGGTCAACGACCCTGCTCGGCTCATCGCTTTCTCGCGTCGTTCTGCATTTAGTTGGCAAGTGGTTTGTTTCCCTGCGACCCCGGTTTTCATGTATATCTCTCATTTCAAATTGCCGGATCATCCGTAGTGCATTTCATGTGTGTGTATTTTCCTTCCTTTTTTTTTTTTAATGTGTGTGCGCGTTATTTTCGTGTTTTTCCGGCTTGGCATGCTACGGTAAAGCTCTCGAGCTGTACCGTCTCCCCTCTTTCCTCGGGAAACAAAGATCTGGTCGTGGTCTTCCTCGATTCGTACAGAGTCTGCCGAAGCTACGGATTGTTGTTGGCCTGCGGTCTTTTCGTTTTCTTGTCCTGTGCATCACCTTATTCTTCGCGGCGTATTAACGGATGACTCTGGCTTCATGCCCGACGCAGAATCTGTTTGCCTCGTTGTCTGGGTCACTGTGCCTCCCTGTTTCCTGCGTTCTATATAGACTCTGGTTCTTGTGCCCGACGATATAGTCTGCACTTTTTGTCGTTGAATGCTCGTGTGTTTCGCGGTCTATATAGACTCTGGCTTATGCCTGACGCTATAGGCTGTGCTTTTTGTCGTTGCATGCTTGTGCTACCCTGCGGTCTATATAGACTCTGGCTTATGCCCGCACCTTTTGTCGTTGCATGCTCGTGTTGTCCTTGCTTGTCTGTACCGAGTTCTTGTGTTTTTTGCTTAAGATCACTGACGTGGACGGTTCGTTCTTTTTGTGTATCCTTGTGGCGGATTTTACAAATGACTGGTGAGACGAAATCTATTACCGTGTACGGTCCGTCATATTTCGGCGCTAGCTTTGCCGCGAAACCCTCGGCTGCCTTTGACAAATGGTGCTCCTTCGCCCAGACTGTGTCCCCTATTGTTGGATTCCATTGCCTCCTTCGTAGATTGTACTGCCTGGCTTGGTCCTGAGCAGCTTTCTCCATGTTCCGGCGCACAATTTCGAAGATCTCCTTCATCTTATTGGCCTTATCTTCAGGTGTTTCAGTCTGCTTTCCTGTGCCGATGGTTTCCCTGTCGTACAGAGCGCTGGGCAGTCGAGACTCTCGAGCCTGCGTGAGGAAACACGGGGAGTAGCCTGTTGATTCCGACGTACTTGAGTTTACCGCTAGCATAATCTCCGGCCACTTCTCGTCCCAATTCCTCTGGTTCTGTCCCGCAAACTGCGCTATCATGGTTTTAACAGTTCGGTTTGTTCTTTCCGTTGGATTTTCCTGCGGTGTATATGGTGCTGTGAACTGTTGCTTAATGCCCATTTCGCTGAGGAATTTTTTGAATGCCCGACTGGCAAACTGAACTCCATTGTCCGTTATTACCACCTTCGGGACTCCGAACCTAGCGATGACTCTTTCTCGGAACGCCTTTTGAAGTGTTACTGCCGTTGCTGCTCGCAGTGGCACCAATTCTGTCCACTTTGAGAACCTATCTATCAGCACTAGCAGCATCTGGTTGCCATGCTTCGACCTGGGCAATGGTCCGACAAATTTGAGTCAGCATCTTCCCAGCTGCCTGCATCTGGTAAGGCTTGTATTTGAGGCATGTCTCGCATTTCCGTACGTGTGCTCGGGCGTCCCTATGCATTCCTGGTCAGTAATATCGAGCCGCCAGCCTTGCAATCGTTTTCCGACTTCCCACGTGTCCAGCGGCTGGTGAGTCGTGATTCTCCTTCAGGACTGTTTCCCTCAGCCCCCGTGGAACACAGAGCTTCCATGCTGCCACGTCTTCGCTGCCTGCTCTGTGCGGGATATGCCTGTATAATTCGCCTCCCTCCATGAGGTAGTCTGGAAACTTCTGTGGCTGTGTGTTAATCTTCTCACATATATCCTTAATCCAGCTGCATGTTCCCTGCGTGTCCTCCGGAGCTTCCTTGGCTAGCCTAAAGGCTTCTGGCAGAGGCTGTCTTGAGAGTGCATCAGCGACCACGTTAAGCTGCCCCTTCCTGTATGATATTTCAAAATCATACTGCTGCAACTCCAGGCCCCACCTCGCTATTCTTCCTGAGGGACTTTCGATGCTGTTCAACCATTTAAGCGCCATATGGTCAGTCACCACTTTGAAGTGGTATCCTTCCGGATTGCCCACACGATTGGCTGGTGCTCTGCAGTCCATGCCCATTTCGTGTCCTTCCGCAAAAGGGGATTTAGTGGTTTCACTTTTCGCGCAAAGTCGGGCACGAATCGCCTGTACCACGATGCTACGCCCAAGTATTGGCGCAGTTCCCGGATGGTTGTGGGTGGTTCCAGCTCGGCTATGGCTGATACTTTTTCGGGATCGGTGCAGGTAAAGCAGTTCGCTTCTGAAGAAATGACATTTTTCGGGATTTATCCTGAGGTTTGCCTGTTTAAGGCGTCAGAAAACTTCTCTCAGGTTCCTTCTGTGTTCTTCCAGTGTGCGTCCGATCACGATGATGTCGTCTTGGTATGCAAACGCGTGTGGTGACATCTCCGGTCCAATAACCTGGTCCAGTGCTCTCTGGAAAGTCGCCGAGGCGGAGTGTAAGCCAAATGTCATTACTTTCCACTGGAAAAGCCCCTTTCCTGGCACTGTGAACGACGTGAGTTGCCTGCTACTTTCTTCTAGAAGAATCTGCCATTAGCCATCTTTCAAATCTAGAATGCTTGGTTTCGGATAAACGTCTTTGATTGATTTGGCATTGATATGTCTAAAGTCGACACAAGGCCTCCACTAACCTGTCTTCTTTTTCACCATGACAATCGGGGGGCTCTACGGATTTCTCGAGTGTTCTATGCATCCCTTCTCTAGCAACTCGTCGACTTTCGCATTGATTTGCCCTTGAACCTTCGGGTTTTCGGGTAGTATCTCTGTTTGATTGGCTTGTCTTTCATGTTGATTTGTTGCTCGGCTATGTTGGATGTTCCACTTATTGTTCGAAATTCTGCGAGCTCATGCACTAGGAATTTCTCAGCATCGCATTATTCAGAGGTGATTGTACCACTTCCACAGACAGATTTTCCTCGAGCCATCCGTTGTGCCTTCTCCTTTCTGGGGTCACCACCATATGTCCAGCACACTTTATTTCGGCGCCGACTCCTGTGAAAAAATTCCATCCTAGCACCAGCGAGTCTACCACTCCTGGTAGGATCAGCAGGTTCTTAGGCAATCGCTTGTTGCCGAATTCCATCTCTACCTCGAGCTGTGTGTTCATTCCGCTGCACCTGCCATCTGCCAACCTAACTTGCCTTCTTGCCCCTCTGCGGCTGGTATCGCTGGCCATTTCCCGATTTCTGGCAGCACTCTACGCTCCTAACACCCATCTAAATGTCCGTGACCGCCACACCGTCTGCAGGCTTCGTGTGAGTTCACAACGTGCGTCTGCGTTGGGTGGCCTCTGATTGGTAGTAGGTGGCCTCCATAATCTGTTCTGTTGATTATAGTTGTTCGGACTCCATTGGCGTGGGACGTTGATGGGCGCTTGGTGTCCTCCGTCTTCTTTGCATTTTCTACACTTAACTTTTTGTGGTGCTGTTGATTTGTTTCGCGATAATTTGTTTTCTTGTATAAATGCTTCTCGCTCTTTCTCGAGTTCTTCATACTCATCACCTTATAAGTTATCAGGGAAATCCTCAGTTCAGGAGTGCAGTTGTCCTTTATGATCTCGAGTGTTTCCTTTGGGAAGTAGCCGAGAGGTTTCCTCATGGTCTGCATTTCGACCATATAGTTCTTGGATGACTTTCTGAAACCCTGTTTCCTTTGCTTGCCCTAATCTGCGAGCTTTGATAAGAATCCCCTCGGCAGGAAAAAAGTTTGGAAACTTTCGCTGAACTCTCCGCATGTCGTCGAGTGTTAATTGTTTGAAATAGCCCTAAGCCTTGCAGCAATTCGGGCATTGCTCTACTTGTTCCAGAAACTCCAGCGATTTCTCCGTGCCGTCAAACTTGAAAGACACTTCCCTGACTTGCTTTGCGACTTTGGCATAGTCTGGTGCGCTGGGCCTTTGCTGTTCTGGTCTTCTATCTTGACTTGTGCCCCTAGATCCTGCTGCCTCCTTCATGCTCTCCACGCCCAGGCTAGCTATGTTCGGCGTCTGGGACTTGCAATTTGCCGCTTCAGCCTAGTTTGTCGTAGATCTCCTACAGGTCAGCCGAAATTTCCACCATTCCTGGGTCGTTTTGTGTTTTTGTGACATGTCCTCCGTCCTGCCCTCCAGAATGGTGCCAAGTTTGGCTGGCACTAGCCGAACACTAGCCGAACAAACGCGCGTCCTTCCGGGCTACTCGCACCAGAGCCTGTAAAAATCTTGCAGGACGATCAGGCATACGCCGGAGCTCGCCAGTCCTTGCAGTCCTTGTAGGCAGGCAGCTAGTTCTAGAAAACTTTCTTTCCGAGCCCACGGTTCCTTGTGAAAGGACTCTATTTTTTCAACTCTGTCGGACACGCCGGGTGGGATGGCAAATCGCGAAAGAAGTCGTGACAAAGCGTAAGACCCTCATCTACCTGTGCCTCAATTCGGAGACTGCAACTCTAAGTCCCGAACGTCTCGACATAGCGATCTTGCTCCTTGTTGACCCCGCACTGCTCTGCTCCTTGCCGACGTTGATTCGATGTGTTGTTCACTCGCGTTGGTACTCGTATTAACTTTCACTGATGATAACTGCCCGATGATTTACTGATGACAGACTGATCCCGCTTCCAGCGTCCGGCCTGCTTTACCGTTAATTTTCGGTGTCTCCTTGCCTTCTGGTCCAAAGTCCACGGTTTTACCGTTCGACCTTTCGCCCTCTGCGCACGGCACCAATATCAGGGTCCGAAGTCCGCACACGGCCCTTCGCTGCTCCCTTGCACTGCCGTCTTTTTCTGACTCTCCCTGTCCTTTTCTGGTGCTCAGGGCATCACTCTCTCTCGCCGCACTACCGTTACTAGGGGAGAACTCGCCGCGTAACTGGTAACTGGTAGGCCACTGCTTGCATGCTTTTATTGTGTTTGCTTTTTAACATGTGGGGAGTTATTCAACTCCTCACAATTTCCCCTTACTTCAGGAACGAAAAAGAGACTCGTTTTTATCTCTGCGGGCGGGGCAGACCTGGTGCTGGTACAGGAACCTTGGGTCGTTGGCAAGGTCTCTGGACTAGGCACCAAGGAATTCAAGATGCTAATTGACCCTAAATGAGGTAAAATTCGAACCTGCATTTTAGCCAAATGGCACCTTAGCATATTTCTGCTTCATAATTACAGCAACGGAGACAACACCGTAGCAAGCCTGGAACTTTCAGCGGCTACCATAAGGGTGACTTCAACGTCGTCGTCGAAAAGGAGGACCCCACAGACGAGCTAGTCCGACAACTGGTCGAAGAGAGCGAGGCGTTCAACATCGATCTGGTAATAGGCTGCGACGCTAAAGCTCACCACACTCAGTGGGAAGCCCTTCAAGCAATAACAGGGGTGAGTCTCTTTTTGATTTCATCCTTGGTTCGAACCTATTTCTATGCAACATCATCACAAAAAATAGCCAAACGGTCACCCTGGTGTCAGGCAGTCTTCTTGAAAAGAAATTGGGAAGTCTCAAGCGAGCACTCGCTCGCAGATTCATAGAAACTACATTATCATTAGACCCTCCCATTCAGCTGAATTCGTCAACCTTAGACGAATAAACTGGAGCCTTGATAGGTATTCTTCTAATAGAAACCCCAAATGACAATAGTGATCTACCCAGTCTAGATAACTTAGTAGGGACCTTTACAGAAGCCTGCAATGTGACCATTGAATCAACCTACCCTAAACCGAGAGTATCCAAAAAGCCTGCTTGGTGGACTCAGAAACTTTCAGAACTCAGATCCAGCTGCAGAACCCTTTTTAACAGGGCGAAAGCGGGGAATAAAGATCTAAAATGGCAACAATATAAGTTGGAAATAGCCTCCTACAAGAAGGCCATAAGAAAAGGAAAACGATCAGCTTGGCAGGCCTTCTGCTCAAACATAGAGGAAACAACCGATGCTGCTCGGCTTAGGAAGATCCTCTCCAAAACAACCCCTTCCTTGGGATACCTTAAAAAAAGCAGATGGCTCATGGTCAGACTCTAGTGAGGAGACCCTAAGCTTACTTCTAGACTCCCGCTTTCCGGGTAGTCTCCCAGTAGAACGACTTTTAGAAAATCAGTCTGGTTCAAGCATTAACCTGGAAATGCTCCTGTCTGAACGTAACATAAAATGAGCCATAAACAGTTTCAAACCCTTCAAATCAGCAGGACCTGATCATCTCTCCCCTGAGCACATCCAAAATGCTAGTCAGATTGCTGTCAACTAGCTAAAGAAAATTTTCCGCACCATACTTAAGATAGGAACATTGCCATCAACATGGAGGGAAACAAATGCAGTCTTTATACCCAAAGCGGGCAAAGCCTCGCACACGACGACGAAAGATTTCAGGCCTATAAGTCTGCCGTCCATTCTACATAAGAGTTTTGAACGACTGATTGGCCTGCACATCAGGTCAGTCATGGACTCAAAACAATTATCAGCATGCTTACTCAAAGGGCAAGTCCACCGAATCAGCTCTGCACGCAGTATTCAGCCAAATCGAAAAGTCACTCAACCACATGGAATACGCACTAGTTGCATTCCTGGACATAGAGGGCGCTTTCAACAATGTTCTCCCTGCAGCCATAACCGAACCCCTCACTGACCTGGGTGTTGAGTTTCAAGTCGTGGAGCTAATCCATAAATTGCTGATGACCAGAATGGTAGCCTCTACTTTTGAAACCTCAACACAAACAAGGTTCGTGAACAGGGGAACCCCTCAGGGTGGTGTACTCTCCCCTGTACTATGGAACATCGCAGTGATTGAGCTTCTGTTTAACATGGAAGGGGGTGGATGTAAGGTTGTGGCATATGCGGACTATGTAGCCATTATTTTTTCAGGGAAATTCCCTCAGACACTATACGATCTAATGACCGCCAAACTTAAAATACTATCTGACTGGACAACAGAAAGAGGTCTAAGAGTAAACCCCTCAAAAACGGAGCTGGCAACAATTGCCCTCTATTCCTGTAAAAAATGAAATGGAGCATGTCCCCAAAAATCGTCAACTGGACACACACAGCGATAGTCAAGCCTATTCTACTCTACGGAGTGTCAATATGGTAGCCTGCGCTCATGAAACAGACAACGACAGCAAACCTTAAAAAGGTTCAACGAATGGCATTCTTATGCATAAGCGGAGCCCTTCGCATTACCCCCAACGAGGCGCTAAATGCTATTCTGAACCTTCCCAGCCTGGACTTAGCCGGCATGAAGCGGGCCAAGATAGCTGCGGTTCGAATGAGGAACTTAGGGCAATGGAAACGCCAAACATATGGTCATGCCAGGATACTCCAGCAGGACACAACGATCCCACCTAAAACGGATCAATGCGAACCAATTGAATACAGCCACACCCCCTTTGAAGCATTACTCCCAACCAGAGAAGACTGGGAGCAAGGTCTACCGGGCCTTAAAGAGGAAGTCAACTTCTACACTGTCGGCTCCAAATTACATAATCAAGTCGGAGGATTAATATACTCCAAACAACTTAACATCAGGAAATCCTTCAGACTTCCGGATCCCTGAATTGTCTTCCAAAAAATGAGTAAACATCTACAGTGTTAGTCAAGCGGCTATCAGATCGATTATCTCGACCAATACAAACTCTCAAACTATCTCTACATGAGATGGCTTTGCAGTTTAAAGTATACCTAATATGCGTCCCGGGTCACCGAAACATTGCAGGCAATTGTATTGCAGATGAGTTGGCCAGACATGGCTCTACCGTTCCTCTCCTTCCGAACAAGGAGAACATTGAGATGCCGATGGCCACCTGCAAGCTTAACATTAAAAACAAATATAAAGAACTTGCGAACCTAGCATGGACACACGTAAGACATTGTCGCATCTCTCGCCAGAAATGGCCAATTATTAATGCGAAGGGAACTTCTGAGCTTCTAAAGCTAAGCCGTACAAAGTGCGGAATGCTAATACGAGTGCTTACAGGTCATTGGTTGGTACCACTTAGGGAATACCTTCATGTGCAGTACATCTGAACTGGCGAATATAAGCCTAAAACGAATAATAAAATTCATGAAAGCAACCGGAAGGGAGCTATGCTAGGTCAGCTGCGGTAAGGGCAGCAGACAATGGACCTTCTAGGTCTAAATGTGCCAATAATTTGACAACTGCTCTAACCTTACCTAACCTAATGGCATTTGGCGTACTTTGTTCTGCAGCGGAAGCTTGCAGAACCTGGGTCGAAGACTGAGTCCCAAGATGCAAAAGGGTGTGATGCTTGGGACCTGCAAGTTCGACAGCAGCTTGACTTACAATTGCGCGTTTGATGCCCCTTCTTTAGGCAATTAAGACAGAACGCTAGTTCCTTTCGAATACGCTCTTGTACTGACAGATTGTTGAATTGACCACAGCTATAAATTGAATGGCCACTGTTGTCACACACAACTCATCCATTTCCCAAAGAGTTAGTGGCAATTAAAATGCTTTTGTTGAAGCTTCTTCCTGATTGTGAATTATTTGAGTAACGCTTGGACAAAAATGTACTCAATTGATCAGTCGAAGGAATTTTATCAATAGCTGCAGATTCTTTCCAGTTGGCCTGAGTTTTGCTATCTAATTTTTGGAGTAAAACAAGAACAAGAATGCAGTTTGAAATTTGCTCAACCGAACCCATTGACTGTAGAGCACCCAGATTAGCATTTATATTATCGGACATATCTCTCAGCTTCGTTGCGGACCGCATGTCCACTTAGGGGATACCCAATATTGTTATTATATGACATTGGAAAATAAGACGCTTATTATTGAAACGGTTGTTCAACAAATCCAAGTCTACAGCGCACCGTATCCAAAGGGGAACCCTTCAGGTAAGACTTAATTGCTGCAGTTTCTCAATTTTAGTGAGCTCAACGTAATTGTCTATGATAACCTTAAACATTGATTGAAAGTCGGAAAAGTCAGCATAGCCACCAGAAAAATCAGGCAATCTCAGTTTAGGCCAATGATGTATTTCAGCCGGCACAGGAGGGAAATCCAGAGATGGCTCTGGTCTAAGCGTGGAACTTCGTATTGCTGGACATTGACGCTTACCCAATTATCGTTTTTGCTTGATTTGTATCGAAATAATGAGCTCTTCAAAATCTTCGCGAACCTGGCTGCCGATTCCATTAAAATCCAACTCCTTAAGACTTTCATAGACCTGTTTAAATGCAGCCTTATTCTACTCTGAGAGATTAACACGAAGCTGTAATTCTTCTTCACTCATAGCCTGGAGCTTCTCAACAGTCAAGGCCTTTTCAGAGGAGTTAGCCTTGGCCTTAGCATTGATTCAGCCTTTAATTTAAGATGCTTCACTTGCTGAACTGAGGCAGCTAAATTGTTTCGGTTGACATTTTATTAAATTTGTTAAATTATTTTCAGTTTTTATCATTTGCAAATAATTAAATTCAACTGTGCAGTGTGTGCTGTACTAAAACTCTTGACCACCGAAAAGCTCACGGAATCTATGTGCATAAAAACTGCAATATAGCGTTGGAAAGGGGTGCAACAAACTCGCGAACAAAATGTTTCGTCGCCGTTGTAAACGTTCGAAGCGGGAACAAAGGCATAAACAGGAAATCCAAATATTTCTTGCGATGCGCGGGGGCGGGTTCGATGTGAGTGTTTCACCAAAATGTTGGGTCAGTGAGCTATAACATATTTGCTCAAAACTACCTACGGCCACATCTATAAATATACAACTAAGTACTGGCAACCGTATACTGCCAGTACTGCCAGTATTGACTCAGATATACCTAATAGACATTCCGGAGATGCTCTGCTGATCTGCTGACGTACGGATGTGTTTCTTGATCGCTCTTACGTTTACCAGCCTAGTACCAAAATTATCCCGCATAATTATCCTATACTTGGATTTTAATATTCGGTCTGTCTTGCCGATCTATACCAGTTTTGTGATCTTTTTTGAATTAAAACTAAATAATCAACACCCAAACGCGTAAAAAAAAGCTTTGTCTAACAACAGCCAAAGAATTGTTCTTGGCTGTTTTGCATCTCTGCCTTGGATCAGTGTCTTCCGATACGTCTCTCGCATTTCGCAACCCGCCGAATTTCAGGACGTCGATTACGGGACCTACTCGTACCTTCACCAGGACACTCTCTCTGCTACTTTCGTATCTTCGTGTCGGACGCTGCTGGCATATAACATATCTCTTAAATTTGGATTTACTTAACCCAAGACTGCCAACCTTCTATTACAATCACTATGTTCTCCTGCTGTGCCAATAAATGCTCTTATAATAACATAATAACATCGCGACAGCCTTTTGTCTTTTGCTGTCTTTGCGATAACGCCGCTCATCCAGGCTGTATGGACTTTGTCCATATCGGTGCCCAAATTAAAGCAGAACTGGTCTACTCTGGGTGTGTCCAAGGTGCAGATATCTGGTAGTAGAGATGTCAGCATTTATGCGCCAAAAACATCTGGAGTTTTAGGATCTGCACACAAACTTTATGGATACTCTAGCCTAGTTTAAAACTATGGAAACACGTTCTAAAAGCCTAAAAATTATATCAGTATCACCTAAACGTGAAAAGTGCAGTCCGCAAATTAATACTAATACTATTACTGTTCCGATAATCCTTTACTGATGCAATTCAGTCTTATATTTGACCTCCAAGGGAACATCTTTCCCGATATCAGTGGAAATATCGACCCTATCAGCAACGAAGACGATCCTCAACCTGGCTCTACTAACACTGCTTCTCTGTCGGGACCTGTGTCAGTAGCGAGCGCCCACTCGGATATCCCTTCCGCCCTGGAGGGACCACTAAACTCCCCGCCTAATCATCCTATTGCCATTAGTGATATCGCCGTAACTGGGAAAACAAGGTCTTTGAATTTCCAACCTTCATCTTCAACGCACAATCACCCCATTGCCATTGCTGATTTCTGGGAACAATAGGCCATTGTAGTCCCAACCTTCATCTTCCAATAATGTTCAAGTGTGAGTACCAGTAATCCCCTTCTAATGCGTTGCACCACGAAAGCAATTTTTGGTGTTGCCCAACAAAAACCTTATTCACCTTTATTATTCACGTTTCAATTTGAGTGCTACTACTGATAATGTTAAATCAAACTTGAGTAACAGTTTAAATGCTTCTACGTCTGATTTTGCTGTCTCCAAGTTCAACTTTAAGCAAGTGAGAGATATCTCACCCTTTAAGGTTGCCCTTCCTAACACTCTTTTTGAAAGAGCCCTCGATCCTTCCATTTGGCCTGACCATATAATAACTCATGAGCTTATTACCAAACCTAAAATACTAGTTGCAATTGTTGAAACTGCTGCCGCCTCCACACGCTCAAAAAACCAACTTCGTCCTTCACTATACACTATTAAAATTTACGCAGCTTATTAGGTAAACTTAATAATTTGTATGCAAATAGCGTTACGTTTGATGCGAGCGTACTCGCATATACTGAAACTTAGTTAAGTTAATCTGTGTCTGATTTTGAAATCGTCACAAACAATTATTTTATATATCGGTGCGTTCAGGCCTCCTTGGTGGTGGGGTTCATTCTACGCTTCCTACAGATCTCATTGCTCTTGAAGTTTTTCCTCTTTTGGGATTCCCTTTCTTTCATACCGACTAGTGTACATGTTCACGGTATTGTTAACATTTTCCTAAGTCGAATCAATTCAGTTGTCAACTGAAACAGCAAGCTCCTTTATTTGGCTTTCTTTTCTGAATTTTCAAACTCTTCTGTATCAAGAACCAACTCTCCTTTGCCTCCACTAGAGTATGGGTCAAGATTGAATCGTATGATTATAAAATCTAACTTTGAAAAATTAAATCAATAACGAACGCGATAACGAACTTTTTTTCTTCATAGATAACTTTTATTGCTTGCTCAACCAGTCTCTTGACCTTCTTGTTTCCACTGTGTCATCCTTTGCTACTTCTTTGAAATCCCCTGGCTTACTCGCCGGCTTTCCTACCTAATTGGCGTCTTGAAAAATAAAAGAGGACTGGATTATTTGTCGACCACTCAAGCTTCTTAGTTGCCAAGTTGCATTTTGTTCAGCATAATTCTGAATGTTACCAGATTTATTTATTAAGTTGAAAGAATTAATTTAATGAAAATCCTAAGCAATTATACGCGTTTGTTAACTCTAAACGTAAGTCCTTACCTTTTCCACCATCTCTATAATAATTCCGATGCTAGTAATGACGCTTATATCGCCAATCTATTTTCAAACTTTTTTCAAACTACCTATTCTGCTAGCCTCAATATAAATTAAATCCCTTAACCTTATTCTCTGCCGCACTCGGAAAGTATTTTTATGCGAATCATTATTGAAGAAATAGTATTTGATAACCTTAAGTTAATAAAATACTCATATTCTGCTGGTCCTGATCAAATTCCCAGTTGCGTTCCAATAGCTGCACCAAAGTTCTGTCAAAACCACTATCCAAAATATTTTAATTATCACTTTATATCGCCAATCTATTTTCAAACTATTTTCAAACTACCTATTCTGCTAGCCTCCATATAAATTTAATCCCTTAACCTTACTCTCTGCCGCAATCGGAAAGTATTTATATGCGAATCAACTGCTGCCAAGTTCTTCTGAGTTATGGCCTATTTTTGGCTATTATTTTGTTTTTCACGCCACACAAGGATGGTCCTTGTTTTCGTGTATGCCTGAACACTTCGTTCAAGGATCCCAACAATTCAGCTATTAAGTGCAGGACAGGTAAAAGCTTTTCAGTATTCTTGTGTTGTTATAAGAGGCACCCGTGTCTATCATGACCAATAATCCCCTAATCCGCTAAGTGCCGTCTGCGGAGACGTCGTGTAGCAAGCCGTGTAGCCAGACGGTTCGTGTAATCCAAGAAGGGATCTCTGTATCGATTTGAAAAGCTTCAAATTGCCAACCGTCGGCACACCCGTTTCCTGAAACAACACATGATTTTCGACATAATGGTGCAATTTCACACCCAGTATCCTCCTAAGCGCCTTTGGTATGCACGTTTGTACCATTTTAAGAGATGAATCACAGGCTCGGCCCCAGCAAGTTATTTCCCAATTCAACGTCGGTAGGACAATGGCCTTGAAGAGTCGCAACTTAGCCTGAAGGGCTTCGACCGCTACCTGGTCGAAGAAGCCAGTCCATTCTGTCCAGTTTTGATCTACTTTACCATATGAGCCTCAGATTCAACATAAGCCAATTGAGTTTCGTTCAAACAAAATCGGTAAAATCATCAAAAATCAGCTGAATCCGAAAAAATCAACGGACTGCGACCTCATAACCCCAAAAATTATCTCTGAGCTCCCATATTGCGCCGTCTGCACTATCACTCAGCTTTTCAATGTCATCGCAAAACTTGGCCACTTTCCACTGAGATGAAAAAAGTCAATTAAAGTAATGATAGCAAAGCCGGCAAAAGACCATACAATCTTCACGTCGTATAGACCTATAAGCCTACTTTCATGCTTATCTAAACTCTTTGAAAAATGCGTATTGACTCGGATATACCTAAGTATGCACATCAATTTGGGTTTCGAGAAAAGCACGGAACAATTCAGCAGGTCAGCCGGATAACATCAGAAATTCGGAACGCGTTTGAAAAATGAGAGTACTGTACTGACATGTTTTTAGATGTCTCTTAAACATTTGATAGAGTTTGGCTAGAAGGTCTAGTGTACAAGCTTTTAGAGTCTTACCTCTACGACAGAAAATTCGCTGTGAGGAGAACACTGCCATAACTGACGATTTCACTATTGGAGCTGGAGTTCCTCAAGGTAGCGTGCTTGGGCCAACATTATATGTCCTCTACACAGCAGACATCCCGACAAGCACACAACTCACAACATCTACGTTTGCTGATAATACAGCTATTTTTAGCCGCTCAAATTGCCCGAAGCAAGCACCTGCGCAGCTATCTCTTCATCCGCCGCTCACGTTAAACAACACTCTACACTAAAACCCTTCATTGGCTTATCAACGCCCGATCTCCCCTTAGCCTTGAATATATCGTCCTGCAATATAATAGCCGGATTCCATAGGAGCATTAAAACGCATTTACTTACACAGGGAATCCCATAAGGCTAAATGCCGCATTTACAATAATTGCGATAAATAAATACGATAAAAATTCATTCTCCCCGACAGTATTTAAACAAGCCCAGATCAGCTGCCCGCCTCACTCACTTAGCTAAACGCTAATGCGCCAATGGAATCAGGCACATTTAAAAAGTCCACTAATATCGCAATGGAATCAGGCGATAACTCGGTACTAAAACCTATATGGACGTACGGCCCCCAGGTTTGGGGGAATGCCAGTAATAGCAATATTGACATAGTCCAGCAAGCTCAGTCGAAGATCTTGAGAACAATCATCGGGCACCGTGGTACGTTCGCAACGAAAATGTACATCTTGAGTTAAACATTCTACCAGTCAAAGAAGTGATCGCAGAACAGAAGGAAAAGTACTTTACCAAGCTATTTTTGCACCGTAACCACCTTGCGAGAGGTCTAACAATGTTGAGCAACGTCTCCTTCGCAATGACTTACCACCCAGCGATCGAATTAAGGCTATCAGGACCAACGGGACAATCTACTATAATAAGGATAATCAACTTACTTACACCCCATTCTGAATCTTCTCTAAACTATACAAGGTAATGATCTCAAGACGTAAAGATTAGACAATCTCCATCAACACAACGCCTCTTGACGAGATGACCAACCATCTCAGAATCTACCTCACATGTGTGCCTGCTCACCGCGACATTCTAGGCAATGGCGTATCTGACAAGATGGCTACACAAGGGACGTTTTTCCCGTGAAAGAAACGTTGGGCATGTCCATTACCAATTATAAGCTGATCTTGAAACAAACAGTTACCAGTCTTTCTGATAGCAGATGGCACTCAAACAACTCCTGCAAACAAACAAAGCTAACTTGGCCCACACTTAACGCCAAAAGAATAAGGGCACTCATACAGTGCCCCAGGAAGGACATACCAACAGTCAAACTGGCTAATTTTCCACGATTCTTGCTTCATACCAGATGGTTCGAGAAGACAAACCTGTAATGAGCTCAGGGATTGACCTCAGAGATTATATGGCATCACAAAGGGCCCACGCAGCCTGCAAATATTACCGGATGGTGGACGTGATCTGTGGAAATCGGAGTCCCACACTTTTTAAAAATCTCAACAGTTTTTCAGGGATTCCGTGGGAAGATGGTTGCACCGAAAAAACTTTGGCTAACTATCTTATAAATTAGTCCGTCAAATTTTGATGGGGGACTAACTGGGAACATTTCGGAAAGGCAACACCTAATTGACATTCCGGAGATGCTCTGCTGATCTCCTGACGTACGGATGTGTTTTTTGATCGCTCTTACGTTTACCAGCCTAGTACCGAAATTATCCCGCATAATTATCCTATACTTAGATTTTAAAGTTCGGTCTGTCTTGCCGATCTATACCAGTTTTGTGATCTTTTTTGAATTAAAACTAAATAATCAACACCCAAACGCGTAAACAAAAGCTTTGTCTAACAACAGCCAAAGAATTGTTCTTGCCTGTTTTGCATCTCTGCCTTGGATCAGTATCTTCCGATACGTCTCTCGCATTTCGCAACCCGCCAACTTTCAGGACGTCGATTACGGGACCTACTCATACCTTCACCAGGACACTCTCTTTGCTACTTTCTTATCTTCGTGTCGGACGCTGCTGGCATTTAACATCTCTCTTAAATTTGGATTTACTTAACCCAAGACTGCCAACCTTTTATTACAATCACTATGTTCTCCTGCTGTGCCAATAAATGCTCTTACAATAACATAATAACATCGCGACAGCCTTTTGTTTTTTGCTGTCTTTGCGATAACGCCGCTCATCCAGGCTGTATGGACCTTGTCCATATCGTTGCCCAAATTTGTGACCGATTAAAGCAGAACATTGGTCCACTCTGGGTGTGTCCAAGGTGCAGACATCTGGTAGTAGAGATGTCAGCATTTCTGCGCCAAACACATCTGGAGTTTTAGGATCTGCACACAAACTTTATGGATATTCTGGCCTAGTTTAAAACTATGGAAACACGTTCTAAAAGCATAAAAATTATATCAGTATCACCTTAATACTAATAATACTAATACTATTACTGTTCCAGATAATCCTTTCCTGATGCAATTCAGTGTTATAATTGACCTCCAAGGGAACAACTTTCCCGATATCAGTGGAAATATTGACCCTATCAGCAACGAAGACGATCCTCAACCTGGCTCTACTAACCTGCTTCTCTGTCGGGACCTGTGTCAGTAGCGAGCGCCCACACGGATAGCCCTTCCGCCCTGGAGGGACCACTAAACTCCCCGCCTAATCATCCTATTGCCATTAGTGATATCGCCGTTACTGGGAAAACAAGGTCTTTGAATTTCCAACCTTCATCTTCCATTAATTTAAAAGCGCACAATCAACCCATTGTCACTGCTGATTTCTGGGAACAATAGGCCATTGTAGTCCCAACCTTCATCTTCCAATAATGTACAAGTGTGAGTACCAGTAATCCCCTTCTAGGGCGTTGCACCACGAAAGCAATTTTTGGTGTTGCCCGACAAAAACCTTCTTCACCTTCATTATTGACGTTTGAACCCGAGTGCTACTACTGATAATGTTAAATCAAACTTGAGTAACAGTTTAAATGCTTCTACGTCTGATTTTGCTGTCTCCAAGTTCAACTTTAAGCAATTGAGAGATATCTCACCCTTTAAGGTTGCCCATCCTAACACTCTTTTTGAAAGAGCCCTCGATCCTTCCATTTGGCCTGACCATATAAAAACTCATGAGCTAATTACCAAACCTAAAACACTAGTTGCAATTGTTGAAACTGCTGCCGCCTCCACACGCTCAAAAAACCAACTTCGTCCTTCACTTTACACTATCAAAATTTACACAGCTTATTAGGTAAACTTAATAATTTGTATGCAAATAGTGGTGGGGTCCTCATTGCGGGACATTTTACTCTACCTACAGATCTCATTGCTCATGAAGTCGGCAAAAACATTGAGTTTGTCTCCGTCGGCATCACTTTTAATAATGCCTTTTTTTACATTTCTTGCTCAAACATAACACCACGATCCGCAATCCATACTATTCAGACCTATCTAAGGGATAATGATAAGTGATCATTGTTTTTCTTGTTTGGGATTCCCTTTCTTTCATACCGACTAGTGCACATGTTCACGGTATTGTTGACATTTTCCTAAGTCGAATCAATTCAGTTGTCAACTGAAACAGCAAGCTCCTTTATTTGGCTTTCTTTTCTGAATTATTAGTATGGGCCAAGATCGAATCGTATTTTTATAAAAGCTAACCTTGAAAAATTAAATTAATAACGAACGGGATAACGAACTTTTTCTCTTCATAGATAATGTTTATAGCTTGCTCAACCTGTCTCTTGACTGTGTCATCG
Organism: Drosophila gunungcola; assembly: GCF_025200985.1. Classification (NCBI taxonomy): domain Eukaryota; kingdom Metazoa; phylum Arthropoda; class Insecta; order Diptera; family Drosophilidae; genus Drosophila; species Drosophila gunungcola. The sequence continues at coordinate 428,391 of NW_026453205.1, forward strand.
TTTGCTACTTCTTTGAAATCCCCTGGCCTACTCGCCGGCTTTCCTACCTAATTGGCGTCTTGAAATATAAAAGAGAACTGGATCATTTGTCGACCACTCAAGCTTCTGAGTTGCCAAGTTGGATTATGTTAAGAATAATTCAGAATTTTATCAGATTTATTTAGTAAGTTGAAAGAATTCATTTAATGAAAATCCTAAGCAATTATACTCGTTTGTTAACTTTAAACGTAAGTCCTCACCTTTTCCACCATCTCTATAATAGTTCCGATGCTAGTAATGACGCTTACATCGCCAATCTATTTTCAAACTTTTTTCAAACTACGTATTCTGCTAGCCTCAATATAAATTTAATCCCTTAACCTTACTGTCTGCCGCACTCGAAAAGTATTTTTATGCGAATCATTATTGAAGAAATAGTATTTGATAACCTTAAGTTAATAAAACACTCATATTCAGCTGGTCCTGATCAAATTCCCAGTCGCGTTCCAATAGCTGCGCAAAAGTTCTGTCAAAACCACTATCCAAAATATTTTAATTATCACTTTATATCGCCAATCTATTTTCAAAGTTTTTTCAAACTACCTATTCTGCTAGCCTCAATATAAATTTAATCCCTTAACCTTACTCTTTGCCGCACCCGGAAAGTATTTTTATGCGAAACATTATTGAAAAAAAAGTATTTGATAACCTTAAGTTAATAAAACACTCATATTCAGCTGGTCCTGATCAAATTCCCAGTTGCGTTCCAAAAGCTGCGCAAAAGCTCTGTCAAAACCACTACCAAAATATTTTAATTGTCACTTAAACAAAATGATTTACCTTTAATATGGAAGGAAACCTTTCTTTTGTCTCTCCATAAAAAAGGCAGTTGGCCAGACATTCTAAATTACCGTGGAATAGCCAAGCTCTGCGCCAAAACGAAGTTGTTTGAGCTGATATTAACTTCTCAGTTAAAACATCAATGCTACTCAATAATGTCCCATCTCAGCATGGTTGTATCAAGCGTCGGTCCACAACAACACACCTTCTTGAAATTACGTTTTTTATAAGAAATGGATTAGAAAAAATACGAAGTTTACGTCGTCCTTACGGATCTATCTCTATTTGGTTTCCCTCTTCGCTTAGTCAAATGGATTGAAACTTATTTGTCCAATCTCACCCAAAAAGTCTTATTTAATAGTTGTCTCTTTAAAAATGTCCTCGTCACCTCCGGAGCTTCAATTTACTACGATTTACTGGGATTACTTGAGTCTACTACTCTGATGTATGCTGATTATGTAAAAATCTGTAGGCAGATTGAAAGAACTGATTCTCAAACTTGTTTGCAGAACCACTTAAATATTCTATAATCCTGGTGCGCTAGTAATGATCTTAACTTAAACCACTTTAAATGCAATGTTATGTCCTTTTACCGCTCTGGACTTGGGCTCAAACCAGCTAATAGGTATTTCACAAACATCAGACTTAGGCTTTCTATTTAACCATAATCTACATTTTGCAGATCTTATTAGCGTTATAGTGGGAAAGGCCAAAGGGGTTTTAGCGTTCATAAAACGTTGATCTAAAGAGTTTAACGACCTTTATACCACTAGGCCTCTTTATATTTTTCTTGTTCTTGGTTATGGTCACCTCAATATGTCTTGACGGGACTTAAATGGAATCCACATCTTGACCTGCCGTCCTACATCAGTAAACTCCGTCTTTTGGACTTGCCAACCTTTATTTAAACTTATTAATAATTATGTTGACTCTAGTTTTTTACTAAGTAATGTTAATTCTTGTGTTCCTTTTAGAATTACAAGACAATTCCGTCCTATATTCATGTCCATATGCAAGTCAAGCTTCGACACCCACGACTCTTTTCGAATTTTTTTTTCGGACTATAACGACTACTACCAAGTTCTTCTGAGTTATGGCCTATTTTTGGCTATTATTTTGTTTTTCACGCCACACAAGGATGGTCCTTGTTTTCGTGTATGCCTGAACACTTCGTTCAAGGATCCCAAAAATTCGGCTATTAAGTGCAGGGCAGGTAAAATCTTCTCAGTATTCTTGTGTTGTTATAAGAGGCGCCCGTGTCTATCATGACCAATAATCCACAAGTCCGCTAAGTGCCGTCTGCGGAGACGTCGAGTAGCAAGCCGTATAGCCAGACGGTTCGTGTGATCCAATAAGCGATCTCTGTATCGATTTGAAAAGCTTCAAATTGCCAAACGTCAGCACACCCATGTCCTGAAACAACACATGATTTTCGACATAATGGTGCAATTTCACACCCAGTATCCTCCTAAGCGCTTTTGATATGCACGTTTGTACCCTTTTAAGAGATAAATCACAGGCTCGCCCCCAGCAAGTTATTTCCCAATTCAACGTCGGCAGGACAATGGCCTTGAAGAGTCGCAACTTAGCCTGAAGGGCTTCGACCGCTACCTGGTCGAAGAATCCGTCAAATTTTCATCTACTTTACCATATGAGCCTCAGATTCAACATAAGCCAATTGAGTTTCGTTCAAACAAAATCGGTAAAATCATCAAAAATCAGCTGAATCCGAAAAAATCAACGGACTGCGACCTCATAACCCCAAAAATTATCTCTGAGCTCCCATATTGCGCCGTCTGCACTATCACTCAGCTTTTCAATGTCATCGCATAACTTGGCCACTTTCCACTGAGATGAAAAAAGTCAATTATAGTAATGATAGCAAAGCCGGGAAAAGACCATACAATCTTCACGTCGTATAGACCTAAAAGCCTACTTTCATGCTTATCTAAACTCTTTGAAAAATGCGTATTGACTCGGATATACCTAAGTATGCACATTAATTTAATTTAATCTGACGATTTCACTATTGGAGCTGGAGTTCCTCAAGGTAGCGTGCTTGGGCCAACATTATATGTCTCTACACAGCAGACATCCCGACAAGCACACGACTCACAACATCTACGTTTGCTGATGATACAGCTATTTTTAGCCGCTAAAATTGCCCGAAGCAAGCACCTGAGCAGCTTGCTCTTCATCCGCCGCTCACGTTAAACAACACTCTACACTAAAACCCTTCATTGGCTTATCAACGCCCGATCTCCCCTTAGCCTTGAATATAACGTCCTGCAATATAATAGCCGGATTCCATAGGCGCATTAAAACGCATTTAACCTAATGCGCATTTACTTACACAGGGAATCCCATAAGGCTTAACGTTGCATTTACAACAATTGCGATAAATAAATACGATAAAAATGCATTCTCCCCGAACGTATTTAAACAAGCCCAGATCAGCTGCCCGCGCCACTCACATGCCGGAGTAGCATTAGCTAAATGCTAATGCGCCAATGGAATCAGGCACATTTAAAAAGTCCACTAATGTCGCAATGGAATCAGGCGATAACTCGGTACTAAAACCTATATGGACGTACGGCTCCCAGGTTTGGGGGAATGCCAGTAATAGAAATATTGACATAGTCCAGCAAGCTCAGTCGAAGATCTTGAGAACAATCACCGGGCACCGTGGTACGTTCGCAACGAAAATGTACATCGTGACTTAAACCTTCTACCTGTCAAAGAAGTGATCGCAGAACAGAAGGAAAAGTACTTTACCAAGCTATTTTCGCACCGTTACCACTTTGCGAGAGGTCTAACAATGTTGAGCAACCAATCACGTCTCCGTCGCAATAACTTACCCACCCAGCGATAGAATTGAGGCTATCAGGACCAACGGGACAATATACTATACTAAGGATTTTAATCAACTTACTTACACCCCATTCTGAATCTTCTCTAAACTATACAAGGTTTTGATCTCAACACGTACAGATTAGACAATCTCCATTAATACAACGCCATCAATATCTATAGGGACGGGTCCAAGCTAAACAAACAATCGGTAGGTGGTGTCTCTTAACGAGATGACCAACCATCCCAGAATCTACTTCACATGTGTGCCTGCTCACCGCGACATTCTAGGCAATGGCGTATCTGACAAGATGGCTACACAAGGGACGTTTTTCCCGTGAAAGAAACGTTGGGCATGTCCATTACCAATTATAAGCTGATCTTGAAACAAACAGTTACCAGTCTTTCTGATAGCAGATGGCACTCAAACAACTCCTGCAAACAAACAAAGCTAACTTGGCCCACACTTAACGCCAAAAGAATAAGGGCACTCATACAATGCCCCAGGAAGGACATACCAACAGTCAAACTGGCTAATTTTTCACGATTCTTGCTTCATACCAGATGGTTCGAGAAGACAAACCTGTAATGAGCTCAGGGATTGACCTCAGAGATTATATGGCAACACAAAGGGCCCACGCAGCCTGCAAATATTACCGGATGGTGGACGTGATCTGTGGAAATCGGAGTCTCACACATTTTAAAAATCTCAACGGTTTTTCAGAGATTTCGTGGGAAGATGGTTGCACCGAAAAAACTTTGGCTAACTATCTTATAAATTAGTCCGTCAAATTTTGATGGGGGACTAACTGGGAACATTTCGGAAAGGCAACACCTAATTGACATTCCGGAGATGCTCTGCTGATCTGCTGACGTACGGATGTGTTTTTTGATCGCTCTTACGTTTACCAGCCTAGTACCGAAATTATCCCGCATAATTATCCTATACTTAGATTTTAATATTCGGTCTGTCTTGCCGATCTATACCAGTTTTGTGATCTTTTTTGAAGTAAAACTAAATAATCAACACCCAAACGCGTAAACAAAAGCTTTGTCTAACAACAGCCAAAGAATTGTTCTTGGTTGTTTTGCATCTCTGCCTGGGATCAGTGTCTTCCGATACGTCTCTCGCATTTCGAAACCCGCCAACTTTCAGGACGTCGATTACGGGACCTACTCATACCTTCACCAGGACACTCTCTCTGCTACTTTCTTATCTTCGTGTCGGACGCTGCTGGCATTTAACATCTCTTAAATTTTGATTTACTTAATCCAAGACTGCCAACCTTCTATTACAATCACTATGTTCTCCTGCTGTGCCAATAAATGCTCTTACAATAACATAATAACATCGCGACAGCCTTTTGTTTTTTGCTGTCTTTGCGATAACGCCGCTCATCCAGGCTGTATGGACCTTGTCCATATCGTTGTCCAAATTTGTGACCGATTAAAGCAGAACATTGGTCCACTCTGGGTGTGTCCAAGGTGCAGACATCTGGTAGTAGAGATGTCAGCATTTATGCGCCAAACACATCTGGAGTTTTAGGATCTGCACACAAATTTTATGGATATTCTGGCCTAGTTTAAAACTATGGAAACACGTTCTAAAAATTATATCAGTATCACCTAAACGTGAAGAGTGCAGTCCGCAAATTAATACTAATACTATTACTGTTCCAGATAATCCTTTCCTGATGCAATTCAGTGTTATAATTGACCTCCAAGGGAACAACTTTCCCGATATCAGTGGAAATATTGACTCTATCAGCAACGAAGACGATCCTCAACCTGGCACTACTAACACTGCTTCTCTGTCGGGTCCTGTGTCAGTAGCGAGCGCCCACACGGATAGCCCTTCCGCCCTGGAGGGACCACAAAACTCCCCGCCTAATCATCCTATTGCCATTAATGATATCGCCGTAACTGGGAAAACAAGGTCTTTGAATTTCCAACCTTTATCTTCCATTAATTTACAAGCGCACAATCAACCCATTGCCACTGCTGATTTCTGGGAACAATAGGCCATTGTAGTCCCAACCTTTATCTTCCAATAATGTACAAGTGTGTGTACCAGTAATCCCCTCCTAGGGCGTTGCACCACGAAAGCAATTTTGGTGTTGCCCGACAAAAACCTTATTCACCTTTATTATACACGTTTGAACCCGAGTGCTACTACTGATAATGTTAAATCAAACTTTAGTAACAGTTTAAATGCTTCTACGTCTGATTTTGCTGTCTCCAAGTTCAACTTTAAGCAATTGAGAGATATCTCACCCTTTAAGGTTGCCCATCCTAACACTCTTTTTGAAAGAGCCCTCGATCCTTCCATTTGGCCTGACCATATAATAACTCATGAGCTTATTACCAAACCTAAAATACTAATTGCAATTGTTGAAACTGCTGCCGCCTCCACACGCTCAAAAAACCAACTTCGTCCTTCACTATACACTATTAAAATTTACGCAGCTTATTAGGTAAACTTAATAATTTGTATGCAAATAGTGTTACGTTTGATGCGAGCGTACTCGCATTTACTGAAACTTAGTTAAGTTCATCTGTGTCTGATTTTGAAATCGTCACAAACAATTATTTTATATATCGGTGCGTTCAGGCCGCCTTGGTGGTGGGGTCCTCATCGCGGTTCATTCTACGCTTCCTACAGATCTCATTGCTCTTGAAGTTTTTCTTGTTTGGGATTCCCTTTCTTTCATACCGACTAGTGCACATTTTCACGGTATTGTTGACATTTTCCTAAGTCGAATCAATTCAGTTGTCAACTGAAACAGCAAGCTCCTTTATTTGGCTTTCTTTTCTAAATTTTCAAACTCTTCTGTATCAAGAACCAACTCTCCTTTGCCTCCACTAGAGTATGGGTCAAGATTGAATCGTATGATTATAAAATCTAACTTTGAAAAATTAAATCAATAACGAACGGGATAACGAACTTTTTCTCTTCATAGATAACTTTTATAGCTTGCTCAACCAGTCTCTTGACCTTCTTGTTTCCACTGTGTCATCCTTTGCTACTTCTTTGAAATCCCCTGACTTACTCGCCGGCTTTCCTACCTAATTGGCGTCTTGAAAAATAAAAGAGGACTGGATCATTTGTCGACCACTCAAGCTTCTGAGTTGCCAAGTTGCATTTTGTTCAGCATAATTCTGAATGTTACCAGATTTATTTATTAAGTTGAAAGAATTAATTTAATGAAAATCCTAAGCAATTATACGCGTTTGTTAACTCTAAACGTAAGTCCTTACCTTTTCCACCATCTCTATAATAATTCCGATGCTAGTAATGACGCTTATATCGCCAATCTATTTTCAAACTTTTTTCAAACTACGTATTCTGCTAGCCTCAATATAAATTTAATCCCTTAACCTTACTGTCTGCCGCACTCGATAAGTATTTTTATGCGAATCATTATTGAAGAAATAGTATTTGATAACCTTAAGTTAATAAAATACTCATATTCTGCTGGTCCTGATCAAATTCCCAGTTGCGTTCCAATAGCTGCACAAAAGTTCTGTCAAAACCACTATCCAAAATATTTTAATTATCACTTTATATCGCCAATCTATTTTCAAACTATTTTCAAACTACCTATTCTGCTAGCCTCCATATAAATTTAATCCCTTAACCTTACTCTCTGCCGCAATCGGAAAGTATTTATATGCGAATCAACTGCTACCAAGCTCTTCTGAGTTATGGCCTATTTTTGGCTATTATTTTGTTTTTCACGCCACTCAAGGATGGTATTTGTTTTCGTGTATGCCTGAACACTTCGTTCAAGGCTCCCAACAATTCAGCTATTAAGTGCAGGACAGGTAAAAGCTTTTCAGTATTCTTGTGTTGTTATAAGAGGCACCCGTGTCTATCATGACCAATAATCCCCTAATCCGCTAAGTGCCGTCTGCGGAAACGTCGTGTAGCAAGCCGTGTAGCCAGACGGTTCGTGTAATCCAAGAAGGGATCTCTGTATCGATTTGAAAAGCTTCAAATTGCCAACCGTCGGCACACCCGTTTTCTGAAACAACACATAATTTTCGACATAATGGTGCAATTTCACACCCAGTATCCTCCTAAGCGCCTTTGGTATGCACGTTTGTACCCTTTTAAGAGATGAATCACAGGCTCGGCCCCAGCAAGCTATTTCCCAATTCAACGTCGGTAGGACAATGGCCTTGAAGAGTCGCAACTTAGCCTGAAGGGCTTCGACCGCTACCTGGTCGAAGAAGCCAGTCCATTCTGTCCAGTTTTGATCTACTTTACCATATGAGCCTCAGATTCAACATAAGCCAATTGAGTTTCGTTCAAACAAAATCGGTAAAATCATCAAAACTCAGCTGAATCCGAAAAAATCAACGGACTGCGACCTCATAACCCCAAAAATTATCTCTGAGCTCCCATATTGCGCCGTCTGCACTATCACTCAGCTTTTTAATGTCATCGCAAAACTTGGCCACTTTCCACTGAGATGAAAAAAGTCAATTATAGTAATGATAGCAAAGCCGGGAAAATACCATACAATCTTCACGTCGTATAGACTTAAAAGCCTACTTTCATGCTTATCTAAGCTCTTTGAAAAATGCGTATTGACTCGGATATACCTAAGTATGCACATCAATTTGGGTTTCGTGAAAAGCACGGAACAATTCAGCAGGTCAGCCGGATAACATCAGAAATTCGGAACGCGTTTGAAAAATGAGAGTACTGTACTGACATGTTTTTAGATGTCTCTTAAGCATTTGATAGAGTTTGGCTAGAAGGTCTAGTGTACAAGCTTTTAGAGTCTTACCTCTACGACAGAAAATTCGCTGTGAGGAGAACACTGCCATAACTGACGATTTCACTATTGGAGCTGGAGTTCCTCAAGGTAGCGTGCTTGGGCCAACATTATATGTCCTCTACACAGCAGACATCCCGACAAGCACACAACTGACAACATCTACGTTTGCTGATGATACAGCTATTTTTAGCCGCTCAAATTGCCCGAAGCAAGCACCTGCGCAGCTATCTCTTCATCCGCCGCTCACGTTAAACAACACTCTACACTAAAACCCTTCATTGGCTTATCAACGCCCGATCTCCCCTTAGCCTTGAATATATCGTCCTGCAATATAATAGCCGGATTCCATAGGCGCATTAAAACGCATTTACTTACACAGGGAATCCCATAAGGCAAAAATCCCGCATTTACAATAATTGCGATAAATAAATACGATAAAAATTCATTCTCCCCGAACGTATTTAAACAAGCCCAGATCAGCTGCCCGCCTCACTCACATGCCGGAGTAGCATTAGCTAAATGCTAATGCGCCAATGGAATCAGGCACATTTAAAAAGCCCACTAATATCGCAATGGAATCAGGCGATAACTCGGTACTTAAACCTATATGGACGTACGGCTCCCAGGTTTGGGGGAATGCCAGTAATAGCAATATTGACATAGTCCAGCAAGCTCAGTCGAAGATCTTGAGAACAATCACCGGGCACCGTGGTACGTTCGCAACGAAAATGTACATCTTGACTTAAACATTCTACCAGTCAAAGAAGTGATCGCAGAACAGAAGGAAAAGTACTTTACCAAGCTATTTTTGCACCGTAACCACCTTGCGAGAGGTCTAACAATGTTGAGAAACGTCTCCTTCGCAATGACTTACCACCCAGCGATCGAATTAAGGCTATCAGGACCAACGGGACAATCTACTATAATAAGGATAATCAACTTACTTACACCCCATTCTGAATCTTCTCTAAACTATACAAGGTAATGATCTCAACACGTAAAGATTAGACAATCTCCATCAACACAACGCCTCTTGACGAGATGACCAACCATCTCAGAATCTACCTCACATGTGTGCCTGCTCACCGCGACATTCTAGGCAATGGCGTATCTGACAAGATGGCTACACAAGGGACGTTCTTCCCGTGAAAGCCACGTTGGGTATGTCCATTACCAATTATAAGCTGATCTTGAAACAAACCGTTACCAGTCTTTCTGATAACAGATGGCACTCAAACAACTCCTGCAAACAAACAAAGCTAACTTGGCCCACACGTAACGCCAAAAGAATAAGGGCACTCATACAGTGCCCCAGGAAGGACATACCAACAGTCAGACTGGCTTATTTTTCACGATTCTTGCTTTATACCAGATGGTTCGAGAAGACAAACCTGTAAAGAGTTTAGGAATTGACCTCAGAGATTATATGGCATCACAAAGGGCCCACGCAGCCTGCAAATGTTACCGGATGGTGGACGTGATCTGTGGAAATCGGAGCCTCACACTTTTTAAAAATCTCAACAGTTTTTCAGGGATTGTGTGGGAAGATGGTTGCACCGAAAAAACTTTGGCTAACTATCTTATAAATTAGTCCGTCAAATTTTGATGGGGGACTAACTGGGAAAATTTCGGAAATGCAACATCTAATAGACATTCCGAAGATGCTCTGCTGATCTGCTGACGTACGGATGTGTTTTTTGATCGCTCTTACGTTAACCAGCCTAGTACCAAAATGATCCCGCATAATTATCCTATACTTGGATTTTAATATTCGGTGTGTCTTGCCGATCTATACCAGTTTTGTGATCTTTTTTGAATTAAAACTAAATAATCAACACCCAAACGCGTAAAAAAAAGCTTTGTCTAACAACAGCCAAAGAATTGTTCTTGCCTGTTTTGCATCTCTGCCTTGGATCAGTATCTTCCGATACGTCTCTCGCATTTCGCAACCCGCCGACGTCAATTACGGGACCTACCTTCACCAGGACACTCTCTCTGCTACTTGCTTTTCTTCGTGTCGGACGCTGCTGGCATTTAACATCTCTCTTAGATTTGGATTTACTTAACCCAAGACTGCCAACCTTCTATTACAATCACTATGTTCTCCTGCTGTACCAATAAATGCTCTTACAATAACATAATAACATCGCGACAGCCTTTTGTCTTTTGCTGTCTTTGCGATAACGCCGCTCATCCAGGCTGTATGGACTTTGTCAATATCGGTGCCCAAATTTTTTCCGCACAAAAATCTTGGAAAAAGTGGATAGGAGACTAATCGTCCGGTAGGAATCTGAAGAGCACGGGTCTTTTTATTTTTTTGGTACCATTGGTACCATTGATCAAGGTCTTATGAGGCATTAAAATGGACTGAAGCGATTTTCCATATCATCTGCAAATACTTCAGCAAACTCGGAATCGCTGTGGGCCCAAGTGTCAATCGTAACGTTTAAGTGAGAATCTCTAAAGCGGCTGTCTTTTTAGGTTGCGAGTGCATTTCTACGGCGCAAACCCGTGATTCTGGTTAGGGTCAATGGCATTGAGCTTGTCCATAAAGAATTCAGACATGTCCAAACTTTTTTAAGTTCTGACACAGCAGCCTTCCACCTTACCATGTCGATGGTATGCCTCGTCCTCATCCAGACGCGGCGGAGTGCATGACCTTTTCTGGCCAAGGCAGCAATTTCAGGCTTCTAAGTAGACCAAGATGGTGGAGGAATAGGAACACTTATAGCAGGAGGGGCAGCGTGGTGGATCTGGTCAACTAAGAACTCAGCAAAGGAATCAACTTCGTCCACGGTAGTAAGAGAGGGTGGCTCCTGAGTCAGGGCAGAGAGTCGGGCATCAAAACTTCTCATATCCGAACCACGAGGTAGAAGCCTGGTAACGACCGTAAAGGCAGCAACTCAGAGATATATAAAAAGCGGAATATGGTCAGAGAATTTGATCAGAGGAAAGGCAGGGTTAGTCAGAGATAGCAAGCTGGCTACACCTCTGTACACCGCAAAATCAATAGCCGTCGGAAGGTGGTTATTAATCCATGGAAAAATCGTAGGTCCGCCATTGGCCAGAATCTGCATACTTGAGTTAGAAACAACTGACATTAGAGTTGAAAATTTAATACTATTTTGTATTAACGACGCGAAAACTTGTGACTGCAGTAGTTCGACGATGTTAAATTTCGAATTGTGAAACTATTTCGAAAGCGCGACGAAAAGGAGTGGCTACGATGATGTTCGATTGATCACTCACTATTATATTTCAAGAATTTCTCTTAGAACCTTACTTATGCTACGGTGGCGAGAGACGGGGCGAATTCGCAAGAGCGAACGGACGAAAGCTTTATTGGCTCCCGCTCTCGCCCTACAACTAGTGATTTAAATACAAGCGCCAAGTGCGCAAACACCGCCCCCTCTGAAGGGACGACGTCCTTCAGCCCAGAACGGGCAACAGGGCCAGTCGGTGGACAGCTCGCCGATATTCCCCGTCCTGCGTCCTGACGTCCGCCACGCGAACCTTGCTATCGCTGCCGGCGTGCACAGCTACCACTCGGCCAATCCTCCACTGCTGGGGCGGAAGGTTGTCTTCTGCGACGACGACGAGCGCTCCCACGACGAGGTTGGGCTCCCCCTGGTGCCACTTGGACCGCTGCTGGAGGCTGCAGATGAACTCCCGGGACCATCGCTGTGCCTGAGAGACGAGACACCTCGCCATCGTCGCAAGCAGGTCAGGCTGATCTGGTCCGGGAGCGCCGCTGATGGTGGGGCCAGAAGAGGGCCGCCGATGAGCAGATGCCCGGGGGTCAGGGCCTCGCCGTCGTTCGGGTCGCTGCTTAGAGCGCCGAGGGGCCTGGAGTTGAGCACGGCCTCCACGCTGGTGAGCAGAGTTCCGAGCTCCTCCGTGGTCAAGAGGTCTTGGCCTACCGTCTGAAGGAACAGGTGCTTTGCAGACTTCACACCTGCCTCCCATAGTCCGCCGAAGTGCGGTGCTCTGGGCGGTATGAACGCAAACTCGCATCCTTTTTTTGATGCGAATGTTTCGATACCGCCCCCCTGCTCCTCCAGACGGGCTCGGAACTCTCTCATGTGGCGATCATGTGGCGTTGTTGCACCACACCTTCTCCGGAATCCTGCGACGACTCACGAACCTTTGAAATGCCAACAAGAACGCATCAGTGGTTAGGTCAGACACTAATTCTAAGTGGACCGCTTTGGACGCAAAACAGACGAACAAGGCCACGTACGACTTGTACGGTGGCTTACCACGGATACGATACGTTGTGCTGAAGGGACCACAAAAATCAACGCCACAAATATTGAACGGGCGGAGAGCTCGAAGTCTATCTGCTGGCAAGTTTCCCATAATTTGCGTCAAGAGTTGCGGCTTACAGCGAAAGCAGCGCTTGCACGGCCGAACTGTTCGTCGGCAGACTTCTTGAGCATTAATTAGCCAGATTTTCTCGCGCAGACGACTTACGAGAGCTCGTGGGCCAGCGTGACAGTTCGTAAAGTGCAGGTATGACACATAGGATCTAACGAACTGTGAGCTTTTAGACAGCAACAACGGGAATTTGGCTTCGTACGGGATAGGAGCATTCAATAACCGACCCCCAATTCGTAGCAATGTCGAGGAGCACCAATGTAATTTATTTTCCTGAAGAAAAGGGTTTAACTTTTGAATATTCGTTGCTACCGGTTTATTTTTCCGAATTTTACTTATGTCGTCCCTGAATTCGTAGAATAAAACGAAAAACCCACACGAAAACTCTCAGGAGCTTCAGGTGCGACAAAAAGGACTCTATTTTCTGAAGCACATAATTTGGCTCTGGACTGACTACGAGAGCTATTGCCGATTTGCGTAGCTCCATCGACGTTACATCAGCCAGCAGTTCGAAATGTTTATTTACAGGCCAATTATTTTCTGAGTCTAGCAAGAACGAAGGCCCACCGAACCAAATGGACGTTGTAAGCTCCTCTACGTCACATCCTCGGGACACTATGTCTGCTGGGTTGACTTTCGTGGAAACGTGTCTCCAAATTGCTTTCTCCGACCACTCCTGAATTTCTGCAACCCGGTTCGAAACAAAAACCGACAACGACGAGGGATGGGTTTTAATCCAGTGTAAAGTGATCTCGGACTCTGTCCACAGGAAAACATTCTCAATGGGAGAATTTAGAATGGCCTGACACGATTATAGAGATCTGCTAAAAGGTGAGCTGCACACAGCTCAAGGCGAGGCAAAGTTTTCGTCTACTACTACTACTTTCGATTTGGCGGTCAATAAAGACACTTTCAAACCTTCAGCAGTTTGAGTCTGAACGTAGATGCACGCTCCATAAGCTCGCATGGAAGCGTCAGCGAAACCATGTATTTGAATCGGGACTTGTGGATCTGTGTTGACGAATCGCGATACCTTAATTTTAGGCAGCTGCAGAAGCGTCGCTTTAAACGTCTCCCACGACGTGAGCAACTGCATCGGTAGCGACTCGTCCCAATCTAATTTTCGAAGCCACAGTTCCTGCAACAACATCTTTGCCTTTGTGACCAAAACACACAAGAGGCCAAGTGGGTCGAAAAGTCGAGCAGTCACCGACAAAATATTTCGTTTTGTCGCGCGAAGATCCAGGAAAGAGTCATCCAACCGAAATTGAAAGTAATCTTTAACCGGTAACCAAACCACGCCAAGGGTCTTGGTTACGTCTGAGTCTGCCATAAGTGGCATTACAGCGCTATCAGATGCGGATAACTCTGGGCAGTTTGAAAACCACTTTGCCAATTCAAAGCCTGCCTCTTGCAAGACCTGAGAAACTTCGTCTCGAAGGCTTTGCAGGTCCTCAACGCATCCGGCACTAGTCAACAAATCGTCAACATAAAAATCATTCTGAATAACCTTTGCGGCTTTTGGATGAGTTTCTTGCGCCATCTCTCCTAAAAAAGTGCTGACGAAGTTCCATATGTAACGGTGTTCAACTTAAAGATTTTCAGGGACTCAGAAGGATCTCGTCTCCATACTATGAGCTGGAAGTTACGATCAGCTTCGTCCACCATCACTTGGCGATACATCTTTTTGACGTCGGCCGCAAGGGCAAACTTATGCAATCTAAACCAAAGCAGAGTCGAGTACAGCTCCTCTTGAATAGTTGGGCCTACCATCAAGATGTCATTCAACGCTACCTGCGTAGAAGTACGGCTCGATGCATCGAAAACTACTCTCAACTTAGATGAAGTACTTTGTGGCCGTAAAACGCATTGGTGCGGAATGAAATAGTGCGGAGTATTCGGAATTTTGTCATTGGTGGAGGACATGTGGCCCAGTGAAACATATTCCTCCATGAATTCAATAAACATCTTCTTCAGCGAAAGGTCCTTTGACAATTTCCTTTCTAGCGACAAAAATCTACGTTTCGCAACTTTGTATGACGAACCAAGAGTATTTGGGTCAGATTTAAACGGCAGACGAACCGAAAATCTATTGGACGACAATCTTTGAGTATTTTTCTCAAAGTGTTGTTGACAGAGTTGTTGCTCAGGAGTGTGGACTTTAGCCTTGGGCGGCAAGTCCTCCACAGACCAAAATTTCTGCAGGGTTGTGTCAATTGACTCCAACGCTTCCTCCTGGCAGCTGAGATCCACCATTTTTTCAGCGTTTTTATTATTTTCAGAGGCACATCTTCCTGACACTATCCAGCCGAGAACTGTCTTTTGTAAGATGTGGAATTCAGGCCCTGCTTTATCTGGCCAATAGATAAAAGTTCAAAGAATGTTTCAGCGCCGATAAGCATATCTATTTTTTGGGGCTTGAAGAAGAATGGATCTGCCAACTGAATATTTTCAAGCACCCTCCCCCCGCTGGTGTTCACCGCTTGATCCGGATGATAACCAGAAATATTTTTCATAATCCAAAAATCGGACGACAATTGGCTGTTCCCTACTCGCGACTTCACAATCGTGTGCATTTTTTTTGTGGCTTGGGCATTATTTCCACCAATGCCTCGCAAGCTCATGCACACGTCCTCTCTTGTAATTTTGAGCCTCTGCGCGAGCTCATCGGTTACAAAGTTTATTTGTAAACCAGAGTCGAGCAACGCTCGAGCTAATACAAACTCGATCCGATGCATTCGCATGCAAAACATGCGACGTGGATGGAGACTCCTGCATGAGCGTGGGCTGAGAAGGAGGTGGCAACGCGAGATTTGTGTTTGGGGCATATATGTGTAGCAAAGTGTGATGTGAGGAATTGCACACTTTACATCTGTTCGATTTGCATTTTTTGACAGTGTGACCCTTTCTTAAGCAGTTAATGCATAAGGGTGCTCTTTTAGCGAAATCGAATCTTTGCTGAACTGTTAGGGCTGCGAAGGAAGCGCAGTTTCCAATCTGATGTTCAGCTGAGTTGCAATACATGCATTGAACAGAGTCGTTCCTGGCAGCGACAAACGAAAAACTCCTATTTCCATTCTTCTTAGGGTTAGATTGGGTCTGCTGAACAGTTTTGGGCTTGGAAGCCTCTTCTGCTACCATGTGTTGGTATCGCCTGTTGAGGGCCGCCTCCAAAGTGGAAGCGAAGTATAATCTAACTGTTCTTCCCATTTTCTTTTAGTTCCTGCATCGACCTTGCTCATTACCAGATGTATTAAAATAGCATTAGTAATGCGTCTATCATCCCCAATAGACAGCAAGGAGTCATACAAGGCTGTGACCGTGTCGATGAGGGTTCTCAAGGCTGTAGCTGAACCCTGGGAAATTTTTTGCAAATTAAAAAAGGTCGATATGTTGTCAAAAAAAATAAGACAATCATTATCGTACACCCGCTTCAGGCTAGCAAGGGCTTTGGGATAATTTTCCGCAGTGACTTGAAAGGATCTAACTGTTCCTAAAGCGTCTCCAGCTAAACACGAAATTAAATGATTGAATTTTTCAATATCGTGTAAAGTGTCATCTTTGTCAACGAAAGTTTCGAAAAGGTTTAAAAATTTTTAAATTCGGAGTGTTTTCCGCTAAAAGTTGGGAGAGCAACGCTTGGCAGACGGCATTGAGGCGGGCGATTTGCTGGAGGAGCGAATTTCTCGATATTATTTTGTTTGCACTTATTTAAAATTGAGATCAGCAATGACTTTGTCATTACGGCCCTCTCTTCCAACTCTTCGCGGTATACGTCTTCTGTATCTTTCACTTCTATTTGGTTTTGCAAAAGGGAAGCATTTTCAATGTGCGTATTTAGTATCTCTAATAGACACTCAAGCTCGACCGTATTTATAGATAATTAAGCTTCTTTTAAGTGGCGATAAGTTCGGTTAATACTTTTCATGCAAACATCTCGTTGGTGTTTAAGCTCTTCGATATCCTTAGTTGCCATTGCGTTTATTTGTATTTATTTGGTTGGTATCGAGAGGTGTTAAATATTTATTTTTATTAAATTATTTATTTGTTAAATAATATAATAAAATCAACGAGTAATATACCGATCGCACACGGTGTAAGGGAGCTAAGTGCCGAGAGAATTACAGCGAAAAATATCTAAATAGGGTTTTATATTTTTCTATATAAACCCTGCGACAGTATATGCCGCACGCACGCAATGTAGGGGAGCTACCGCTCAAGCTCAAGCGTACCG
The DNA here is from genome assembly GCF_025200985.1 of Drosophila gunungcola. NCBI lineage: Eukaryota > Metazoa > Arthropoda > Insecta > Diptera > Drosophilidae > Drosophila > Drosophila gunungcola. Next base: position 445,458 of record NW_026453205.1, read on the forward strand.
AAAAAACGAACAAACGTTTAGGCAGACCGAAAATTGCACTGCTGCAGCGATCGAGAACGAAAAACGACAAAAGATAACTCGAAATAGCGGCAGCGGTGTCGGTGTGCGTGTGTATGTGTACGCGGCTAGCGGCTCTTCCTATGCAAATGCTAACGGAGAATGATACACTGACCGATAACTAAGGGCAACGAATATAAAAGCCTGACGCCAAAGTGCGCGCAAAATTATGAAAAGCGCGGAAAAATTGGAAAAGCGCGGGAAAATTCTGAAAACCGCGGGAAATGTTCGGACAAACTGCGGCGAAAGTTATTGAAGCTAATTTTTTGAGAGCTACACTTTTCACAATTTGCACTTTTTTCTAGCTGTTTTATTTATACCCTAAATTGGTGCTCACTACGACGAAAGTTGGGGGAATTAAGTTCGCACTAATTGGGTCGACGACGAGTATTTTATTTGCTTGTTTTTTGGCCAAAGCGTTTCACATATAATTCGAAATATATTATGTTTATTGTAGAATTTTGGTTGTTAGTACATGCAAATTTTAATTTCTTGGTTAGAATGCACACTATCTACCGATTTTTACACGAATGCAAAAAGTTGAAAGATGGGCCAAAACACAATTGACAAAACGCCACAGATTAACTTTCTACTTTTGGCACTCTATACCTGGATGGCCGACTTAATAATTGCAACTTCCTTTTTGACTTCCATTTGGCGACAGCAGCAAATTGAGCAATTAAATTTGCCGAAACGTCAGGCGCGACTTCAAGAACGGCAGAAAATTTCCAGCGACGAAATATTATTGAATTTAATTTATTGGCCGAACCGACACGAATAAATTGGTTTTTGTTGGTAATGTTTATAGTTTTCACCGAAAAAAAAATTAAAACTCGCGAACTCTACTGCTAATCACGTCGGGGTCACCATGAAAAATTGAATACTATTTTGTATTAATAACGCGAAAACTTTGTGAACGCAGTAGTTCGAGACGATTTTAATTTGCAAAACTTTGTGAAAACTATGTCGAAAGCGCGACGAAAAGGAGTGGCTACGATGACGTTCGATTGATCACTAACAATTATATTTCAATAATTTCTCTTAGAACCTAACTTATGCTACGGTGGCGAGAGACGGGGCGAATTCGCAAGAGCGAACAGACGAAAGCTTTATTGGCTCCCGCTCTCGCCCTACAACTAGTGATTTAAATACAAGCGCCAAGTGCGCAAATAAGAGTGTTTCCCCGGTTGCACGAACGCCTGCATCTCCAGAAACTGTGAAGGGCATTCCAATTCAAAATTACATGAGAGGACGTGTGCATGAGCTTGCGAGGCATTGGTGGGACTAATGTCGAAGCCACAAAAAAAATACACACACGTCTGATTTTTGGATCCTGAAAAAATTTTTCTGGTTATAATCCGGATCAAACGGTGATCACCAGCGGGTGGAGGGTGCCTGAAAATATTTAGTTGGCAGATCCATCCTTCTTCAAGCCCCAAAAAATAGATATGCTTATCGGCGCAGATACGTTCTTTGAACTTTTATCTATTGGCCAGATAAAGCAGGGGCCTGAACTTCCCATCTTAAAAAAGACAGTTCTCGGCTGGATAGTGTCAGGGAGATGTGCCTCTGAAAATAAGTAAAGGCTGCAAAAATGGTACATCTCAGCTGCCAGGAGGAAGCGTTGGAGTCAATTGACACAACCCTGCAGAAACCCTTGCCTCCCATACTTAAAGATTGTAGTCCGGTAGATTTTCGGTTCATTTGGCGTTCAAGTCTGACCCAAATACTCTTGCTTCATCATAGTTGCGAAAAGTAGATTTTTTGTCGCTAGAAAGTAAATTGTCAAAGGACCTTTCGCTGAAGAAGATGTATCTTGAATTCATGAAGGAATATGTTTCAATGTCCTCCACCAATGACAAAATTTCGAAAACTTCGCACTATTTTATTTTGCACCAATGCGTTCTACGGCAACAAAGTACTTTAACTAAATTGAGATTAGTTTTCGATGCATTGTGCCGCACTTCCACGCAGGTAGCGTTGAATGAGATCTTGATGGTAGGCCCAACTATCCAAGAGAAGCTGTTCTCGACTCAGCTACGGTTTAGATTGCATAAGTTTGCCCTTGCGGTCGACGTAAAAAAGATGTAACGCCATTTAATGGTGGACGAAGCTGACTGAAACTTTCAGCTCACAGTATGGAGACGAGAAACTTCGGAGTCCTTGAAAATCTTTAAGTTAAGTTAAACGCAGTTACATATAGAACTTCGCCAGCACTTTTTTTGGGAAGTCGGTGTTTAATGCTAGAAGAGATGGCGCAAGCAACTCATCCAAAAGCCGAAAAGGTTATTCAAAATAATTTTTATGTTGACGATTTGTTGACTGGCGCAGGATGGGTTGAGAACCTGCAAAGTCTTCGAGACGAAGTTTCTCAGGTCTTGCAAGAGGCAGGTTTTAAATTGGCAAAGTGGTTTTCAAACTGCCCAGAGTTATCCGCACCAGATAGCGCTGTAATGGCAGACTCAGACGTAACTAAGACCATTGGCGTGGTTTGATTACCGTTTAAAGATTACTTTCAATTTCGGTTGGATGACTCTTTCCTGGATCTTCGCGCGACAAAGCGAAATATTTTGCCGGTGACTGCTCGACTTTTCGACCCACTTGGCCTCTTGTGTCCTTTTGGAACAAAGGCAAAGATGTTGTTGCAGGAACTGTGGCTTCGAAAATTAGATTGGGGCGAGTCACTGCGTTTAAAGCGACGCTTCTGCAGCTGCCGAAAAGTCCCGAGCGTGCACCTACGTTCGTACTCAAACTGCTAAAGGTTTGAAAGTGTCTTTATTGACCGCCAAATCGAAATTAGCTCCCCTCAAGACGAAAACTTTTCCTCGTTTTGAGCTGTGTGCAGCTCACCCTTTAGCAGATCTCTATAATCGTGTCAGGCCATTGCTAATTTGTCTCATTGAGAATGTTTTCCTGTGGACAGACTCCGAGATCACTTTACACTGGATCAAAACCCAGCCCTCGTCGTTGTCGGTTTTTGTTTCGAACCGGGTTGCAGAAATTCAGGAGTGGTCGAAGAAAGCAATTTGGAGACACGTTCCCACGAAAGTCAACCCAGCAGACATAGTGTCCCGAGGATGAGGAGCTTAAACGTCTATTTGGTTCGGTAGGCCTTCGTTTTCGCTAGACTCTGAAAATAATTGGCTTGTAAATAGACATTTCGAACTGCCGGCTGATGTAGTGTCGATGGAGCTACGCAAATAGCTCTCGTAGTCAGCCCAGGGCCAAATTTTTTGCATCATACCTGTACGTTACGAATTGTCACCACTAGCTCTCGTAAGTCGACTGCGCGAGAATATATGGCTAGTTAATGCTCAAGGAGTCTGCCGACAAACATGCAAGTTAACCAACCCGTGAAACCGGGCCGCTTATGGAATTAATAAACAATTTTTTCCAAATTCAATTTAAACAATCTTTGCCTATGCCTTTGCATTTGCCTTTGTCTTTGCCCATGCCTTTGGCTTTGGGGTCCGCTCTTGATTTCCCTACCAAATAAACAAACAAATCCTAAAGTAAACATAAGTTTCCACTCGAAGCCCAATAAATTACGTTCTAAGTTCAAACTATTGCGATCCAAGCCCAAACAAATTGCATCGGTCAGCATATTTGAATTTCACAATAGGATGCCATGATTTCATCCTAAGCTTATATTCTAAACAAAAGGAAAAGTTCGAGAAGCTCAAAGAAAAGCTTCTGGCCGAGGTTCGTTGGATAAGATTTTAGAATTAAGCCGGCAGTCCATCTTTGATCAAGAAACAGTTCGGAAGTAAGAAATTCGATTGTGAAAAATTAAGTGTATTGTACTTGTGAAATTAAATAAAAAGGTTTATCATCAAGTTACTAAAAATAAAAATATATTTTTTTAACAATATTACTAGTGATAAATTTAATTTGCATGGTGCCTATTCAAATGAATTATAATTTTGATGGATGTAAAAAAATCATAGTTTGGCAAAATACAGCACCTTCATCTACAAGATACTGCCGCCCAATTAGGCTGAACTTTAAAAAAGAAACCACGGAATTGGTAAACGAAGAAGTGACTTTGGACTCTCCTTGTCCTTGTCTGGTGCTCAGTGCACCACTCTCTCTCGCCGCACTACCGTTACTACGGGCGAATTCGCCGCGTAACTGGTAACTGGTAGGCCACTGCTTGCATGCGCTAACTCTGCTTGCTTTCTAACTAGTGGGGAGTTATTCAACTCCTCACAAAGAGTATATTCCACCAAACATTACGGTAGGAATTCATTGTACATTAGAGGACTTATATCACATTCAATTACCCTTAAAAAATAATTTCACTAAAAAATTTCTTTTTACGAGAATCTTTCTTCAAGACACAGAAAACGATAAAGATAAAGCGATAATAATAGAAGAAACACACAGTCGAACTCATAGGGGTCTAGAAGAAAATTATAAACAAATGAGTAGGTAATATTATTGGCCAAACTTATTTAAAAAATTGAAAGAATATATCAAAAATTGTGTGATTTGTAATGAAAATAAATATAACAGATACCTAATAAAAATTCCAATCGGGGAAGCCTCTATTCCAACTAAAGAATGAGAAAATTTACATATAGATATATATTACGCGCAAAATTTAACATTTATTACTTGTATAGACGCGTATTCAAAATACCTTGTTGTAAAAGAAATTCAAAATAAGTTAAACATTGAAATTAAGGTAATGGAACTACTTCAACAATTTCCCCAAGCAAATAAAAGTATTGCTTTACGCAGACCCAAGACATAGTACTTCAAACGAACAAGTTGAAAGGGCACACTCGACATTAACAGAAATAGATGAGTTTAATTTAACTAATTATTCCGAAATAGTTATTAGAGCCGCTCAATAATATAATCATTATTTTGAAAAACACACAGTCAAGAATGTTAGACACACATAATGAGAACAGAAAAGAAAAAGATTATCATGTAGTTGTTTATGAAAAAAAACATGGGGAACGAAACAAACTTAAGTCCAGATATAAAAAACAAGTTGTAAAGGAAAATTTGTCTTACAAAATAATAATCAACAATAGAAATAGGATTATTCATAAAGATAACATTAAGTTTTAATATAAACAACAATTTTTTATTATTTTTTTCAGTACTTATACTAAACCTAATACTTTTAACAAGAAATAATTACCTATGCAAGTCACGAATACTTATAATTTAAGGACAATAAAGACGTATTGAAGTACGATTCATACGCAGATTTATTTCACATAACTAATTAAAGTTTTTATGAAGAAATAATTAACACGGAAACCAGATCTTTGACCAAAACATCAAAAACAGACATAGAATGGGAAATTTCAATGGACTTGGAACTCATTAAATTAACTTTATCAGAAATAATGCCAAAAAGACAAAAAAGAGGAATTAATGAAATAGGAACTTTATGGAAATGGATAGCAGATACTCCTGATCATGATGATTTCATAACGGTTCAGAACAAAATAGACAGCCTAATTGAAAACAACAACAAGCAATTCACAATAAATTCAAAATTATTTAATAAAGTAAAATATCTTACTGAAAGTTTAAAAAATGTAGTTTTCAACGAGGAAACAATTTTACGAAAACATCGTTTGCGGATACTCACATTTGACTTACAAAATTTATTAGATACTATTATCTTAGCAAAAGCAAAAATTTTTAATACAAAAATTTTAAACGAGAATGAAGTTAAAGAAATTTACAATCATGAAAAACAATCTGTAGTATTTTAAAATTTTATTAAATAATGATTTACTTGTAGTTTACTTAAAATATCCCATGATTAACGGTAAATGTGACCTTTACAAAACAAGAGCTATTGCAAAATCCGATGGAAAATTATTAATAAATAATGAAGTTGCCAATTGCAAAATCAAATATTACCTAATGACTAATTTTAAGAAAGAAATGTTTAACAACTATTGTAAATTAAGTTTTGAAACTAATTGTTTTATAAAATTATTAAACGGCGAAAAAGCCAATTGCTCTACAATAAGAGAAATTAATAATAAAATAGATATCTTACAGGATGGTGCCATTTTAATAACAGGAAAAAACATAGTAGACAACACTCAATTAAAAGGTCCATATTTAATTTTGTTCAATGACTCAATTATCATTAATAACAGCACCTACATTTACAGCGAAAACAAAATATTAAACTATATAGCTCAGCATAAATTCATAAATAATGACATTTCCGAATATATTGCTTCAAATAATTCGGAGCTAACTTTTGACAATATAAACATAATCAATCCATTTGTAAAAATTAATAATACCAAAATATCAGTTTCCTTTATATTATTAATTTTTATCATTATATTTTTAATATTATTACTTTACATAATATATAGAAATTTTGTAACCAAAAAACAACGGCCAGAACTAGAAATCAGTACAAACCAAAGTCCAAAATTTGTGCAAGAATCCAATTTTTTTGTTTTTAAGAGTTGGGCAAAAACAATATTTTATTGCGATAGAGTAATATTCAGGGCAATTGAAAATAATAGAGTTTCAATTGAAATTGCATCCCTGCGATCGCTGGCAGCCCTGGAAATCAGCTGATCGTTTACCGCAAACTTTGGCATTGCTTTCTCGTGAAATTAATGCAAAGTTTGAAAACAAATTGTGTAAAATCTAATATCTCGATTGCAATAATTCAAAATGGATGATAATTGTGCAGGTATGTGAAATATTATGTAATATTGCAATATTTGTTATATGTGTAATTTCTTTATTAATATGTGTTTTTGTGATGTTATGTGTTTTAGCAATTCTAACCTAACTTTTGTCGTGTTCCGTGGAATATAGGTGTATAGTATTTAATCGTATTTAAGAAACAATTGATACAGATGTTATCTTTAACATATATATTTTTTGATTACACTAATTTTTTTTGCCCGTTTTTGCCCGATTCCATGAAATATTGTTTTTTGACAGACAACATCGATTTGAGCTATGCTGAAATGGTAGAGGTTTGGCTGGCAAATGGTCGTGAAAATAAAAGTATTTATGATTTTGTGCTGCAGCATATTATTAAAACATTAAAGGAACATATAAAGAACTCAATAGACAAGAAAATAGCAAACTTTGTTGCTGCATTAAAAACACGGTTAAACAATTGTAACCGGGATGTTTCAAGACTTAAGAAGAAGCATGAAAATTGGCTCGCATTACGTTTCAAAATCAAATTATTACCATCTGATTTTATGGAAGAGGCCCCCAAAAATGCTGGACGCCCACGACTAAACTATGATGCAGGAAGTTGCCGATTAAAGCAAATATTAGCTGCCGATCTTTCATCTAAAAATAATAACGACGTTAATCTTCTTGCTCATGCAGCAAACTTGGCTGCAAAGAGGTTATTCACCTGTTAAGACAACCAAATGTCAATTTCTTAAATAATAATATTAATACAGATGATGCACATGATGATGGAGATGACTTGGACACAACTGAATTTACTAATGACTATTCTTTTGATTTAGATGTAGAAAATGATTAATTTAATAAATATATGTGATAAAAAAAATGAATAAAATTAGCCGAAAACTTTCCTCATTTTCTATTTTAGTTATTTTTTCATTTAAAATATTTATTTTCTGATAAGAAACTAAAATCTAAGCCATGTAAAACTGAAAGCAATATCAATTGACAAACGGACGTATGAGTAATTTTGTTGTTTATAAGGGGAGGTAAGGAAGGCGTGGCCCGATCGTAAACAATTTTTGCACAGGCTTTTTATATCCAACAACCATTAACTGTACCAAGTTTCAAGCGTATATCTCCATTTTTCTAATTACTGCACAAATTTTGGACTTTGGGACCAGTGTGCAAACCAAGAAAAAGTTTTAAAAAAAGAAAATACAAACCAAGATGAAATTTTAATAAAAGAAAACACAAACCACGAAGAAACTTTTGAAGAAAAAGATACAAACCAAGACCAATGTTTTTTTTCAAAACTAAGAGAACGCTTAAAAGAAATTCATAATGAATCGGGGCCGTGAAACCGGGCCGCTTATGGAATTAATAAACAATTATTTCAAAATTCAATTTAAACAATCTTTGCCTATGCCTTTGCATTTGCCTTTGTCTTTGCCCATGCCTTTGGCTTTGGGGTCCGCTTTTGATTTCCCTACCAAATAAACAAACAAATCCTAAAGTAAACATAAGTTTCCACTCGAAGCCCAATCAATTGCGTTCTAAGTTCAAACTATTGCGATCCAAGCCCAAACAAATTGCATCGGTCAGCATATTTGAATTTCACAATAGGATGCCATGATTTCATCCTAAGCTTATATTCTAAACAAAAGGAAAAGTTCGAGAAGCTCAAAGAAAAGCTTCTGGCCGAGGTTCGTTGGATAAGATTTTAGAATTAAGCCGGCAGTCCATCTTTGATCAAGAAACAGTTCGGAAGTAAGAAATTCGATTGTGAAAAATTAAATAAAAAGGTTTAACACCAAGTTACTAAAAATAAAAATATATTTTTTTAACAATATTACTAGTGATAAATTTAATTGGCGGCCAACGTGGGGCGGTGATAAAAAAAAGTTCTAAAAAAATGATTAATTATAACAAGTTAATATAAAAAAGGACCTTATGCCGCAAAAACCCAACCATTTTTAGTGAAAAAATTAAAGCATCCACAACAAACCAACGACACCCAACATTGTGAAAGTGATCATGATTAAAAAATTTAAATGGAAATCAATTAATGCAATAATCCATTTAAATAGCTGGTAATAAAAGTGGATCGAAAAAATTAATTCACATTACAAGAACTCACAACAAAAAACAAATAAAAAAAGAACAATAAATCAAAAATAACAAATACTAAACAAAAACACAATTAATAAAGAAAGTTAAACAAAAACACAAATATATCAACTGGAAGAATAAAAAAAGAAATATTTCATTTAAACAAAGAACGAAGGAAGGAAGGACTGAAGGGCACTCCCTCGCCAAAATTCAACACGACTACAACGAAAATAACAAAGAAGGAAGGAAGCTGAAGGGCATTCCCTCGCCATCATCAAAGAAGATAAGCTTAATAATTAAAAGATCGTAAGAAATATGAACAATTATATTTAGGTAAAAATTTAATTTGAAAGATAAATTATATAATACATCCTGGAAGATATAGAAGATTTGTTGAATCTATTTAATAAATTAGAAATGACCGATAAGCCAAGCACAAGTAAAATGGCGAATCAAGAATTAGAAAAGCAAGCCTTTTTGACCAAAGAATTAAAAAAACAGATTGTTTCAACAGAGGTAAATTCTTTAAAAAACGTAATAGAAACACTGAAAGCAGAACTTCAAACGAATGTCAATAAAGTAGAAGATTATAAAATTGAAGAAGTTGACAATTTGATAAAATGTAAAGAATCCTATGAAATCATTAAATCAGTTCCAGAATTTAAGGGGGAACTTGAAAACTATGTGAGTTGGAGGGAAGCAGCAGAAAACGCTATGAGTCAGTATATTCGAAAAAGTAAGCGATATTTCGCAGCACTATCAATATTAAGGAGCAAGATAACAGGAAAAGCAAACGATGCTCTAACCATCCATCTATTTTAGCCAGGTTAGATTTTGTTTTTAGCGATAGAGACCGCTACACATTATCGAACAAGAACTAAGTATTCTTACACAAGGAAAACTAAGTGTAATGGAATATTATAACCAAGTTTACAGGAAACTAACATTACTGACTAACAAAACTATAATGACATATGGTCGTAATAAGCCAATCACTTCAGAAATTAATGATAGACATAGACAGAGTGCATTAAGAGTTTTCATAACTGGCCTTAACGGCCCAATATCATCGACTCTTTATTCCATGAATCCAACTGACTTGCCTAATGCAATGGCGTTTGTACAAGAGATGGAAAGTAACAACATGAGAACAAAATTCGCTCACAATTTCATTGGAATGAGTTATAGAAAATATAACTCAAATTATACTACTAGCCCAGAACAAAATAATAATTATTTTAATCAAAAGACCACTAATTACAATAATTCAAACTATTTGAGATACAATCAAAGATCACCACAACAAGTTAAAAATAATCAATGGAATCAGAGTCAGAATAATAATAATCAGTGATGACAAAATAATAATTGGAAGTTTAATAACAATCAGGTACAGCCTGTTCCTGCTCCCATGGAGATAGATGAATCAATCCAGTATCAAATTCGTCCTAATAATAATTTTAATAGGGGTAATAATAACAAACAAAATTATAATAATTATTATCCAAGAAATAATTATAATCAAAACCAAGCGCAAAAAACAAATATAAGCGCCACTCGAAACAAACCAATTGAATCACATCCACAGTTAAAGCGGGAACCAACTGGTTCAATTAATCAGCCTGCTCAAAAAATTATGAGAGTAAATAACATAGAAGAGGATCATTTTTTAGATCAGAATCCGGAGTAGGATTACCCTACTTAATGAGAACTGACAAAAAAATCGAAAAGGAATTAAAAGTTTTAATTGATACAGAAGCAACATCTTGTTACATAAAAAGGGGAATTTATCAAAATAAAAAAGAGCTCCCAATTTACAAAAGAGTTTCAACCATTAATGGGTTTACAATATTAAAATATTATCATTTAATAACGATATTTAACACAAGACAAGTATTTTATGAAATAGAAGGGTTAGAGTCCGACTTACTTATAGGTTTTAATCTTTTAAAAAAAATAGGAGCGGTAATTGATATTCAAAAAGGGACCATCAATTATAACGGGAAAAAAGAAAAATTACTTTACGATGAGGATAATGCTTTAAACCAATTATCGCTAACAAATGAAAAAATTATCCTTCCATTAAATAAATATATTATAAAAAAATACTTTGAAGAGCAAAGTGGAAATAAAACAGATTCACAAATGGTGGAAAAAAGTTTATTTAGCTTGGGACCACAGAATCCTGAGCAAGCCGACGTAGAATTATCCGTCAACAAAAAATCAAATAGTTTGGGATCTAGGAATCCTGAACACGCCGACGTAGAATTATCCGTCAACAAAAAATCAAATAGTTTGGGATCTAGAAATCCTGAACACGCCGACGTAGAAAAATCCGTCAACAAAAAATTATATAGTTTTGGAAAAAAAAATTCCTGAAGAAGAATTTTCCGTCAACAAAAAGTTAAAACGTTTGGGAACACAAAACCCTCAACGTGCCGACGTCGAACTATCCGTCAATAAAAAAGTAACAACTTTGGGATCAAAGGATTCCGAAAGAAATAAAATAAATAATATTAAAATGTTAAATTCAAATCATGTAGAAGATTTGGAGAAAAGAATAATTGACATAATTGAAGAGGAACACTCTAAAATAAACCTACAAATTCCTTTTAGAACTGATATTCGGGGCGAAATAAATACAAATAACGACAGGGCCATTTGTAGTAAACAATATCCCTATGCTTTATCAGTTTCAGATTTTGTTAACAATGAAATCAATAGAATGATAAATGAAAATATTATAAGGCCGAGTAGAAGTCCTTACAATTCACCAGTACTGGTGGTACCCAAAAAGGGTCAAAATGAAGACGGTAGCCCTAAACACAGACTTGTAATAGACTACAAAAAATTAAATGAGATCACAATACCGGATAGATACCCGATGCAAGACCCATCTGTTATATTAGCCAACTTAGGAAAGGCAAAATATTTTTCCACAATTGATTTGGAATCAGGATTACATCAAATTCTTATGAAAGACTCAGATATTGAAAAAACATCTTTTTCTATTAACAACGGAAAATTTGCCTTTCGGGTTAACCAATGCGCCCAGAATTTTCCAGAGAGCAATGGATGATATTCTCAGAGAACAAGTAGGAAAAACATGCCACGTCTACATGGACGATATTATAATTTTTTCAAACACAATCGAGCAAAATTTTTCTTAGATTTAACTCAAATAATAGGCATTTTACAAAGAGCAAATATGAACATTTCTCTCGAAAAATCGAAATTCTTTAAATTAGAAACCTCTTTTCTTGGTAACATTTTTTCTTTTAATGTAATTAAAACAGATCCTGAAAAAATTTCTACAATCTCAAGGTATCCGTTACCACAAAATATTAGAGAACTTCGAAGTTTTCTAGGCTTAACTGGCTATAACCGAAAATTTGTCCGTAATTATGCAAAAATTGCAAAACCATTTACAAAATATTTAGGAGGGGAAAATGGAAATGTTTCTAAAAGAATATCTACAAAAGTTTTAATACAATTGGACGATTCAGCTATACAAGCTTTTAACGAACTAAAAGAGAATCTAATAGCACAAGTTAAACTAGTTCAACCAGATTATAGTAAAAAATTCACTTTGACAACAGACGCATCAGACGTAGCTATTGGGGCGGTATTATCACAGGATAACAAACCAATTACTTTCATTTCTAAGACACTTAATAAAACCGAGCAACTTTATGCCACAAACAAAAAGGAACTGCTAGCAATAGTATGGGCCTTAAAAAATTTGAGAAATTATTTGTACGGAGTAGTTGGTATAGAAATCCAAACGGACCATCTTTCACGATTTCGGACAAAAATCCCAACGTAGAAATGAAAATATGTTATTCTTGCATAGAAAGTTTTACCCCAAAAATAATATATAGAAACCCGGTACAACAAATGTTGTAGCCGATGCATTATCTCGAATACAAATAAATAACATTACAAACAGTGATGCAGAACAAACAGAACAGTCAGACTCAGATCAAAACACACAGCATTCTGCTGACAGTAGTTTTGAAAATGTAATACAAGAGACCCGTAAACCGTTAAATCAGTTTAAACAAAATCTGTTATTGACAACAATTGAATAACTATATTAAGAGAGTTAACAAACTGATTTTCTTGGTTATCTGCTCGCTACGAATATCGTGCGGCTAGCTCAGAAGATGTAAGTGTTCGTCCCACCAAATTTATATATACGTGACCGCCCTGTTGCTCAGTGAAAACGCACCGAAAGATTGGGAGTACACAGTGATCTTTTATTCGCTGACTTAACCCTCGGCCTGGGTGGTGTATTGATAATGTAGAACTATGTTCTGCCGTCGTCTCCTTCCCACGCTGAACGTCCCGCTGGATCGTGTTGGCTGCGAAGTGGGGTTTCCCTCGCCGGTTTCACTTGTGGTGTCTTCTGCTGCCTTTGGCTCGGCGGGTTTATAGGGATTAGGGATGCGTCACTGTGCTCTCAACGCATACGCCTTTCGAGACACCAGCTGAACAAACGTGCGTCCTTCCGGGCTAGTCGCACCTTGCAGGACGATCAGGCATACGTCGGAGTTCGCCAATGCAGTCCTTGTAGGCAGGCAGCTAGTTCTAGACAACTTTCCTTCTGAGCCCCCGGTTCTTCGTCGAAGGACTCTATTTGTTCAACTCTGCCGGACACGCCGGGTGGGATGCCAAGCTCAAATCGCGACAGAAGTTGTGACAAAGCGCCTGGACTTAGCCGTGTGGACTTAGCCGTGTGTCTCAATTCGGAGACTTTAGCGATCTTGTTTCCTTGATGACTCCGCACGGCTTTACTTGCTCCTTCACGTTGTTTCACTGGTTACTGGTTCACTTGATGCCTGTTACTTGTTGACTTGGTAGAAATCGACTGATCTAGCTTCCTGCGCTCGGCCGGTTTATATAGGCCTCCGTTTACCGCTAGTTATCGGCGTCTCCTTGCCCCTGGTACGGGCGAATTCGCCGCGTAACTGGTAACTGGTAGGCCACTGCTTGCATGCGCTTACTCTGCTTGCTTTCTAACTTGTGGGGAGTTATTCAACTCCTCACATTCTCCCCTTAATTCGGGAATGAAAAAGAGACTCGCTGTTCTCTCTGCCTTGGTATACTCCACATTCTGACATCCTTCCCTCGACGTGTCTTCTCCTCGCACTTGTCCTCGTTTGCTTGTAGTCTTCTGGTCGGCTCGCTCCTCCAGACGGTTCCCACGACGCTCACAGCTCCTTCTTGAGTTCCACAGCGCCGATCCTCCTTCCAGATTTTGAATCTCCCGTGTGACTCTCTGTTGTATGGTCCCTCTCCGCCAAATCGATCGGTCTCCAGTTGTTATCGGTTCCGTGGCCCAACGTGGCGTTGCCACCTGATGTATCGATGTTCCACAGTGTGACTCCTTGTGCCGATATTTCCAGTATTTTGTGCCCACAGATCGACACTATCGTCTAGAGCCGATCGGCCGCCATGAATCGAAGTGCCCCCATCCCTTGTTTATAGTGACTTTGCACAATGATATGGTAAGCGCAATTTCCTATCTATTTCTTGTTTACTTATTGTCTCTTTCCTTTAAAGCTTGGCCCAGGACTGCAGAGTTGACCTTTCCTGCCCTTGGGGCCGGGGTCAATAACCCTGATAGGTTCACCACTTTCTTGCGTCGTTCTGCGTTTAGTTGGCAAGTGGTTTGTTTCCCTGCGACCCCGGTTTTCATGTATATCTCTCATTTCAGATTGCCGGATCAGCTGTAGTGCATTCTATGTGTGTGTATTTTCCTTTTTTTTTTATTGTGGCCGTTTATGTGTGTGCGCGTGTTTCGTGTTTTACGGCTTGGCATGCTAATTAATTTAACTGTGGCCGTTTATGCTACGGTAAAGCTCTCGAGCTGTACCATCTCCCCTCTTTCCTCGGGAAACAAAGATCTGGTCGTGGTCTTCCTCGATTCGTACAGAGTCTGCCGACGCTACGGATTGTTGTTGGCCTGCGGTTTTTTCGGTTTCTTGTCCTGTGCATCACCATATTCTTCGCGGCGTATTAACGGATGACTCTGGCTTCATGCCCGACGCAGAATCTGTTTGCCTCATTGTCTGGGTCACTGTACCTCCTTGTTTCCTGCGTTCTATACAGATTGTGGTACTTGTGCCCGACGATATAGTCCATACTTTTTGTCGTTGAATGCTCGTGTTATCCTGCGATCTATATGACTCTGGCCTATGCCCGATGCTATAGTCCGCACTTTTTGTCGTTGCATGCTCGTGTTGTCCTTGCTTGTCTGTACCGAGTTCTTGTGTTTGTTGCTTAAGCTCACTGACGTGGACGGTTCGTTCTTTTTGTGTATCCTTGTGGCGGATTCTACAAATGACTGGTGAGACGAAGTCTATAACCGTGTACGGTCCGTCATATCTCGGCGCTAGCTTTGCCGCGAAACCATCGGCTGCCTTTGACAAATGGTGCTCCTTCGCCCAGACTGTGTCCCCTATTGTTGGATTCCATTACCTCCTTCGTAGATTGTACTGCCTGGCTTGGTCCTGAGCAGCTTTCTCCATGTTCCGGCGCACAATTTCGAAGATCTCCTTCATCTTATTGGCCTTATCTTCAGGTGTTTCAGTCTGCTTTCCTGTGCCGATGGTTTCCCTGTCGTACAGAGCGCTGGGCAGTCGAGACTCTCGAGCCTGCGTGAGGAAACACGGGGAGTAGCCTGTTGATTCCGACGTACTTGAGTTTACCGCTAGCATAATCTCCGGCCACTTCTCGTCCCAATTCCTCTGGTTCTGTCCCGCAAACTGCGCTATCATGGTTTTAACTGTTCGGTTTGTTCTTTCCGTTGGATTTTCCTGCGGTGTATATGGTGCTGTGAATTGTTGCTTAATGCCCATTTCGCTGAGGAATTTTTTGAATGCGCGGCTGGCAAACTGAACTCCATTGTCCGTTGTTACCACCTTTGGGGCTCAGTATCTAGCGATGATTCTTTTTTAGAACGCCTTTTGAGGTGTTTCTGCCGTTGCTGCTTGAAGTGGCATCAACTATGTCCACTATGAAAACCTTTCTATGTGCACTAGCAGCATCTGGTTGCCATGCTTCGACCTGGGCAATGGGCCGACAAAGTCTGCACATACAGTTGCCCATGGTTCTTCGGGTATTTGCGTCAGCATTTTCCCAGCTGCCTGCATCTGGTTAGGTTTGTACTTGAGGCATGTCTCGCATTTCCGTATGTGTGCTCGGGCGTCCCTATGCATTCCTGGCCAGACATATCGAGCTGCCAGCCTTGCAATTGTTTTCCGGCTTCCCACGTGTCCAGCGACTGATGAGTCGTGATTCTCCTTCAGGACTGTTTCCCTCAGCCCCAGTGAGACACAGAGCTTCCATGTTGCCACGTCTTCGCTGCCTGCTCTGTGCGGGATATGCCTGTATATCGCGCCTCCCTCTGTGAGGTAGTCCGGAAACTTTTGTGGCTGTGTGTTTATCTTGTCAGCTGCATCCTTGATCCAGCTGCATGTTCCTTGCGTGTCCTCCGGAGTTTCCTTGGCTAGCCTCAAGGCTTCTGGCAGAGGCTGTCTTGACAGTGCATCAGCGACCACGTTAAGCTGCCCCCTATCCTGTACGATATTTCAAAATCATACTACTGCAGCTCCAGGGCCCACCTCGCTATTCTTCCTGAGGGACTTTCGATGCTGTTCAACCATTTAAGCGCCATATGGTCAGTCACCACTTTGAAGTGGTATCCTTCCAAGTATGGTTTGAGCTTCCGGATTGCCCACTCGATTGCCAGGCATTCCTTTTCGCTGGTTGAATAGTTCTTTTCCGCGCCAATCAGGGTCCAGCTTGAATATGAAATGACTTTTTTGCCGCTTTCAGTTTCCTGCGTCAGGATTGCCCTTATACCATAATCGCTTGCGTCCGTCTGCAGTACGAAACCGAAATCTGGGCACGCCAGCACAGGATCGGCCACTAGCCTTGCCTTCACCTCCTCGAATGCTTGCTGGTGCTCTGCAGTCCATGTCCAATTCGGGCCCTTCCGCAATACGTCATTTAGTGGCTTCACTATTCGCGCAAAGTCGGGCACGAATCGCCTGTACCACGATGCTACGCCCAAGTATTGGCGCAGTTCCCGGATGGTTGTGGGTGGTTCCAGCTCGGCTATGGCTGCTACTTTTTCGGGATCAGTGCCGATTCCTTGGTTCGTAACGCGGTGTCCCAGGTAAAGCAGTTCGCTTTTGAAGAAGTGACATTTTTCGGGATTTATCCTGAGGTTTGCCTGCTTTAGGCGTCGGAAAACTTCTCTCAGGTTCCTTCTGTGTTCCAGTGTGCGTCCGATCACGATGATGTCGTCTTGGTATGCAAACGCGTGTGGTGACATTTCCGGTCCAATAACCTGGTCTAGTGCTCTCTGGAATGTCGCCGAGGCGGAGTGTAAGCCAAATGGCATTACTTTCCACTGGAAAAGCCCCTTTCCTGGCACTATGAACGCCGTGAATGGTCTGCTATTTTCCTCTAGGGGGATTTGCCAGTAGCCATCTTTCAAATCTAGGCTGCTTATGTACCTTGCCTCCCTCAACTGGTCCAAGATGTAATTTATCCTTGGCATTGGATAAGCATCTTTGTTTGATTTGGCATTGATCTGTCTAAAATCGACACAAAGCCTCCACTGACCTGTCTTTTTCTTCACCATGACTATCGGGGAGCTGTACGGACTTCTCGAGTGTTCTATGCATCCATTCTCTAGCAACTCGTCGACTGTCGCATTGATTTCCCCTTGGACCTTTGGATTTTTCGAGTAGTATCTCTGTTTGATTGGTTTGTCGTCCTTCATGGTGATTCGGTGCTCGGCTATGTTGGATGTTCCACTCATTGTTCGAAATTCCGCGAGCTCCTGCTCTAGGAATTTTTCAACATCGCCTTCCTCAGAGGTGGTTTGTACCACTGCCACGGACAATTTTTCCTCTAACCACCCGTTGTGCCTTCTTCTTCCTGGGATCACCACTGTATGTCCGGCACACCTTATTTCGGCGCCGACTCCTGTGAGGAAATTCCATCCCAGCACCAGCGATTCTACCACTCCTGGTAGGATCAGCAGGCTCATGGGCAACCGCTTATTGCCGAATTCGATATCCACCTCGAGCTGCGTGTTTATCCCGCTGCACCTGCCATCTGCCAACCTAACTTGCCTCCTCGTCTTTGTAATCATTCCATAGGCAGCCAGTATATCCGCCAGCTCTTCGCTTATAGAGCTCGCTGTTGCTCCGGTGTCGATTGTGACTTTGTGGAAGGTTCCGCCAATCTTTACCGCTGCGGATAACTGCTGCTCTTCTTCGATTAATTCGCCAGTTAGTTTGGAGAGACAACACCTTGCGACCCCTGCTCGCCTCTCTGCGGCTGGGATCGCGGGCCATTTCCCGATCTCTGGCAGCACTCTACACTTCTAACACCACCCTTGCCGCAATTCCAGCAGAACAATAGCCGCTGGTTTTGGCATCCTTTGGCCCAGTGCCCGTGACCGCCACACCGCCTACATGCTTCGTGTGGGTTCACGATGTGTGTCAGTGACTTGTGGTTTCTTGGTGCTGCGCTGGGTGGCTTCCATAACGTGTTCTG
Source organism: Drosophila gunungcola (assembly GCF_025200985.1). Classification (NCBI taxonomy): domain Eukaryota; kingdom Metazoa; phylum Arthropoda; class Insecta; order Diptera; family Drosophilidae; genus Drosophila; species Drosophila gunungcola. The sequence continues at coordinate 463,863 of NW_026453205.1, forward strand.
GTGGTTGTAGGTGTTTGGGGTCCATTGGCTCGGTCCGTCGATGGGTGCTTGATGTCCGCCTTCTTCTTCGCACCTTCTACACGTGACTTGTTCTGGTGCTGTTGCTTTGCTTCGCGAGAATTTGTTTTCTTGAATAAATGCTTCTCGCTCTTTCTCGAGTTCTTTATATCGTCAGCCAGAACCATTAGAGACTCTGATCGTCTATCTTATACGTCCTCAGGGAAATCCTCAGGTGAGGCGTGCAGTTTTCCTTAATCAGCTCGAGTGTTTCCTTTGGGGAGTAGCCGAGTGGTCTCAACATGGTCTGCATGTCTGGTGCGCTAGGCCTTTGCTGTTCTGTTCTTCTTTCTTGGCTTGGGCCCCTGGATCTTCCTGCCTCCTTCATGATCTCCACGCCCAGGCTAGCTATGAGCTGTTCGGCGTCTGGGACTTGCAACTTGCCGCTTGAGCCTGGTTTGTCGTACAATTCCTCCAGCTCAGCCCAAATTTCCGCCATTCCTGGGTCGTTTTGTATCTTCGTAACATACTCTGAAAGGGAATTTCGCATGTCGTCCGACCTGCCCTCCAGGATGATGCCAAGCTTGGCTGCCACCTTTGGGAAATCCTCGTTCTTGAGGAGATAAATCCAATTTTTCCCCATTTCTGTTTAATGCTGTATTTTCACTGTCAGGACAATCACGTTGGGCGCCAAATGTAACGAACTGATTTTCTTGGTTATCTGCTCGCTACGAATATCGTGCGGCTAGCTCAGAAGATGTAAGTGTTCGTCCCACCAAATTTATATATACCTGACCGCCCTGTTGCTCAGTGAAAACGCACAGAAAGATTGGGAGTACACAGTGATCTTTTATTCGCTGACTTAACCCTCGGCCTGGGTGGTGTATTGATAATATAGAACTATGTTTTGCCGTCGTCTCCTTCCCACGCTGAACGTCCCGCTGGATCGTGTTGGCTGCGAAGTGGGGTTTCCCTCGCCGGTTTCACTTGTGGTGTCTTCTGCTGCCTTTGGCTCGGCGGGTTTATAGGGATTAGGGATGCGTCACCGTTCCCAGACTAGGGTGAACAGGCACTGTGCTCTCAAGGCGTACGCCTCTCGCAGCCGCAGCCTCCTGTCCCTTGCTCTGTCCCGGCCGGTCGCACCGGACGTCGGCTCAGTTTCTACCTAACGGTTCAGGCGTACGCCGCAAGCCGCCAACACAGTCCCTGGGTCAAACGCCAGGTTCTAGACGAACGCTTCCACCCTACCCTCTCTGCCGCAGGCTTAAGAATTCGAAGTATACGCTGCTCGCACGACGCTCGTTGTTCGTCGTCCTGGGGTCCTCGTTGTCCTTGTTCTGCCTCCAGGTATCTCGACCTGCTCCGCTCCTTGTTGGCGACTCGGTAAGCTGCCGTTCTGGGACTCTAGCGGTGGACCGCTGTGCTCTTAACGCATACGCCTTTCGAGACACCAGCTGAACAAACGCGCGTCCTTCCGGGCTATTCGCACCAGGACCTTGTACAGTTCCTGCAGGATGATCAGGCATACGCTGGAGTTCGCCAACGCAGTCCTTGTAGGCCGGCTCCCCTCCTTGTTGGCGACTCGGTAAGCTGCCGTTCTGGGACTCTAGCGGTAGACCGCTGTGCTCTCAACGCATACGCCTTTCGAGACACCAGCTGAACAAACGCTCGTCCTTCCGGGCTAGTCGCACCAGGACCTTGTACAGTTCCTGCAGGACGATCAGGCATACGCCGGAGTTCGCCAATGCAGTTCTTGTAGGCAGGCAGCTAGTTCTAGACAACTTTCCTTCTGAGCCCCCGGTTCTTCGTCGAAGGACTCTATTTGTTCAACTCTGCCGGACACGCCGGGTGGGATGCCAAGCTCAAATCGCGCCAGAAGTTGTGACAAAGCGCCTGGACTTAGCCGTGTGATGCCGTAAGGACCTCAGCAACCTGTGTCTCAATTCGGAGACTTTAGCGATCTTGTTTCCTTGATGACTCCGCACGGCTTTACTTGCTCCTTCACGTTGTTTCACTGGTTACTGGTTCACTTGATGCCTGTTACTTGTTGACTTGGTAGAAATCGACTGATCTAGCTTCCTGAGCTCGGCCGGTTTATATAGGCCTCCGTTTACCGCTAGTTATCGGCGTCTCCTTGCCTCCTGGTCCAAAGTCCATGATTTTACCGTTCGACCTTTCGCCCTCTGCGCACGGCATTAATATCAGGATCCAAAGTCCGGTGCCGTCCCGTTACTTCCTTCTGCCCACGGCCGCTCTCTTCTATTGCTGTCCCTCTCGGACTCTCCTTGTCCTTGTCTGGTGCTCAGTGCACCACTCTCTCTCGCCGCACTACCGTTACTACGGGCGAATTCGCCGCGTAACTGGTAACTGGTAGGCCACTGCTTGCATGCGCTAACTCTGCTTGCTTTCTAACTAGTGGGGAGTTATTCAACTCCTCACAAAGAGTATATTCCACCAAACATTACGGTAGGAATTCATTGTACATTAGAGGACTTATATCACATTCAATTACCCTTAAAAAATAATTTCACTAAAAAATTTCTTTTTACGAGAATCTTTCTTCAAGACACAGAAAACGATAAAGATAAAGCGATAATAATAGAAGAAACACACAGTCGAACTCATAGGGGTCTAGAAGAAAATTATAAACAAATGAGTAGGTAATATTATTGGCCAAACTTATTTAAAAAATTGAAAGAATATATCAAAAATTGTGTGATTTGTAATGAAAATAAATATAACAGGTACCTAATAAAAATTCCAATCGGGGAAGCCTCTATTCCAACTAAAGAATGAGAAAATTTACATATAGATATATATTACGCGCAAAATTTAACATTTATTACTTGTATAGACGCGTATTCAAAATACCTTGTTGTAAAAGAAATTCAAAATAAGTTAAACATTGAAATTAAGGTAATGGAACTACTTCAACAATTTCCCCAAGCAAATAAAAGTATTGCTTTACGCAGACCCAAGACATAGTACTTCAAACGAACAAGTTGAAAGGGCACACTCGACATTAACAGAAATAGATGAGTTTAATTTAACTAATTATTCCGAAATAGTTATTAGAGCCGCTCAATAATATAATCATTATTTTGAAAAACACACAGTCAAGAATGTTAGACACACATAATATGAACAGAAAAGAAAAAGATTATCATGTAGGTCAAGTTGTTTATGAAAAAAAACATGGGGAACGAAACAAACTTAAGTCCAGATATAAAAAACAAGTTGTAAAGGAAAATTTGTCTTACAAAATAATAATCAACAATAGAAATAGGATTATTCATAAAGATAACATTAAGTTTTAATATAAACAACAATTTTTTATTATTTTTTTCAGTACTTATACTAAACCTAATACTTTTAACAAGTTCTGAAATAATTACCTATGCAAGTCACGAATACTTATAATTTAAGGACAATAAAGACGTATTGACGTACGATTCATACGCAGATTTATTTCACATAACAACTAATTAAAGTTTTTATGAAGAAATAATTAACACGGAAACCAGATCTTTGACCAAAACATCAAAAACAGACATAGAATGGGAAATTTCAATGGACTTGGAACTCATTAAATTAACTTTATCAGAAATAATGCCAAAAAGACAAAAAAGAGGAATTAATGAAATAGGAACTTTATGGAAATGGATAGCAGATACTCCTGATCATGATAATTTCATAACGGTTCAGAACAAAATAGACAGCCTAATTGAAAACAACAACAAGCAATTCACAATAAATTCAAAATTATTTAATAAAGTAAAATATCTTACTGAAAGTTTAAAAAATGTAGTTTTCAACGAGGAAACAATTTTACGAAAACACCGTTTGCGGATACTCACATTTGACTTACAAAATTTATTAGATACTATTATCTTAGCAAAAGCAAAAATTTTTAATACAAAAATTTTAAACGAGAATGAAATTAAAGAAATTTACAATCATGAAAAACAATCTGTAGTATTTTAAAATTTTATTAAATAATGATTTACTTGTAGTTTACATAAAATATCCCATGATTAACGGTAAATGTGACCTTTACAAAACAAGAGCTATTGCAAAATCCGATGGAAAATTATTAATAAATAATGAAGTTGCCAATTGCAAAATCAAATATTACCTAATGACTAATTTTAAGAAATAAATGTTTAACAACTATTGTAAATTAAGTTTTGAAACTAATTGTTTTATAAAATTATTAAACGGCGAAAAAGCCAATTGCTCTACAATAAGAGAAATTAATAATAAAATAGATATCTTACAGGATGGTGCCATTTTAATAACAGGAAAAAACATAGTAGACAACACTCAATTAAAAGGTCCATATTTAATTTTGTTCAATGACTCAATTATCATTAATAACAGCACCTACATTAACAGCGAAAACAAAATATTAAACTATATAGCTCAGCATAAATTCATAAATAATGACATTTCCGAATATATTGCTTCAAATAATTCGGAGCTAACTTTTGACAATATAAACATAATCAATCCATTTGTAAAAATTAATAATACCAAAATATCAGTTTCCTTTATATTATTAATTTTTATCATTATATTTTTAATATTATTACTTTACATAATATATAGAAATTTTGTAACCAAAAAACAACGGCCAGAACTAGAAATCAGTACAAACCAAAGTCCAAAATTTGTGCAAGAATCCAATTTTTTTGTTTTTAAGAGTTGGGCAAAAACAATATTTTATTGCGATAGAGTAATATTCAGGGCAATTGAAAATAATAGAGTTTCAATTAAAATTGCATCCCTGCGATCGCTGCAGCCCTGGAAATCAGCTGATCGTTTACCGCAAACTTTGGCATTGCTTTCTCGTGAAATTAATGCAAAGTTTGAAAACAAATTGTGTAAAATCTAATATCTCGATTGCAATAATTCAAAATGGATGATAATTGTGCAGGTATGTGAAATATTATGTAATATTGCAATATTTGTTATATGTGTAATTTATTTATTAATATGTGTTTTTGGGATGTTATGTGTTTTAGCAATTCAAACCTAACTTTTGTCGTGTTCCGTGGAATATAGGTGTATAGTATTTAATCGTATTTAAGAAACAATTGATGCAGATGTTATCTTTAACATATATATTTTTTGATTACACTAATTTTTTTTGCCCGTTTTTGCCCGATTCCATGAAATATTGTTTTTTGACAGACAACATCGATTTGAGCTATGCTGAAATGGTAGAGGTTTGGCTGGCAAATGGTCGTGAAAATAAAAGTATTTATGATTTTGTGCTGCAGCATATTATTAAAACATTAAAGGAACATATAAAGAACTCAATAGACAAGAAAATAGCAAACTTTGTTGCTGCATTAAAAACACGGTTAAACAATTGTAACCGGGATGTTTCAAGACTTAAGAAGAAGCATGAAAATTGGCTCGCATTACGTTTCAAAATCAAATTATTACCATCTGATTTTATGGAAGAGGCCCCCAAAAATGCTGGACGCCCACGACTAAACTATGATGCAGGAAGTTGCCGATTAAAGCAAATATTAGCTGCCGATCTTTCATCTAAAAATAATAACGACGTTAATCTTCTTGCTCATGCAGCAAACTTGGCTGCAAAGAGGTTATTCACCTGTTAAGACAACCAAATGTCAATTTCTTAAATAATAATATTAATACAGATGATGCACATGATGATGGAGATGACTTGGACACAACTGAATTTACTAATGACTATTCTTTTGATTTAGATGTAGAAAATGATTAATTTGATTAATTAATTTTAATGTGATAAAAAAAATGAATAAAATTAGCCGAAAACTTTCCTCATTTTCTATTTTAGTTATTTTTTCATTTAAAATATTTATTTTCTGATAAGAAACTAAAATCTAAGCCATGTAAAACTGAAAGCAATATCAATTGACAAACGGACGTATGAGTAATTTTGTTGTTTATAAGGGGAGGTAAGGAAGGCGTGGCCCGATCGTAAACAATTTTTGCACAGGCTTTTTATATCCAACAACCATTAACTGTACCAAGTTTCAAGCGTATATCTCCATTTTTCTAATTACTGCACAAATTTTGGACTTTGGGACCAGTGTGCAAACCAAGAAAAAGTTTTAAAAAAAGAAAATACAAACCAAGATGAAATTTTAATAAAAGAAAACACAAACCACGAAGAAACTTTTGAAGAAAAAGATACAAACCAAGACCAATGTTTTTTTTCAAAACTAAGAGAACGCTTAAAAGAAATTCATAATGAATCGGGGCCGTGAAACCGGGCCGCTTATGGAATTAATAAACAATTATTTCAAAATTCAATTTAAACAATCTTTGCCTATGCCTTTGCATTTGCCTTTGTCTTTGCCCATGCCTTTGGCTTTGGGGTCCGCTTTTGATTTCCCTACCAAATAAACAAACAAATCCTAAAGTAAACATAAGTTTCCACTCGAAGCCCAATCAATTGCGTTCTAAGTTCAAACTATTGCGATCCAAGCCCAAACAAATTGCATCGGTCAGCATATTTGAATTTCACAATAGGATGCCATGATTTCATCCTAAGCTTATATTCTAAACAAAAGGAAAAGTTCGAGAAGCTCAAAGAAAAGCTTCTGGCCGAGGTTTGTTGGATAAGATTTTAGAATTAAGCCGGCAGTCCATCTTTGATCAAGAAACAGTTCGGAAGTAAGAAATTCGATTGTGAAAAATTAAAAAAAAGGTTTAACACCAAGTTACTAAAAATAAAAATATATTTTTTTAACAATATTACTAGTGATAAATTTAATTTGCATGCGCTGCTTTCGTTGCAATCCGCAACTCTTGACGCAAACTATGGGAAACTTGCCAGCAAATAGACTTCGAGCTCTCCGCCCGTTCAATATCTGTGGCGTTGATTTGTGTGGTCCTTTCAGCACAACGTATCGTATCCGTGGTAAGCCACTGTACAAGCCCCGGTCGTCTGTTGTGCGTCCAAATAGTTGATAGCCGTGAGAGAGAAATAGACGCACTTTTGGGTAGCTCCGCTTTAAACACCGAAAAACACCTTAAACTCGGCTTAAAAAAATTAAAAACTGCTTACGGCAGCAGCATAAATAAGAGTATAACACATTAAAGTTCTTGTTGCCCGGAATAAATCGGTTTTAAGCTGTAAATCGCTTCTTATTAAATCCACAATTTTAAGTGCAACAACAAACCAATAAAGAAACAGTGCATAGCAAAACATTAGAGCACAGAGACAAAACACTCAACACATCAAAACACTCAACACACCAAAACACTCAACCCTCTCGTCACCAACACAATAATGTCTTCAGCAGCAAAGCGACTTAGGAAGGAAACTTACTCCGATCTGAAGGGAGCCCGTGACTCCGATGTTCAACTGCTTCACACGATCGACCTCCGATTTTCCGAGCTAAATGAAAGTCATGCAGGGGAGAACCGTGATGGCGAGGCACGTTTAACCGGCACTCTGGAAGAAAAATTTAAGTTAATAGCAGCTGACTGCAACAAACTTTCACTGAGAGTCACTCAATTGGAGAGCGAGGTGAAAGAGATGGGGATGCTGAGGCAGCGGGTCCAGGAGCTCGAGGCGAAACTGTCCAAAAACTGCCAGGATCAGCGCGTTGACGAGTTGGAGGCAAAGTGGGTGTCCTCCTGCAACGCACAGGCGGCGTCTGAAGTCGCCTGTGACTTCCGTTGGCATGGGGTCCCACAAGTCCAGGGGGAAAATGTGAAAGCACTTTTTCACGCACTGTGCTTCTCTCTCAAACTGACCCCGCCGCCTAAAGTACGTACAATTTTTCGAATGCGACCGCGAAAATCGACCCGTACAGTAGTGGATCCAATTATAATTATTAAAATGGAACACGTGCACGATAAGGCGACACTGCTGCGTGCGATTGGGGCATACCGAAAACGCAACTGAGCTTAAAGCTCATCGGCCTAGACTCGCCAGCGTATATATATATAAACGAATATGAAATTTTCAAGCGGGCGATGCATTTCAAGAGGCTGAAGCGCCTAACAGCTGTTTTCTCTCGCCGTGGAGATATCTTCGTAAAGGAGAGAGAGGGAGGGGAGGCCATTTGCGTGCAAAGCCTGGGCGAACTGGCTCACATGGAGATTTGCCCCCCGATGAATTAGCTGCGCTGGAAGCTGCTAGTTCTGGGACATTAAATGATAATTCATTTCGCACCTAAGAGGCGCTTGTGAAATTATCAGTAGTTTTGTTATATTTATTTAGGATTAGTATCAGTATCAATTCGAGCGTAGATGTTATATGTGTTTCTGAAACTTGGTTTGTTCCTGATGGCTATAATTTGCATCGCTCTGATCGTGATAGTCATGGGGGTGGGGTTGCAATATATGTGAGTAAAAAGTTATGTTCCACGTTTATATGTAAACACTCAACCAGTAGTGCAATTGAATACTTATTTATAGAAATTAGATGCCAAAGATATGCTGATAAGCTACTAATTGTATATACCGACCTAACTGCCGGATTGACTATGAACAATTTTTAAACATCATTCCTGACGTGTCAATTAATTATTCAAACGTCATTATAACAGGCGATTTTAATTTTTTTAAGAGAATCCCACCTTGCAGAGGACATGAAATCGCTGGGGATGAAGTTGGTTAACTTTGTGTCCCCTACGCATTTTACCAAAACCCGCAACTCGCTTTTAGACTTATTTATTGTGTCTAATACAGACAAAGTAGCTACATATGACCAACTTATTGTCCCATCGTTTTCAAAACACGACCTCATATACTTGACTTACGCACTTGACCTACAATACCTTAACCATCCAATAGTTTTTAGGGACTTTAGAAATATTAACTATGACATTTTGGACTCCAACTTTAATTTGTGCAATTGGAATGACATATATTCCCTTTCGGAAGTAGACGAACAAGTTAACCTTTTACAAAACAATATTTGTTATTTATATAACTGCCTTGTACCTGTTCGTAGCAAAGTTATTCGTTTTTCTGAAAAACCATGGTTCCAAAGAAACATCAAAGACGCAATATTACAGCGTGACGGGGCGTACAATAAGTGGAGAAGGTACAGGACACCTCAAGCTTACGCAGTTTTTAAGTCATTGACAAAAAAAAAATTGACCAAACTTACTGACACCGCCAAGACAAATTTCTATTCTAATAATTAAAAACCTGGGAATATGCAAGGTTAAACCAAGACTTGAACAAGACATGAATGTAAATGATCTTAATAAAAAGTTCTTAAGCTGCACAGTACCTGAAACCACTGATAATAAATATCTGAACCCACGATTTGTACCTGAAACTGTTTGTGATATTAGATTTAGGTTTTTATGTGTTAATCAGTGTGATGTCCTTCAAAGTATACTAAGAATTAAGAGTGACGCCACTGGGTCTGAGAACATAAGCCCAAAATTCATAAAAATTCTGCTGCCAAAAATCCTGCCATACATAACCTATACCTATAATACTGTACTGATAAAATCTACTTATCCGGACTGTTGGAAAGCGGCAAAAATAATTCCGATTCCTAAATCAATTAATGAGTACAGACCAATCTCCATTTTACCATACCTATAAAAGGTATTTGAGAATCTCAAGGCTGATCAAATTAATAAATTTATGTCCGACAATGCAATGCTTTCAATAATCAGTCTGGTTTTAGGAAAAACAGAAGCTGTACCTTAGCAGACGACATAAGGGAACAAATAGACGAAAACAATGTTACACTCTTAGTTTTACTGGACTATAGTAAGGCCTTCGATACAGTAAACCATAATGTCCTTTGTGCAAAACTACGTAATATGTTTATGTTTTCTAAAACTTCTGTCAAACTTGTGTCTCCGTACCTACAAAATCGTTGTCAATCTGTTGTACTGTCTAGCGTTTCGTCTTCATATGAAAATGCTAATCGTGGTGTACCCCAAGGGTCTGTGCTTGGTCCCTTATTGTTTACCTTATATGTTAATGACCTTCCCAATGCGTTATCTGAATGTAATGTACACTTGTATGCTGATGATGTCCAAATGTATGTGAGTCGTCCTTTAAACAGAATAAATGAATGTATAGATGTTTGTAACAGAGAACTTGGACGTGTAAATGAGTGGGCCGTCAACAATGGACTTGGGATCAACCCATCAAAACCAAAATGTCTTATCATAAGTAAAAGAAAGATAATTTTTAACAATTTGCAGCCACTGAGTATAAATAGCACGCTACTTGAGTACGTTGATACAGCTGTAAACTTAGGTTTTACATTCAACAGAACTCTTACCTGGAATGATCATATTACAAAGTCTGTAGGGAAAACATAATGCATAATAAGGACATTATCCGTAACTAAAAATTGCCTGCCCACCCATATACGTTTACTAATAGCTAAAACCTGCATTGTCCCAGCGCTATTTTATGGAGTAGAAGTTTTTTCAAACTGTGACACTACCAGTAAGAACAAAATTAAAGTTCTATTTAATTGAATAGCCAGGTATATATTCAACCAACCACATAGAGATCACGTATCCGAATTTTCGCTGAAAATATTCGATATCTCGCCAAATAAATAAATAAAGATGCGAAACTTAATTTTTCTGAAAAAAATTATTTTCCAAAAAGAACCTTCGTATCTTTTCGAAAAACTTCAGCTTACATCCTTTAGAAGAGCAAATAATCTTACTTGCATAAGACCTAGATCATTGACATCCAAAAGACAATTTTTAATTAATGCTATTCGATCATGGAATCAGCTCCCAAACCATCTTAAAAATATTAGCAGTGCCACGCAATTCAAGATAAAATTTTTCACACACCTTAAAAACACTAAAATTAAAGTAAAAATAGAAGGCGACTTAGGTTAGTTTTTATGAAAATTAGTTTTAAGTTTAATGTAACAATTCAATATTTGCAAACTCTTAGTGACTAGCGCATTAACTTATAAGTTCCAAACTTGTAGCGTTAGGATGAAATTTATAATAAATACAAATACCAAAAGCGGTCCACTTTGAATTAGTGTATGACTTAACCACTGATGCGTTCTTGTTTGCATTTCTAAGGATCGTGAGTCGTCGCGGAATTCCGGAAAAGGTGTGGTGCGACAACGCCAACAATTTCGTCGGCGCTGATCGGCACATGAGGGAGTTCTGAGGCCGTCTGGAGGAGCAGGGGGCAGTATCGAAACATTCGCATCAAAAAATAGGATGGGAGTTTGCGTTCAGGCAGGTGTGAAGTCTGCAAAGGACCTGTTCGAAACTCTCCTCAGCGTGAAGGCCGTGCTCAACTCCAGATCCCTCGGAGTTCTAAGCAGCGACGGCGAAGTCCTGACCCCCGGTCATCTGCTCATCGGCGGCCCTTTTTTTGCCCCACCATCAGCGGCGCTCCCGGACCAGATTTGCCTGACCTGCTTGCCTCGTTGGCGAGGTGTCTCGTCTCTCAGGCACATGTTTTGGCAGCGATGGTTCTGGGAGTACATCTTCAGCCTCCAGCAGAGGTTCAAGTGGCACCAGGGGGAGCCCAACATCGTCGTGGGAGCGCTCGTCGTGGGAACGATCGTCGTCGTCGCCGAAGACAACCTTCCCAGCAGTGGAGGATAAGCCGTGTGGTAGCGGTGCTTGCCGGCGCCGATACAAGGTTCGCGTGACGGACCGACTGGCCCTGTTGCCCGTTCTGGGCTGAAGGACATCGTCCCTTCAGAGGGGGCGCTTTTTGCGCACTTGGCGCGCTTTTATTTAAATTAAAGTTACTAGTTGTAGGGCGAGAGCGGGAGCATTTTCGTAAACTTTTACACAAGTTATTAACGCAAATACTGCAGTCACACAAGTTTCGCGTTCGTTAATACAAACGATCAAGCCTATGAATTGTGTACTAACCTGGAAAAGTTTAGGAGCTGAGAATCACCGGTTTTAACCAGGTTTCCGTAAACACTATAACATAGGTTAAAAAACGAAAAACTATCAGAGTGCAATTTAATGAGCTAACGGAAATTCCCATTTTTCTTTCACAAATATGCCTCATGCCAGAAACTGGCTGATCACAGGGTTGCAAAATGCGTACAAGGAATACCAATCTTAAATGATGATACAAATTAATATGTATTTTACTTGTGGCACCCGAACACATGAAACCGTTTTTGGTACCACACATGTGACAGTTTTTGATAATGCAGAACTATTATTTGCACTACCATGGTCGCCCGGTAATCCGACCGTTAATTCAACATGGGGTGTTGGGGCCACTATTTTATTTTGTTCGGATATCACAGGAGACACCGCGTCGCGACCCGCACATTCCGGTACGGAATCTATTTTAGTCCTCAATGGTGGAATATTTACGTTAACGATGGCACTGTGACCAATTTAAGAGAAGTTGGCAGGGCTACCATAGGGAGGGGAAATGTGTAACTCGAATGGCGGTCTTAGTGGATGATCAAGGAAAGAATCCATAATCCGCTCTTAGTTTCCACCACCTCCCCTTGGCCCAGAAGTATCTCCACCTACACCAAAACCAGGATGAACTGCACTTATACGTATATACAGATGAGAGCAATAGTGGATTCGTAGGCCATGCCCTTTAACGAGACAGTAAAAGACGGGCCGAATAATTTAAAATATATACCAAACTAAAAAACCAACTAATAATATTAATTACGTGCTTATTAAGATAAGCTTATTGCTTTTAAAATTGGTAAAGAGTCAGTAGTAGAAATAAATTGATAGAGTATATTATGGTCATTATACAGTACTCTAAATAGTTCATGCATAAAATAGTTTGATCTACAATGTTTCAAAATAAGAGAAATTTAGTTCCTTGTGATACGAATAGGCACTAGGAAATGTAGACGGCCCAGTAGTTTGGTACTCTCCACATCCCCTTGAGTATGCTTACAATAAAAGTAATACCAAGCATAGTTTTACGGTTGGAAAAAATTAGTAAATTAATTAGAAGAAGTCTACTAGAGTAAGATGGAGAGACAAGGTTTGCTTCCCAGTTAAGGCCCCGTAGAGCAATTATTAAAACGTTTTTTTGCCCAGACTCTATATGCACACCATGTTGGGGAATCCAAACTGGTGAGCTGTACTTCAGGATTGGAGGAACTAATGAAATAAATAAGGTTTTTGTGACATACGGATCATCAAATTCCTTTGACAACCTTTTTATATTTTATTTTGTTTTGATCAGTGTTTGTAGTAAAACTTGCAAGTAATAGGGATGCTGGGTAAGAGGCGTACTAACGCTTAGTATCAAAAAAATTTTAAAACTGTTTTTGATCCTTTGAAAACTGGATCCTACAACGAGTTAAACAAGCCCTATCACTATGGAAAACAGTACATGTAGTGACGTGACGATGCGCACCAAGAGCGTGTGCGTTGCAGACTACTATTATATAGCCGCAGAATTTAAAATCTGCTGTGATGGTCCGATCGTGACGAGTAATACACAAATTGAAAGGTATCGCTAAATGAATAAGAATTGCAAGAAATTTGGAAAATTGATTGGTTGATGAGAATGGGCGGTGAAAGTGACATACTGAAATTTTATTGAGGGTGAGTTCCAGAGCTTGGGTTGGTAAAATATTACGCTTTGTTAAAACATTTTAATTTGGATCCAATGCTCCGTTATAAAAGTTATTCAAAAAATACTTTTTTTGATATTCGTTTCTCAATTTCAACAAATTTAAAGGACTTGTTTAAGAATTCTGTGATAATAAAAAAAAGTTATTTTACAACTTCTTGAAAAATGAGAACAATTAACAAGTGTATTTATTTACTGGAATGCTTCTTCATTTTTGTCACAAAATTTGATACCAATGAGGTTTATTGGAGTTCGACTGATAATCTAACGGAACACACATATAAAAGAAGGTAATGCACTATAAAAGATACCAAGTCGCATTAAGGTACATTAAAATCACCAAAAACTATTAACTGATCTCTGTCTGACAGTTTATTACAAATGGATTGGATTGGAAATTCAGACGATGGCGGTGTACGAATTCAGATGAATTCAGAATGCTGAAATATATTTTTTGCGTGCCGCAAGTACAATACCATTGGCAATAGTCGCCGCAATAAGTACAATACCAATTGGGCTGCGGAAAAGTGAATACGTCAAGAGATCTTTTCGTACTGATTTTATTGAGAATAACTTGGGGTTTATATACATGTTTTTGGGTCAAAAAGGGTGTTAACATAGGTCTATTCTAGATTACAATTATCAGTTACACGGTTTATCCTAATAAAACAATACAATTTAGATAAAGATATCGTAGGAAAAATCGTGTCAAATATTCTGCATGCAGATGGTGTGAAAACGTGACCGATCGTGGGTTTTCTTTAATGATGGGTCAGAATTGATACACATGTGAACACAGGCATACGTGGTCCTGTGTTGATTTAGATAGGCCGATATCACCAATGACCCTTGTATATTTAACCCATAATTATCAATCCAGCTGCGAAACAATTTCTTCTTGGCGAAAATCGTACATTCTACCGATTGTTCAACAGTCATTATTTTCATGGTAAACGGCTAAGTTGTATATGTGGCCGCACTTGTAGGTATACTAGGTCCTTGTTGAAGTGGTAGAGGAGACGTAGAATTATGCCATCTTTTGACCAAATGAGTAATGGTGATGATCATTAAAAAAATTAATCCAATATAAATGGCAATTTGATGATGCTCAATATTAGATAGCTTAACGCTATTTTGTGGAAACAGTTCCATTTTTCTTTGAAGAAGCTCATTGAAATTAGTTTCTGAGTATTAATTACAACCGTCGTATTTAAATTTGACGGCAAATTTTCAGTTAAATCGCCATCTCCGAATCGAGCATATGATGCCTGTAGTGTAGTTTCTGTTGAATCTTGAGTCGTTAACGTCATCAATGTATTTCGAATTGTGCACCCAGGACTTGCAGTCAAATAGCCGGAATCTTGTAGTTCTATGTTAGATGTCCCATCTAAGCAAACAGCAGCAAGCTTTAAAGATTCGTTTGTTGCAAATATCCATTGATTCTTGGCATACTTTCCTGACCAGAGGAAAGAAATCCTTTCTCCTTGTGCTAACTATTTTACAGGATGAATCTGTTTTTTTATGAAATAATTTCATCTCACAACTAATTTCTGATGAAAACATTGTTTGCTTGTTGAAACAAATAAAATCCCTTTTAGCTCTTTCTTTACATAACTTTAAATCTGCTTCAGACATTTCAACAAATTCATCACGATGACTGTTGATTGCAAGAAAGGCTGATTTTATTTCAATCGAATGAATTTCATTTTTACCCAGGAACGGAATTGGAGTCAATTTGTAGATGTCCAGAACTTGCGACAATATTAAAGGAAATTTTACTTTAATAATGGCATGATCCTTCACAAAAGTTCCTTAACCCATTCATTAGCTGATATGCCATAAGAATGTTATCTGGGTAAACTGGGAGCATTTGTCCAGGTCTCAAGTGACTTTGTATTTGTTCCATTTGCTCCTTTAGTTTTCGTGGTGATATTAGCATTGGGCTAATTGTATTATGACGAATATCTGTTAATACATTTATTATTTCTGCTTGTACCCGTTGAAGATTTGATGACAGAATAGAAAGTTGAGTTGACAGTGTTATATACCATGAGAGTTTATTAAATACACTCTTGGTACTTTCGGTGTCGGAGATATAATTTTCAATCAATTTTAATCGTTTTGAGTTGGAAATCTCTTTTTATGACATTAATTGTTGAATAAATCAATGATTTCTGATTTTGTAATAAATTCAATAGGTGTTCTTCGTTGCCTTTAACCTTTGTTATTGTCTTGGCCATTTCGTTAGCATATGTTGAGTCTAATACGCCAAACAGACTGCTTGCTATATTTCCAACGACATCCAGAGGTGCTCTTTGTTTACGCGATTTTGCTAGTAGGATATTTTCAGCCTGCAGATCTTCTTCTAAATTACCAATTTTGTTAACTCCCATAGAAAACGTGTTCAAATCATTCCAATACGGCCTTAAATTGTAATAAACAATTATAGACTAATCCGTTGTGGCAAGTTGACCATTTCCAACCTTTTCAAAGGACATCCCTGCCTTGAATCAAATTTTGTTACATTGATTGACTGTGCAATAGTTAATGGTAACAAAAGAAGCATTACTATCAATGTCATTGCCATTGACGACAGTCCTGAAAGTTTCTTCCTTTTTGGTGTGTTTTCTTCAACAATTCTGTCCTCAGGACTCTCTAATAGTGGATGCTTACATACCGGTTCTTCCTCTGCGAATAATGAAGCTATGTACTGAATGTCCCTCTTGAAGAATTCTTTTGCGGTTTTGACTTTCACTACTCTGACGAAATTGTCTTTTCCGTATAACACCTTGACAATTCTTATTGTGTTATCTTCATTTATTAATACCAGCTCTCCTGCCCTAATGTTTGCTGATGATCGTTTTCACTTTTGTTTTTGCTGCAGTTGTTGTAGATAATCAGTTGACCATTGCTTCCAAAAGGCGTGCTTAAGTTTTGATACATCGTTGTCCCATTGTCTGTGGTTGCTGAGAAGGTTCGCTGTCAGCCTGGGCGGTGAGTGGTTCTCCAATAAGATTATGAACTGTAGGGATTGCTGTCAATCATTTGGATCAGTTGACATGGGAACCAAAGGTCGAGAGCTTAAAATTGCTTCAATCTCGACTATAACAGTTTTTAACTCCTCATAAGTTGGATTAGCTGTGATGACATTTTTTAACAGCAAATGCTTAGCCGATTTTACAGCAGCTTCCCAAATGCGGTTCAAAATGCGGTGCTCTTGGTGGAAAAACTTAAAATTGACTCCTTTGTCAATACAACTTTCCACAATGCATAGTTTTGCCTTATATTACATCTTATATTGCATCTTCCAGCTCTTGAAGCTTATTTCTTGCTCCAAAAAAATTAGTGGCGTTGTCGCAATGTAAAGTTTGACATTTTCCTCTTCGACTTATAAAACGACGAACGCTGCCAAAAATGTCTCTCGTGGTCTAAAAATGGTGTGAGCGTGCTTAAACTTCTGCCTTTTTCGACTTCACGACATTTCTTCAATCTCCTATATTCCGTACCGAAATGCCTTTCCTGGATAATGCGTAGTATTACTTTTCTGGCTCGTTCCATCTCTTCTAACTGGATTGTTGCACATTTGACTCGTGGCCTTTCTTTCACACGCATAACATATGCTTCTATCCTAAGCAGTTTAGAAATGGAGTTTCTAAGGTTTATGCGATAAAATAACACATTATCTTTCACTGTTACTATTGATGAATTTGGCGCCTTAATGATACGCCACTTTGTAGACGGCCCATATAAAAAAATTAATTTGTCGATTTGGTCGCCATATGGATGTAATGTTGGGTGCTTGGCATCAAATGACAATTCAGCTGCTTCCAATCTACCTCCAACTCTGATGAGATTATCTGCTGCCTTTTTCGACTTCATGACAGTTCTTCAAGCTCCTATATTCCGTACCGAAATGCCTTTCGTAAATAATGCGAAGTATTACTTTTCTAGCTCATTTCATCTCTTCTAACTGGATTGTTGCATTTTTGACTCATTGCCTTTCTTTCAGACGCTTAACAAATGCTACTATCCTAAGCAGTTTAGAAATGGAGTTTCTATGGTTTATGCGGTAAAATAACATATCGTCTTTCACTGTTACTATTGATGAATTTGGCACCTTGATGATACGCTCTGATTTTGCAGCAATGAATGGTGCTGGCCACTTTAAAGATGGCCCATAAAAAAAAGGGCCAAAAAACCAAAGGCTGTAACTGGCAAATTTGGAACCACATATTTCTCTTGAAGCTACATCCGCGGCATTCCTTTTGCAGAGACGTCTCTAGAATTGTCGTAATCCTAGAAGCCACAAACTTATCCATTATCCATGACAGCACTATTTCCGAATCTGCCCAGTGGTATGTAGGAATTGCTTGCATTGACAACTGTTCCTTTAGATTGTGTGTTAATTGTGCACCTAGCACTGCTGCTTTCAGTTCCAGTCGGGGAAGCGTAATTGTATTTATTGGAGCCAAACGCGATTTTTCGTACAGCAATTGTACAGTCACCCTTTTGTCTTTGTGAACTGCTCGAATATAAACGGCTGCTTCATATGCATTTTCTGAAGCATCAACAAAGGTGTGGATCTCCTTTGAAATCGGTTTTTTTCACTCAATGACATGACGTGAAATTTTAATGTCATTTAACGCCTTTAAACTGTCACGGAATTGGATCCACTGCCTTTGTAGATGATCAGGCAATTCCTCGTTGTAATCAAATTTCTCCTTTGTAAGACTCTGCATGAATATCTTTGCTTTAACGACGACTGCAAAAAATAATCCAAGAGGATTAAATATTTTAAATATTTTGAATATAGACGATCCCAGGGGATACTGCTTCAACTGCTTTGTTGCTAAGTATTCTAAACATCTTGTGGCTAAATAAGGTGTTGATTTAGTGCCATTTCTCTGAAGGGCTTCAATTTCTCTGAAGGGTCGTTTCAACATACGATCATCTGATAGTGCTGGTCATTTGGGTTTATCCAAATCTGCCTATATATTTTCTCAATGTCAGCGGTAAACTCATATTTTTGTAATCTAAATCGTAATAGAATATACATCAATGTGTTTTGCACTGTTGGGCCTTTGTGCAATAAATCATTCAATGACTTGCCAGAAGATGATACTGCTGATGCGTCAAATACAAGCCGTAACTTAGTTGTCTGACTATCTTTCTTTAGCACACAATGGTGTGGAATAAAATAGTGTGATTTTGGCAGATTCAGCAAAGGAACTTCTTTCATATGTCCAAGCAGTTCGTATACCTTTATGAACTCTATGTATCCTTGCTTGATAAGAACCGTCGCGTGGCAATGTCACGACTCTCCCCCAGCGCTGATGCGTGCTCCAAAAACGGCAGTTGGACAATAAATCTTGAGTCCTTTGCGCGCTGAATGTTCTCGAGAAAGTGGGATTCACATGGTTTTTCAACCGGCGAATAATATTTTTTAAATGGTTGAAAGTTGTCAAGTTCCCAGAACTTAATTAGCTGCTCATCCACTTTATCTTTTTTTGTGAGAACCGCACATACTGATGATGTTGATCGTTGATCCGAAATCCTTCCAGCTATAATCCAACCAAGTTTGGTATTGTGTAATCTCGGCAGTCCTTTTTTAAGAAATAAATGTTCCGACTGCATTATATTAAAATAATGCTCAACGCCAAGAAGAATATTAATTTTTCCTGGTTTTCCAAATTGAGGATCAGCCAACGTTATACTATTTGAAATTTTCCAATTTTCCGTTGATATTGGAAATGTTGGTTGATCGCTGACTATGTGTGGCATTACCATCGCTTCTAGTCTAGTAAAGTCCCCATTCTTAGACTTTATTTCAGCATTGACTCTAGAATTTGATGTGTGAGCCTTTCCACCTATGCCATTTATTTTTAGCCTTGAGCTGATGGTCTTTAATGATAATTACTGAATCGCCCTTTCAGAGATAGCATTAATTTGTGATCCAGAGTCAAGAAGAGCTCTGAATTCCGCCATTTGTCCATTATTTCCTCGGACTATTATTCGTGCCGTGGCTAAGAGTATATAGCCGGCTTTCTTTCCACTCACCGACGCCGCAGTAATGGAATCCAAAGTATCCGACATTTTTTCTAAGTACAGCAGTGTGTTGTGTTTTTTAATATACTTAAAACAATCTCTTTTTGTGCATACTTTTGATGCGTGATTTGGACTTAGACATTTTACAACATTTTATTTTTTTGAGTCCAGTTAAGGCGTTTTGCTGGAGTTTTCTTTATGAAATCATTACATTTAAAAATGCTATGATTTGGTTTCTTATAGAATAAACACCTGAATTGCGTCTCTGCCCCTGCTGCACATGAAATCGGTTTTTTAAGTTTCTTAGAAGAAATGGCCTCTAGTGTGTGGAAACGCTGCTCCAGGAATTCCAGAAATTTTTTAACGGATTGCAATTCTCTTGTATTCAAAAGTGATTGGTCAAACAGTAAGTGAGTTTGCCGATCTAACTTCTTTGTCAATATATAAAGTAAGATCGGATCCCAGCTGTCCGTTGTTATATCTATATTATTTAATGCCGATAATGTTTCCTTGACATTATCATGCAATGTTTTTATGCCTTTGCCTTCGCTAGATATAGGTGCTTGAAATAGCAATTTTTGTAGTAACGTGTTACATAAAACTCTTTTAATACTAAAACGCTCTTGTAACATATTGCATGCTGTCACATAGGCCGATATCACTAATGACCCTTGTCTATTTAACCCATAAATATCAATCCAGCTGCGAAAAATTGTCTTCTTGCCGAAAATCGAACAGGCGGTATATCAGCAAATAATATATTTACAACTAACGGGGAACGATCATTTTATACCAGTTTGCGCACTTGGCGCAAAGTCACTAGTTGTAGGGCAAGAGCGGGAGTCAATAAAGCATTCGTCCGCTCGCTCTTGCGAATTCGCCCCGTCTCTCGCCAGCTTAGCATAAATTAGGTTCTAAGAGATATTATTGGAATATTAAATTTAGTGATCATTTGAACTTTATCGTAACCACTCCCTTTCGTCGTCGCATTTTCGCATTTTACACAAGTTATCGCAAAAAAAATAATCTCGAATCCTACTGCAGTCATACAAGTTTCGCGTTCGTTTAAATTTAAATTTAAATTTTCATGGTGACCCCGACGTGATCGCAGTAGAGTTCGCGATTTCTTTACAAATTTTTTTCGGTGAAAAGCTATAACAACTACCAACTAATTGAAATTGGTTATCGAGCCTTAAGGGCCGTTAGCAACGGAGTCAGTTACTCCCAACGTAGTCTTCATAAGAAGAGAGATGGATCAAAACCCATCCCTCGACGTTGTCAGTTTCTGTTTCGAACCGGGTTGCAGAAATTTAGGAGTGGTCGGAGAAAGCAATTTGGAGACACGTTCCAACGAAAGTCAACCCAACAGTCATAGTGTCCCGAGTATGCGACGTAGAGGAGCTTACAACGTCCATTTGGTTCGGTGGGCCTTCCTTCTTCCTCGACTCAGAAAATAATTGTCCTGTAAATACACATTTCAAACTGCCGGCTGATATAGTGGCGATAGAGCTTCGCAAATCGGCACTAGCTTTCGTAGTCAGCCCAGAGCCTAATTATTTGCTTCAGAAAATAGAGTCCTTTTTCGTTGCACCTGATGTTTCTGAGAGTGTTCGTGTGGGTTTCCGTTTTATTCAAAAGTCCAGAAAGGTGTAGAAGCCCTTTGAAAAAAGTATTTCGCCAAGAGAACTGGATTTCGCTTTTGAGAAAATTGTGGAAGTTATCGACTTTCACGAATTTAGTGACGATATAGGTAAAATGCGGAAAAATAAACCGGTAGCAACGAATATTCAAAAGCTAAACTTTTTTCGTCAGGAAAATAAAATAGATTGGTGTTCCTCGACATTGCTACGAGTTGGGGATCGGTTATTAAATGCTCCTATCCCGTACGATGCCAAATTCCCGTTGTTGCTGTCTAAAAGTTCACAGTTCGTCATATCCTATGTGTCATACCTGCACGTTACGAATTGTGACGCTGGCCCACCAGCTCTCGTATGTCGTCTGCGCGAGAAAATATGGCTATGACTTCGAGCTCTCCGCCCGTTCAATATTTGTAGCGTTGATTTTTGTGATCCCTTCAGCACAACGTATCCTATCCGTGTTAAGCCACCGTACAAGTCGTACGTGGCCTTGCTTGTCTGTTTTGCGTTCAAAGCGGTCCACTTAGAATTAGTGTCTGACCTAACCGCTGATGCGTTCTTGATGGCATTTCAAAGGTTCGTGAGTCGTCGCGGGATTCCGGAGAAGGTGCAGATCGTCGGCGCAGATCGGCACATGAGGGAGTTCCGAGCCCGTCCGGAGGCACAAGGGGGCGTTTATACCGCCCAGAGCACCGCAATTCGGCGGACTATGGGAGGCAGGTGTGAAGTCTGCAAAGCACCTGTTCCTTCGGAAGGTAGGCCAAGACCTCTTGACCGCGGAGGAGTTCGGAACTTTCCTCACCAGCGTGGAGGCCGTGAGGCCCCTCGGAGCTCTAAGCAGCGACCCAAACGACGGCGAAGCCCGGACCCCCGGTCATCTTCTCATCGGCGGCCCTCTTCTGGCCCCACCATCAGCGACGCTCCCGGACCAGATCAGCCTTACCTGCTTGCGACGATGGCGAGTTGTCTCGTCTCTCAGGCACAGGTTTTGGCGGCGATGGTCCCGGGAGTACATATCCAGCCTCCAGCAGCGGTTCAAGTGGCACCAGAAGGAGCCCAAAATAGATGCCTCTCGAACACCGAGTTTCGTTGTGGGGAGAAGTACTCATTTAGTTTCTCCACTACAGGTATAAAAATGTCATTCTTGTCATGCGCCACAAGTGCACCAGGTAAATTGAACACCACTGACTGCAACTGTTGTCCTCCCAGATGCAGCAACTTATTTCGCTTCTTGTAAACTGAAACTATCTCCTCTGACTCTATGTAGATGATAATAGCACGCAGCCCGAAAAAAATTACGTTCAAATATGCCGACTAGTGTACTTTCTTCAAGAGTGCTACCCTTATGTTGCTGTTTTTTTGCACGTTGCCGCCGACGAAACAGCTTCTGACTGAGACGCGCGTTTAAGAGCTGTGGGCAAGGTACCTGGTAACTGGTAGATCACTATTTTTATACTTCCACAGCAAACTGGTCACAAACCGTCCTTTTAGTCACATTGTATTCGGGTTTAGTTTCATTTTCAAATCATTGTCTGGATTATACTCTTCCATATCCGAGGCCTTGTTCCAAACATATACACTATAGCCTCGCTTTATCTTTTCAGAGATAAGTCCTTTAGGTGCTTTAAGGTGCTTATATTTGCTCCAGATGTCTAAAAGCCTTAACAAAGTGAACGTAGGCCTTAATCATGCCGGCAGCCGAGATTTGTAGATAAATTTCACGGACTGGTCTTCGTAGCAGCTGCCTGCTGTTCACTGCATGCAGAGCGGTTGCGGCTTTGTCACTCGTATGGGCGGACGTCTGCGTGTTTTTACCGCCTTTCACTGCTCTTGGGGTGTCATCTCGATGACCTCCTTGTACTTCTAAACTGAGCCACAGGCCTTTGAACAAACCTTGCTTCATAGTTTCGATAGTTACTTTTGTGTTATGATTCATGGTGAGGCATACGTTTTGCAGCTCTATTGCAATAGGTTCTTCAACTTTTTTACCGAGGAATTTCGTTTTATTTGCTTTGACAAGTTGATTATTATTTAAAGGCTTACAAAACGCAGTTACGCTAGGAGAACATCACCTTCAAGACGAATAAATTGAGTTTTTGATTATTTTTGTTTTTGATTTTAAAACTGTTGAACAACTAAGTGTAACTAATTGGTTTTCGACATTTTTTCAGACATTTGCAATTTTAACAGAGTTATTAGCGAAAGAATGCGGTAACGCCAAAATGGTTATGATGGCTCCGTCTAAAGTTATAGAATTACTTGGGCGTTGCCTATAAGTACGTTCTCCATAGTTATCTTGTTCTGATTCGGAACCAACACATCGAAATCTATTGGAAATATGTTGTAACAGTGTGTAAATTTATAAGCACATCGAACAAAAATAGGTAAACCCGAGGTTAAACGGTCGAGAAGATTTCACTTTCAACATAACATATTTATCATACCTAACCTTGTGATGACAAATTATTCAGCATTCTACTAAATAAACAACAATAAAATTGTCTCCTTCGTCACGCTTCTACAAAGAATTTCAGCTTTTTCCTACACAAACATTTTTCATTTAGAAAAAACAACAAGACGTCCAAGTTATTTTCGAAAATAACAAAATTTAAAACCGGCTGTGGAATATAGACGTCCGATCAGCGAAGTTTTAAATCTTGAACATCTATTTTTCTTTTGATAAAAAGCGTAGTAAAAATAACGATTGTCTTAACAAAGTATATTTTAATGCGATTAACTCGCTGAATTTTAAAACGATACGCCGTCAAGCAGCCAGCATCCGCTGTGCTTACGGTGCGCCCTTGTGACGTGTATTCCGAAGCTCGAAATAATAATATTTATAATTTAAGCAGCTGTTTATATTCAATATCCTATTTAATAATTTGTTTGCAATTTAGAATTAAAAATTATCTGTATAGCTTTACAGTGTATTATAAAAGAAAACGGTTATACTAAGTTACGCGACGCTCACTGAGAACTAACAAAACGCACGCGCAGCAATAAAAATATTTTAAAGAAACTAAATGATTATGCAAAACTTTTAACGACATTGTTATTAATACCAAAATAAACGACAGAATACAAAAACAAAAGCCAACGTCTAAGAGAGCAAGCTCTGCAAACATAAAAAAAAAATTGAAAAATCAAGAAAGGAAGCCAACTTCGGTAAGTCGAAGTTCATATACCCTTGCAGCTATTGCCAAAATTAAATATTCTTGAAAACATTAAAATTATGATAAACTTGCATATATGTTCAAAAACATTGAAGTTATGATGATTTGCAGCTTATTTATTCGATAGTTCCTGTGGCAGCTATATGATATCGTTTTCCAATTTTAATAATATTAAAAGCGTAATTCTGAACTGTGAAATTATTAACTAGTCAAAAAGAATATCTAAAAAAATTACAAAATCTAAAAATTACTTTTAAATAAAAAATTGTTTATATATTATTGTTTCTATGGGAGCTATATAATATAGTCGTCCGATTTCGATGAAATTTAAACCGTAATTCTGAAATATTTAACCGTTACTTAATGTCAGCAAAGTTATAATTTTTTTTTCATTTATTTTTCCGATTGTTCCTATGGGAGCATTATGCTATAGTCGTCCGATCCGGCTCGTTCCGACTTATATACTTATATACCTGCAATAGAGAGATATCTTTTGGGAAAGTTGCATGCAGATAGCTTTAAAACTGAGAGACTAGTTTGCGTAGAAACGGACGGACAGACGAACGGACAGACAGACGGACAGACGGACGAACAGACGGACAGACGGACGGACGGACAGACGGACGGACAGACGGACGGACAGACGGAAGGACGGACGGACAGACGGACGGACAGGCGTACATGGCTAGATCGACTCTCCTAGTGATGCTGATCAAGAAAATATATACTTTATAGGGTCGGAGATGTCTCCTTCACTGCGTTGCAAACTTCTGACTGAAATTATAATACCCTCCGCATGGGTATAATGAGTTATCAGTACCAACAAAAACTGCAAGCGGGCACGGGGAGAGCACGCTGCGTATCCTGCATATAAGCGGCACAGCGAAAAATAAGCCGAAAGCCCCCAACCAGTGGAACCTTACCAATGATCTCTCAACCGAAAAGTACAAATACTACAAACTGGAATTGATTCCTGTTCGCAATTAGAAATAAAATAAGCCCACAATCCAAGAAGAAAACTAACGCATTAAAAGTTAAAACGATTGAAAAAAATAGATTTTCGCTTCTTGTGTTTGTCAGGAAAACTGTGTTGAATTGGTTAAAAAAATAACTTTTCAAATTGGTGTTAACAAATTCTTTGCCACGTCTATAAAAAAGGTTAACATAAATGAAACAATGAAATACAAGTGAGTGACGAACAAGATTATCCATCAGTGCCAAAAACGAGTGACGAACAAGATTATCGATCAGGGGCCAAAAAACTCCACATCGGAAAAATAAATTACTACAACAAATTACTACTCCTTAGGAGGGTGCTGGTAAGAGAACGCGAGTTTCTTGGTGTTGGTGTTGCGCGACGTGCTGGTGATTGATTGAGCACTTATAATGAACAAAATATGAACTAAGCTAGGGAAGATTTAGCTATGGCGCTCAAAAGCGGCGGCTTGAGGGGAGAGTTGGAGCGTGAGAGCGAAAGGAAGCATTTCGGTAGCGGATGGTCCCTTGGCAGACTCGACATTGGTATGACCAATTTTTTTGTTGAAAGTGTTTTCGACCAGTTACAGATGTGCAAGTAAGATTACGGAGCGCACGGCAGCACTCGGCAACAGTCGGCAGCCGTCGGCAGCAGTGAGCTCCGCCGTCTTGCTTGCGCGGCTTCTTTAACTTTTGTATGGGGAATCGCTGTTTGCGCACCGAAAAACACGTGTTTCTAAAATCTTTTATAAGTGGTGTGACTTTTTTTATTGTGTTTAAAATGAATCAATGTTTATTTTCTGATAAATGAGAAATCTGTAACTAAGTTGTTGTATTTAATTAAGTTGTTGTATACCAAGAAAATATATTTAAGCAGTTTTTGCTGAAGAAATCAGAGAGATAGCTCGTACCAATTAGAACTTATTAAATAAATAAGTGCTATTTTTTCAAATTAATGACCAAAGTTGACTTTTTAAACCCCTGTAACTTCCGTAAAACTGCAAAATTCCCAAAACCAAAAAAGTTAAGAAAAAGTAAAAGAAAAATATATATATAATAAATACAGTCCCATTCACAAGCAGGAGTCAATTCGGGCCTTTTACGCCCAAGACCCAACCAACTTGCGCGATGCGCCACTAATCACTTGCATTCTATGTGCACAATGCGACTCTTAGTTTTGTTCCCCCTTGTCATCATAATTCGTAAATAAAGTTGACAAAAATTAAAATCCAAAAACAATTAAGTTTGACGAAAAATTCAAAGCCAACTTCAAGGAATTCTAAATACAGAACTCAGAGGCACGAGTAAGTGTAAAGCCCATATACGTGTGAGCTTTGTTTTGTTTTCGGCCTCACAAAAATGTCGCTGGATAGAGACAAATTTCTGGTCATCGTTCTTTGGTATCTTTGGTATGACGAAGAACCTCTGAAACGTCTTTCATCCGAAGCATGGTAAGGATCTCAATAATCGGAATTTACGCCGCGAAGGACATATTATTTTGGATTGAGACGCTCAAGGGCCTTGGAGGATCGTGAGATGCCGACTAAAGCATGTGAAACAGTTTCGGGAGCTTGTGCAATTAACAAGTTGCACAACTGATCGTCAACCGTCCTCTGTTGGAAGCGTAGAAATTTACGAACTGGATGGTTTTAAGTGGAAAACAAATCGCAGTTTTTGGGTATTGGGTATTGAGTTACCATCGTGGTGAATGAGTTTATTTGGATATTGTACCTTTGTGCTGCATGTGTATAGAATTAATAGATCGGATGCCATCAACGGCCTCTAGGGTTTGATTGCGCTCAGTCATTAATGAATTAAACTCGAACCAAGTAGGAATTTCGGTTTTCTTGTGTAAGGACTGCTCCCATAATAAGAGCGTGAGCTTTGGAACCATATGGTATATGCCGGAAATTTTTTAGGACGTACAGTTATTTATAATATATATATCATTTTATAGCGAAGTTATAATATTTTCCGAAGAACTGATTGAGGGGACTGTATAAGAAAATTTATGTAACTATGTACTCGCCCAGCGGAACAATTTTTAAGTTCGAATTTTTCACTATTTTGGAAAATATATGTAACGAATTGTTCAGGATATCGATAGTTGTCACGGGCTAGGACAGCCGTTGGGCGCATCGGAAGTGTTACCAGCCCACACGGAGAATAAGAAAGCAACGAAAGAGATAAAACAACAGAGAAACGTTAGTAGTTGTTTCGAGAGCAAGTCGTAAAGTCTAGTCAAGGAGTTTAAGTGATTAAGTCGGAGTTCAAGTTGTCAAGTCGGAGTTCGAGTCCGAGTAGGGATCAAGTTCGAGTATAATACAATGGAGGGTCAATCGTCAAACCAGTTGAGTAAAAGGAGTCAGCAGCCCTCACTTGGGCATAAAGACGCCATTCTCCCAAGGTCAACTCAGTTGTGCGAGGCTAAGAAACGATTCCGCCGCATATTGTGTAACCTTCTACACTTATACTACAATAAACTAGGCACTAAGCCTTACATATATATCACAAATTTTAATTGAACGGCGTTAGAATAGGTTCGAATTTTTGGCACTACAAAGCAAATGAAATATATGAATATGTAAGATTTCTATATTAGATCGCTGTGTCGGATTTTGAACGTATAAAAATATAAACTTAACTAAAGCTAATTTAAGCTAAGAGATAGCTGAAGAGTTCACGGTGATGTGCAGACGAAACTAGCGCTAGTCCTATCTGAGTCCGGGGATAACTCCCTAGGGAGTGCCAGTGTGATGAAAGTTATCAAAACGTTGTGCAATAAAGATTTATAACAACAAAATTATCAAAAAAGAAATAACAAGCCCAACACATGTCGCATGTTGCACACTATTGAAGGTTTAACGACAAAAGCTGCATCTAAGCTCAAAAACCAGAAGAGTACGGCAGCGCCATAGTTGCAAAGCTTCTGATCTGAGCCTAAGAGAAGTTTTAGACGTTCGGCTGCTGTACCCAGAGGTAGCTGAAGAGTCTGCGGTGACGTGCAGACGAAACTAGCGCTAGTCCTATCTGAGTCCGGGGATCACTCCTTAAGGAGTGCTTTTGTGATGAAAGGTGTTTGCGCACTTGGCGCTTGTATTTAAATCACTAGTTGTAGGGCGAGAGCGGGAGTCAATAAAGCTTTCGTCCGTTCGCTCTTGCGAATTCGCCCCGTCTCTCGCATAAGTTAGGTTCTAAGAGAAATTATTGAAATATAATAATTAGTGATCAATCGAACGTCATCGTAGTCACTCCTTTTCGTCGAAATAGTTTTTCACAAGTTCGCAAATTAACGTCGTCTCGAACTACTGCAGTCACAAGTTTTCGCGTTGTTAATACAAAACAGTATTACATTTTCATGGTGACCCCGACGTGATTTGCAGTAGAGTTCGCGAATTTTTTATTTTTTTTCGGTGAAAAACTATAAACATTACATACAATACCCAAAAACAATTTATTCGTGTCGGTTCGGCCAATAAATTAAATTTAACAATATTTCGTCGCTGGAAATTTTCTGCCGTTCCTTGAGTTGCCCCAGACGTTTCTGCAAATTTAATTTCTTAATTTGCTGCTGCCGCCAAATGGAAGTAAAAAAGGAAGTTGCAATTATCAAGTCGGCCATCCAGGTATAGAGTGCCAAAAGTTGAAAGTTAATCTGTGGCGTTTTGTCAATTGTGTTTTGGCCCATCTTTCAACTTTCTGCATTCGTGTAAAAATCGGTAGATAGTGAGCATTCTATCCAAGAAATTAAAATTTGCATGTACTAATAAACAAAATTCTACAATAAACATAATATATTTCGATTTATATGTGAATCGCTTTGGCCCATAAACAAGCAAAGAAAATACTCGTCGTCGACCCAATAAATGCGAACATAATTCCCCCAACTTTCGTCGTAGTGAGCACCAATTTAGGGTCTAAATAAAACAGCTGGAAAAAAGTGCAAACTGTGAAAAGTGTAGCTC
The DNA here is from genome assembly GCF_025200985.1 of Drosophila gunungcola. NCBI lineage: Eukaryota > Metazoa > Arthropoda > Insecta > Diptera > Drosophilidae > Drosophila > Drosophila gunungcola. The sequence continues at coordinate 493,215 of NW_026453205.1, forward strand.
TCAGAAATTAGCGGCAATAACTTTCGCCGCAGTTTGTCTGAACATTTTCCCGCGCTTTTCAGAATTTTCCCGCGCCTTTCCAATTTCCCCGCGCTTTTCATAATTTTTGCGCGCATTTCGGCGTCAGGCTTATATATTCGTTGCCCTTAGTTATCGGTCAGTGTATCATTCTCCGTTATCATTTGCATAGGAAGAGCCGCTAGCCGCGTACACATACATATGCACACCGACACCGCTGCCGCTATTTCGAGTTATCTTTTGTCGTTTTTCGTTCTCGATCGCTGCAGCAGTGCAATTTTCGGTCTGCCTAAACGTTTGTTCGTTTTTTCGGTACTCTTGAGCTTGAGCGGTAGCTCCCCTACAGTGCGTGCGTGCGGCATATACTGTCGCAGAGTTAATATAAAAAATATAAAAACCCTATTCAGATATTTTTCGCTGTAATTCTCTCGGCACTTAGCTCCCTTACACCGTGTGCGATCGGTATATTACTCGTTGATTTTATTATATTATTTAACAAATAAATAATTTAATAAAAATAAATATTTAACACCTCTTCGACACCAACCAAATAAATACAAATAAACGTAATGGCAACTAAGGATATCGAAGAGCTTAAACACCAACGAGATGTTTGCATGAAAAGTATTAACCGAATTTATCGCCACTTAAAAGAAGCTAAATTATCTATAAATCCGGTCGAGCTTGAGTGTCGATTAGAGATTCTAGATACGCACATTGAAAATGCTTCCCTTTTGCAAAACCAAATAGAAGTGAAAGATACAAAAGACGTATACCGCGAAGAGTTGGAAGAGAGGGCCGTAATGACAAAGTCATTGCTGATCTCAATTTTAAATAAGTGCAAACAAAATAATATCGAGAAATCCGCTCCGTCAGCAAATCGCCCGCCTCAATGCCGTCTGCCGAGCGTTGCTCTCCCAACTTTTAGCGGAAAACACTCCGAATTTAAAAATTATATAAACCTTTTCGAAACTTTCGTTGACAAAGATGACACTTTACACGATATTGAAAAATTCAATCATTTAATTTCGTGTTTAGCTGGAGACGCTTTAGGAACAGTTAGGGCCTTTCAAGTCACTGCGGAAAATTATCCCAAAGCCCTTGCTAGCCTGAAGCGGGTGTACGATAATGATTGTCTTATTTTTTTTGACAACATATCGACCTTTTTTAATTTGCAAAAAATTTCCCAGGGTTCAGCTACAGCCTTGAGAACCCTCATCGACACGGTCACAGCCTTGTATGACTCCTTGCTGTCTATTGGGGATGATAGACGCATTACTAATGCTATTTTAATACATCTGGTAATGAGCAAGGTCGATGCAGGAACTAAAAGAAAATGGGAAGAACAGTTAGATTATACTTCGCTTCCACTTTGGAGCGAATGTGAGGCGGCCCTCAACAGGCGATACCAACACATGGTAGCAGAAGAGGCTTCCAAGCCCAAAACTGTTCAGCAGACCCAATCTAACCCTAAGAAGAATGGAAATAGGAGTTTTTCGTTTGTCGCTGCCAGGAACGACTCTGTTCAATGCATGTATTGCAACTCAGCTGAACATCAGATTGGAAACTGCGCTTCCTTCGCAGCCCTAACAGTTCAGCAAAGATTCGATTTCGCTAAAAGAGCACCCTTATGCATTAACTGCTTAAGAAAGGGTCACACTGTGAAAAAATGCAAATCGAACAGATGTAAAGTGTGCAATTCCTCACATCACACTTTGCTACACATATATGCCCCAAACACAAATCTCGCGTTGCCACCTCCTTCTCAGCCCACGCTCATGCAGGAGTCTCCATCCACGTCGCATGTTTTGCATGCGAATGCATCGGATCGAGCCATTCTTGCAACTGCTGTTGTGAGCGTCCAAACCAAAAGCGGCGAGTTTGTATTAGCTCGAGCGTTGCTCGACTCTGGTTCACAAATAAACTTTGTAAAATTACAAGAGAGGACGTGTGCATGAGCTTGCGAGGCATTGGTGGAACTAATGCCCAAGCCACAAACAAAAATACACACGATTGTGAAGTCGCGAGTAGGGAACAGCCAATTGTCGTCCGATTTTTGGATTATGAAAAATATTTCTGGTTATCATCAGGATCAAGCGGTGAACACCAGGGGGTGGAGGGTGCCTGAAAATATTCAGTTGGCAGATCCATTCTTCTTCAAGCCCCAAAAAATAGATATGCTTATCGGCGCTGAATCATTCTTTGAACTTTTATCTATTGAACAGATAAAGCAGGGGCCTGAATTCCCCATCTTACAAAAGACAGTTCTCGGCTGGATAGTGTCAGGGAGATGTGCCTCTGAAAATAATAAAAACGCTGAAAAAATGGTGCATCTCAGCTGCCAGGAGGAAGCGTTGGAGTCAATTGACACAACCCTGCAGAAATTTTGGTCTGTGGAGGACTTGCCGCCCAAGGCTAAAGTCCATACTCCTGAGCAACAACTCTGTCAACAACACTTTGAGAAAAATACTCAAAGATTGTCGTCCGGAAGATTTTCGGTTCGTTTGCCGTTTAAATCTGACCCAAATACTCTTGGTTCTTCATACGAAATTTTCAAAGGACCCTTCGCTGAAGAAGATGTATATTGAATTCATGGAGGAATATGTTTCACTGGGCCACATGTCCTCCACCAATGACAAAATTCCGAATACTCCGCACTATTTCATTCCGCACCAATGCGTTTTACGGCCACAAAGTACTTCAACTAAGTTGAGAGTAGTTTTCGATGCATCGAGCCGTACTTCTACGCAGGTAGCGTTGAATGACATCTTGATGGTAGGCCCAACTATTCAAGAGGAGCTGTACTCGACTCTGCTTCGGTTTAGATTGCATAAGTTTGCCCTTGCGGCCGACATCAAAAAGATGTATCGCCAAGTGATGGTGGACGAAGCTGATCGAAACTTCCAGCTCATAGTATGGAGACGAGATCCTTCTGAGTCCCTGAAAATCTTTAAGTTAAACACCGTTACATATGGAACTTCGCCAGCACCGTTTTTGGCGATTCGGTGTTTAATGCGTCTGGAGAGAGGGCGCAAGCAACTCATCCAAAAGCCGCAAAGGTTATTCAGAATGATTTTTATGTTGACGATTTTTTGACTGGCGCCGGATGCGTTGAGGACCTGCAAAGCCTTCGAGACAAAGTTTCTCAGGTCTTGCAAGAGGCAGGCTTTGAATTGGCAAAGTGGTTTTCAAACTGCCCAGAGTTATCCGCATCTGATTCCGCTGTAATGCCACTTATGGCAGACTCAGACGTAACCAAGACCCTTGGCGTGGTTTGGTTACCGGTTAAAGACTACTTTCAATTTCGGTTGGATGACTCTTTCCTGGATCTTCGCGCGACTAAACGAAATATTTTGTCGGTGACTGCTCGACTTTTCGACCCACTTGGCCTCTTGTGTCCTTTGGTCACAAAGGCAAAGATGTTGTTGCAGGAACTGTGGCTTCGAAAATTAGATTGGGACGAGTCGCTACCGATGCAGTTGCTCACGTCGTGGGAGACGTTTAAAGCGATGCTTCTGCAGCTGCCTAAAATTAAGGTATCGCGATTCGTCAACACAGATCCACAAGTCCCGATTCAAATACATGGTTTCGCTGACGCTTCCATGCGAGCTTATGGGGCGTGCATCTACGTTCGAACTCAAACAGCTGAAGGTTTGAAAGTGTCTTTATTGACCGCCAAATCGAAAGTAGCTCCCCTCAAGACGAGGGGAGCTGTGTGCAGCTCACCTTTTAGCAGATCTCTATAATAGTGTCAGGCCATTGCTAAATTGTCCCATTGAGAATGTTTTTCTGTAGACAGAGTCCGAGATCACTTTACACTGGATCAAAACCAATCCATCGTCGTTGTCGGTTTTTGTTTCGAACCGGGTCGCAGAAATTTAGGAGTGGTCGGAGAAAGCAATTTGGATACACGTTCCCACGAAAGTCAACCCAGCAGACATAGTGTCCCGAGGATGTGACGTAGAGGAGCTTACAACGTCCATTTGGTTCGGTGGGCCATCGTTCTTGCTAGACTCAGAAAATAATTGACTGCCGGCTGATGTAACGTCGATGGAGCTACGCAAATCGGCAATAGCTCTCGTAGTCAACCCAGAGTCAAATTATGTGCTTCAGAAAATAGAGTCCTTTTCGTCGCACCTGAAGCTTCTGAGAGTGTTCGTGTGGGTTTTTTGTTTTATTCAAAGGTTCAGAAATGTGTCGAAGCCATTTGAAAAAAGTATTTCGCCAAGAGAACTGGATTTCGCTTTTGATAAAATTGTCGAAGTTATCCAATTTCACGAATTCAGGGAAAATAAACCGGTAGCAACGAATATTCAAAAGTTAAACCCTTTTCTTCAGGAAAATAAATTAGATTGGTGCTCCTCGACATTGCTACGAGTTGGGGGTCGGTTATTGAATGCTCCTATCCCGTACGAAGCCAAACTCCCGTTGTTGCTGTCTAAAATCTCACAGTTCGTCAGATCCTATGTGTCATACCTGCACGTTACGAACTGTTACTCTGGCCCACGAGCTCTTTTAAGTCGTCTGCGCGAGAAAATCTGGCTAGTTAATGCTCAAGAAGTCTGCCGACGAACAGTTCGGTCGTGCATGCGCTGCTTTCGCTGTAAGCCGCAACTCTTGACGCAAATTATGGGAAACTTGCCAGCAGAAAGACTTCGACATTTGTGGCGTTGATTTTTGTGGTCCCTTCAGCACAACGTATCGTATCCGTGGTAAGCCACCGTTCGAGTCGAACGTGGCCTTGTTCGTCTGTTTTGCGTCCAAAGCGGTCCACTTAGAATTAGTGTCTGACCTAACCACTGATGCGTTCTTGTTGGCATTTCAAAGGTTCGTGAGTCGTCGCGGGATTCCGGAGAAGGTGTGGTGCGACAACGCCACCAATTTCGTCGGCGCAGATCGCCACATGGGAGAGTTCCAAGCCCGTCTGGAGGAGCAGGGGGGCGGTATCGAAACATTCGCATCAAAAAAAGGATGCGAGTTTGCCCCTCGGAGCTCTAAGCAGCGACCCGAACGACGGCGGCCCTCTTCTGGCCCCACCATCAGCGGCGCTGCCGGACCACATCAGCCTGACCTGCTTGCGACGATGACGAGGTGTCTCGTCTCTCAGGCACAGGTTTTGGCAGCGACGGTCCCGGGAGTACATCTCCAGCCTCCAGCAGCGGTCCAAGTGGCACCAGGGGGAGCCCAACCTCGTCGTGGGAGCGCTCGTCGTCGTCGCAGAAGACAACCTTCCGCCCCAGCAGTGGAGGATTGGACGAGTGGTAGCGGTGCACGCCGGCGCCGATAGCAAGGTTCGCGTGGCGGACGTCAGGACGCAGGTCGGGGAGTGTCGGCGAGCTGTCCACCGACTGGCCCTGTTGCCCGTTCTGGGCTGAAGGACGTCGTCCCTTCAGAGGGGGCGGTGTTTGCGCACTTGGCGCTTGTATTTAAATCACTAGTTGTAGGGCGAGAGCGGGAGCCAATAAAGCTTTCGTCCGTTTGCTCTTGCGAATTCGCCCCGTCTCTCGCCACCGTAGCATAAGTTAGGTTCTAAGAGAAATTATTGAAATATAATAATTAGTGATCAATCGAACGTCATCGTAGCCACTTTTTTGTCGAAATAGTTTTTCACAAGTTCGCAAATTAACGTCGTCTCGAACTACTGCAGTCACAAGTTTTCGCGTTGTTAATACAAAAAAGTATTAAATTTTCAAAAGGTATCAAAAAGTTCACTTCGATTTATGTATACAAAAATACAATGTCAATAAGGATGTGCCCTGTAAATAAGGAAGACCATTCTGCCGAAAAATCTAGCAACTGTGGGGGAAATCACACTGCTCTATAAGGAGTTAAAAAATCCCTAAGCCAACAAATAACTGCAGCTCGATACCCAGACACTCGACAATAAATTCCGTATATACCATGAAACACAGCCCCGGGAACTTCTTTTACAACCACGAGTCATACTCATCAGCCTCTACGCCGACACTGTACCAAACCGCTCCAGGAATAATACAGCAACAAACATCAAACCAGGATCTAGAAATTACTGTCCATTTCACTAGTGCATTAGAACCAATATTGGTAACTATAACAAAGAAAATAGAAGCTACACAGCAAACGCCGCAGAAGCTGATCCACGTTTATACTAATTTGTTTATTGTTAGTGCGTAAAGATTAATAAATTAATTAATTAAAACTTTAGTTTACGATATGCGAATTAGCATCACGAATTGCAAAACCTCGCGTTTATAAATTTTTTCGACGTTTTCGACTGAGTAACTATTTGTTTTTCCGGAGCGTTAAGAATACACGTCCACACGCGACCGGAGTTTTTTTGCCAAATACATGGCTTAAATACATGGCTGCCCAAACATTTCCTGTAAAATAGACACTGAGAGCTCAGTAGAAGCTTTAGTGCCTCCAATTATATCTGCGTATAAACCTTCCGACAGTAGTCGTGCTTCTAGGGAAATTGAAGAACTGCAACGAAATCAGAGAAGGCTTCAGGGAGAGTGGCAAGCTCATAGATCACTTAACTCTGTGGACGGTAATAGCTAACTACCTACTATGCAAAACCCCAGAACATAAGGGAAATCGAGTTCAAGTAACTCTCTGTGGAAAACTAAATCATGCAAATATGCACCAATCGAGAGAGAATCAGCTTTACATACACATACAGGAGATTGCCGTCTATCTGGAAAACAAATAGCTTTATGTTTCCAATGTTAAACAATCTTGAAGCTAACCCGCATATCTTATTCCAATCACAAGAAGTCACAAGACTCATTAAGTATCAAGAAACAAAAAAGCGACGGACCACTATACCGTAATCGCATCAACCCTTGCCTTCAGGCCCATAGCGCCATTCCAACTGTTGTACATAAAATTCGGATAGCCTCTGAAATGCGAAAGTGTTTCTCCGCTATTTTTGTAATGTCGCCAGGCTTTTGAAAATTAAAATATAACGTCATATCTATACAAAGCAGTTGTGTAGTACGATGTATAAATTATATCTCCGAATATCATCCATACTTATCACTTAAACAACAGATCTTGTCCTTCACTATTTTTAAGAAAAATTAACACTCCACAAGCCATTGAAGTAGCATATTTTGGAGTCTCCTTCAGTAACAACGCGAGATACTTGGGGTTAGTACTAGGCAAGCGTCTGAAATAAAGACTAACTAAGAGAGAACAAGGAAAGCAACAATTGCCCTCTACACCTGCAAGACAGCCATCGGGACGAAATGGGGCATGTCCCCCAATATCGTCAACTGGATATACATAGCAATAGTCAAGCCCATTCTACTCTACGGAGTATCTATAAGGTGGCCTGCGCTAACAAATCTGACAACCACAGCAATCCTAGACAAGGTCCAACAGTTTGCATCCCTATGTTCGTTTAAAAGACATTGCCAGGTACCATAACACGGGATTGCGGATCACATGACCATACAACAGACAACTAATTAAAATCTCCTGTCACAACGAGACCAATAGAGTCATCTATGCTGGCATGTAAGCTCGTAATGTTATTCATATGCGCCTGCTAAAGCGTAAAGTCACTTCCAGAGGGAATATAAGAAGCAACTGTTACTGTCTTCCCAGACAATACAGATATCTCGGACAGCCGGACAGCCAAGATGACGCCTCCACCTCTCTCGCACTTCATTCTGCTGAAGTCTCTATCCTTGCGAAAATCATGGAATAAGTGTATAAGTGTATCGAAGAACTCATTGGAGTTAAAGTTGGGGTTGAGCCAGGTTTCAACCAATATTATTATGTCATATCCGCTGTTGGTAGTGCTCATGAAGACGGACTGAGTTTTGGTTCTCATTCCAGATATGTTTTGAAAATAAATTTTAAGGCAATTACTTCCTATTCTTTTGTCTGATGCAGAGAATTCAACCGTTGCCATAGCTTTATAACGGAAGTCATGAAGTGGTATAGTAAAATCCACAGGCAGCCTTTGCGTCGCAAGTCCAAAATAGCCAAAAGACCAAAAGCGTCGGCCGAAGCGCCGGTGCAGAGGGAGGTGAAGGGAGCGACAGGCTTTATCAATTGCCATTCTCTCAAGCGGTTACATAAAGCTAGCGCAGTATACTGCCGATTTCCGAAACACTTTCTAACTTTAAGTATAACAGCTTGGCTTAAATACATGGCTGCCCAAACTTCTCTTAGGCTCAGATCAGAATCTTTGCAACTATGGCGCTGCCGTACTCTTCTGGTTTTTGAGCTTAGATGCAGTTTTTGTCGTTAAACCTTCAATAGTGTGCAACATGCGACATGTGTTGGGCTTGTAATTCCTTTTTTGATAATGTTGTTGCTATAAATCTTTATTGCACAACGTTTTGATAACTTTCATCACACTGGCACTCCCTAGGGAGTTATCCCCGGACTCAGATAGGACTAGCGCTAGTTTCGTCTGCACATCACCGTGAACTCTTCAGCTATCTCTTAGCTTAAATTAGCTTTAGTTAAGTTTATATTTTTAGGTGTTCAAAATCCGACACAGCGATCTAATATAGAAATCTTACGTATTCATATATTTCATTTGCTTTGTAGTGTCAAAAATTCGAACCTATTCTAACGCCGTTCAATTAAAATTTGTGATATATATGTAAGGCTTAGTGCCTAGTTTATTGTAGTATAAGTGTAGTAGGTTACACAATATGCGGCGGAATTGATTCTTAGCTTCTCACAACTGAGTTGACCTTGGGAGAATGGCGTCTTTATGCCCAAGTGAGGACTGCTGACTCATTTTACTCAACTGGTTTGACGATTGACCCTCCATCGTATTATACTCGAATTGATCCCTACTCGGACTCGAGCTCCGACTTGACAACTTGAACTCCGACTTAATCACTTAAACTCCTTGACACGACTTTACGACATGCTCTTGAAACAGCTACTAACGCTTCTCTGTGGTTTTATCTCATTCGTTGCTTTCTTATTCTCCGTATTACATATATACATATATACATACATATATATTTATATTTCTTCACACCCACTCCGTATGCTCCTTAATTCCGCTACTCGCAATCCCGCAATTCTCAACCATCCGCATAGTGGTTCAATGACTTTCCAGTGTGGCCGTATATCCTTACGAATTTTAAAAAGTTTCTTAATTTTTAATTGTTTTAAGAATAACCAATATTGAAATATTCTGCAAATTAACCGCCATTAAAAAATCGTATTTATTTAATTTTTGAGTCCTAAAAAATTTCCGGCATATACCATATTGTTCCAAAGCTCACTCTCTTATTATGGGAGCAGTCCTACAACTTGGTAATTGCACAAGCTCCCGAAACTGTTTCACATGCTATAGTCGGCATCTCACGTTGTTGCATCCAAGCAACTCTTCTCCCAGGAATCCGACTCCATTTGATCCTCCAAGGCCCTTGTGCGTCTCAATCCAAAATAAAAAGTCCTTCTCCGCGTAAATTCCGATTTTTGGGTTACTTACCATGCTTCGGATGAAAGACGTTACAGAAGTACTTCGTCGAACGATTACCAGAAATTTGTCTCTATCCAGCGCCATTTTTGTGAGGCCGAAAACAAAACAAAGTTCACACGTATTCGGGCTTTACACTTATTCGTGCCTCTGAGTTCTATTTTTAGATTTCCTTGAAGTTGCCCTTGAATTTTTCGTCAAACGTAAATGTTTTTAGATTTCAATTTTTGTCAACTTTATTTACGAATTATGATGACAAGGGGGAACAAAACTAAGAGTCGCATTTTGCACATAGAATGCAAGTGATTAGTGGCGCATCGCGCAAGTTGGTTGGGTCTTGGGCGTAAAAGGTCCGAATGGACTCCTGCTTTTGAATGGGGCTGTATTTATTCTATATATATTTATCTTTTACTTTTTCTTAACTTTTTTTAGAGAACATTTTTAACATTCTATACCAAGAATAAAAATCTGCCATGTGGGCAACCTAAAACTAACTTTCATGGCACTTTTCGACAACAAAAAAAACAATTCAGCCGGTTTTGGGAATTTTAAAGTTTTACGAAAGTTACAGGAGTTTAAAAAGTCTACTTTGGTCATTTATTTGAAAAAATAGCACTTATTTATTTAATAAGTTAGGATTGGTAGCTATCTCGCTGATTTCTTCAGCAAAAACTGCTTAATTATATTTCCTTGGTATACAACAACTTAATTAAATTGCTTATTTGAAAGTGTTTTGGACTAGCTACAAATTTATCATTTATCAGAAAATTAACATTGATTCATTTTAAACACTATAAAAAAAGTCACACCTTTAATAAAAGACTTTAAAAACACGTGATTTTCGATGCGCGAACAGCGCATACAAAAGTTAAAGAAGCCGCGCAAGCAAGACGGCGGAGCTCACTGCTGCCGACGGCTGCCGACTGTTGCCGAGTGCTGCCGTGCGCTCCGTCATCTTACTTGCACATCTGTAACTGGTCGAAAACACTTTCAACAAAAAAATTGGTCATACCAATGTCGAGTCTGCCAAGGGACCATCCGCTACCGAAATGCTTCCTTTCGCTCTCACGCTCCAACTCTCCCCTCAAGCCGCCGCTTTTGAGCGCCATAGCTAAATCTTCCCCAGCTTAGTTCATATTTTGTTCATTATAAGTGCTCAATCAATCACCAGCACGTCGCGCAACACCAACACCAAGAAACTCGCGTTCTCTTACCAGCACCCTCCTAAGGAGTAGTAATTTGTTGTAGTAATTTATTTTTCCGATGTGGAGTTTTTTGGCCCCTGATCGATAATCTTGTTCGTCACTCGTTTTTGGCACTGATGGATAATCTTGTTCGTCACTCACTTGTATTTCATTGTTTCATTTATGTTAACCTTTTTTATAGACGTGGCAAAGAATTTGTTAACACCAATTTGAAAAGTTATTTTTTTTAACCAATTCAACACAGTTTTCCTGACAAACACAAGTAGCGAAAATCTATTTTTTTCAATCGTTTTAACTTTTAATGCGTTAGTTTTCTTCTTGGATTGTGGGCTTATTTTATTTCTAATTGCGAACAGGAATCAATTCCAGTTTGTAGTATTTGTACTTTTCGGTTGAGAGATCATTGGTAAGGTTCCACTGGTTGTGGGCTTTCGGCTTATTTTTTGCTGTGCCGCTTATATGCAGGATACGCAGCGTGCTCTCCCCGTGCCCGCTTGCAGTTTTTGTTGGTACTGATAACTCATTATACCCATGCGGAGGGTATTATAATTTCAGTCAGAAGTTTGCAACGCAGTGAAGGAGACATCTCCGACCCTATAAAGTATATATTTTCTTGATCAGCGTCACTAGGAGAGTCGATCTAGCCATGTACGCCTGTCCGTCCGTCTGTCCGTCCGTCCGTCTGTCCGTCCGTCCTTCCGTCTGTCCGTCCGTCTGTCCGTCCGTCTGTCCGTCCGTCCGTCTGTCCGTCTGTTCGTCCGTCTGTCCGTCCGTCTGTCCGTCTGTCTGTCCGTTCATCTGTCCGTCCGTTTCGACGCAAACTAGTCTCTCAGTTTTAAAGCTATCTGCATGAAACTTTCCCAAAAGTTGTCTTTCTATTGCAGGTAGTATATAAGTCGGAACGAGCCGGATCGGACGACTATAGCATAATGCTCCCATAGGAACAATCAGAAAAATTAATGAAAAAAAATTATAACTTTGCTGACATTAAGTAACGGTTAAATATTTCAGAATTACGGTTTAAATTTCATCAAAATCGGACGACTATATTATATAGCTCCCATAGAAACAATAATATATAAACAATTTTTTATTTAAAAGTAATTTTTAGATTTTGTTATTTTTTTAGAAATTCTTTTTGACTAGTTAATAATTTCACAGTTCAGAATTACGCTTTTAATATTATTAAAATTGGAAAACGATATCATATTGCTGCCACAGAAACTATCGAATAATTAAGCTGCAAATCATCATAGCTTCAATGTTGTTGAACATATACGCAAGTTTATCATAATTTTAATGTTTTCAAGAATATTTAATTTTGGCAATATCTGCAAGGGTATATGAACTTCGGATTGCCGAAGTTTGCTTCCTTTCTTGTTGCTTTTAACTCCAGTCTTACATCGGAGATAATTCAGACTGATTAGCGCAATGAAATAGAATTTGTTAGTGTAAAAGTTTTCATGTCAGCCTTATCTATTTTTGAAATCTGTTCTTATATCCCCCCCTGGATCGGACATTGTAATCTATGAACAAATTTGTCTGCTATTGAATCTGTTATATCTCTAATTTCTGACAGGAATCATTTGATTGTTTTGAGAGATTTAAGTCTCCCAGATACATCTTGGTCCTCTACTTCTGATTTACTTGTTGGACCTATCATTACAACAAATTAGCTTTATCCGTAACTTTTTAAATAGGCTATTAGATCTGGTATTTGTTTTTGATCCGTCCGAGGTCGTTGTATTTCGAATTGACCCTCTAGTTGTTCCAGAGGACCGATACCATACCACAATGGAATTGACAATTTCCCTACCCTGCCCTGATACTTCTTCCCAGTTAGTTTCTTAAAACTAAAACGAAAGGCTTCAACAAATGTGACTTTATACAATTGCATGGATATGGAAAGTTCCCCTAAATTACTCTATAGTGATTTAAACACTTTTTTAATGATTGCGTTCCTGATAGTCTTCCACCAAGAAACCTCCAAAACCTAAAAACAAACACTTACAAAAAGTACAAAAGGACGGGCAAGACATCTGATTTTTTGAAATATGTGGTTGCTCGATCGGATTTTAATGTTCTTAACAGTCAATGCTATTCTATGTATTTGAACCGGTGTAAAGCCAAATTTTTAAATGATCCGAAGCAATTTTATAACTTGGTAAATGTCAATCGAAAAAAACTGCCTTGCCTTCATCAGTACGATTAAACTTAATTTTGGCGTCTACTGCCTCGGAAATTGCTGATTTATTTGCCAAGTTCTTCCAAACTACCTATAGGGCGCATTCTTATCTAAATTCAGTTTACCCCTAAATTTAAACAGGTCAAATTGTATTTTTTTTTATAATGCCACTGAAAAATTTAATACTATTTTGTATTAACAACGCGAAAACTTTGTGAACGCAGTAGTTCGAGACGATTTTAATTTGCGAAAAATTGTGAAACTATGTCGAAAGCGCGACGAAAAGGAGTGGCTACGATGATGTTCGATGGATCAATAACAATTATATTTCAATAATTTCTCTTAGAACCTAACTTATGCTACGGTGGCGAGAGACGGGGCGAATTCGCAAGAGCGAACAGACGAAAGCTTTATTGGCTCCCGCTCTCGCCCTACAACTAGTGATTTAAATACAAGCGCTGAGTGCGCAAACACCGCCCCCTCTGAAGGGACGACGTCCTTCAGCCCAGAACGGGCAACAGGGCCAGTCGGTGGACAGCTCGCCGATATTCGCCGTCCTGCGTCCTGACGTCCGCCACGCGAACCTTGCTATCGGCGCCGGCGTGCACCGCTACCACTCGTCCGATCCTCCACTGCTGGGGCGGAAGATTGTCTTCTGCGACGCCGACGAGCGCTCCCACGACGAGGTTGGGCTCCCCCTGGTGCCACTTGGACCGCTGCTGGAGGCTGGAGATGTACTCCCGGGACCATCGCTGCCAGAACCTGTGCCTGAGAGACGAGACACCTCGCCATCGTCTCAAGCAGGTCAGGCTGATCTGGTCCGGGAGCGCCGCTGATGGTGGGGCCAGAAGAGGGCCGCCGATGAGCAGATGCCCGGGGGTCAGGGCCTCGCCGTCGTTCGGGTCGCTGCTTAGAGCGCCGAGGGGCCTGGAGTTGAGCACGGCCTCCACGCTGGTGAGCAGAGTTCCGAGCTCCTCCGCGGTCAAGAGGTCTTGGCCTACCGTCCGAAGGAACAGGTGCTTTGCAGACTTCACACCTGCCTCCCATAGTCCGCCGAAGTGCGGTGCTCTGGGCGGTATGAACGCAAACTCGCATCCTTTTTTTGATGCGAATGTTTCGATACCGCCCCCCTGCTCCTCCAGACGGGCTCGGAACTCTCTCATGTGGCGATCTGCGCCGACGAAATTGGTGGCGTTGTCGCATCACACCTTTTCCGGAATCCCGCGACGACTCACGAACCTTTGAAATGCCAACAAGAACGCATCAGTGGTTAGGTCAGACACTAATTCTAAGTGGACCGCTTTGGACGCAAAACAGACGAACAAGGCCACGTACGACTTGTACGGTGGCTTACCACGGATACGATACGTTGTGCTGAAGGGACCACAAAAATCAACGCCACAAATATTGAACGGGCGGAGAGCTCGAAGTCTATCTGCTGGCAAGTTTCCCATAATTTGCGTCAAAAGTTGCGGTTTACAGCGAAAGCAGCGCATGCACGACCGAACTGTTCGTCGGCAGACTTCTTGAGCATTAACTAGCCAGATTTTCTCGCGCAGACGACTTACGAGAGCTCGTGGGCCAGCGTGACAGTTCGTAACGTGCAGGTATGACACATAGGATCTGACGAACTGTGAGCTTTTAGACAGCAACAACGGGAATTTGGCTTCGTACGGGATAGGAGCATTCAATAACCGACCCCCAACTCGTAGCAATGTCGAGTGGCACCAATCCGATTTATTTTCCTGAAGAAAAGGGTTTAACTTTTGAATATTCGTTGCTACCGGTTTATTCTTCCGAATTTTACTTATGTCGTCCCTGAACTCGTGAAATTGGACAACTTCGACAATTTTATCAAAAGCGAAATCCAGTTCTCTTGGCGAAATACTTTTTTCAAAGGGCTTCGACACCTTTCTGCACCTTTGAATAAAACGAAAAACCCACACGAAAACTCTCAGAAGCTTCAGGTGCGACGAAAAAGACTCTATTTTCTGAAGCACATAATTTGGCTCTGGGCTGACTACGAGAGCTATTGCCGATTTGCGTAGCTCCATCGACATTACATCAGCCGGCAGTTCGAAATGTTTATTTACAGGCCAATTATTTTCTGAGTCTAGCAAGAACGAAGGCCCACCGAACCAAATGGACGTTGTAAGCTCCTCTACGTCACATCCTCGGGACACTATATCTGCTGGGTTGACTTTCGTGGGAACGTGTCTCCAAATTGCTTTCTCCGACCACTCCTGAATTTCTGCAACCCGGTTCGAAACAAAAACCGACAACGACGAGGGATGGGTTTTAATCCAGTGTAAAGTGATCTCGGAGTCTGTCCACAGGAAAACATTCTCAATGGGAGAATTTAGCAATGGCCTGACACGATTATAGAGATCTGCTAAAAGGTGAGCTGCACACAGCTCAAGGCGAGGCAAAGTTTTCGTCTTGAGGGGAGCTACTTTCGATTTGGCGGTCAATAAAGACACTTTCAAACCTTCAGCAGTTTGAGTCCGAATGTAGATGCACGCTCCATACGCTCGCATGGAAGCGTCAGCGAAACCATGTATTTGAATCGGGACTTGTGGATCTGTGTTGACGAATCGCGATACCTTAATTTTAGGCAGCTGCAGAAGCGTCGCTTTAAACGTCTCCCACGACGTGAGCAACTGCATCGGTAGCGACTCGTCCCAATCTAATTTTCGGAGCCACAGTTCCTGCAACAACATCTTTGCCTTTGTGACCAAAGGACACAAGAGGCCAAGTGGGTCGAAAAGTCGAGCAGTCACCGACAAAATATTTCGTTTTGTCGCGCGAAGATCCAGGAAAGAGTCATCCAACCGAAATTGAAAGTAATCTTTAACCGGTAACCAAACCACGCCAAGGGTCTTGGTTACGTCTGAGTCTGCCATAAGTGGCATTACAGCGGAATCAGATGCGGATAACTCTGGGCAGTTTGAAAACCACTTTGCCAATTCAAAGCCTGCCTCTTGCAAGACCTGAGAAACTTCGTCTCGAAGGCTTTGCAGGTCCTCAACGCATCCGGCGCCAGTCAACAAATCGTCAACATAAAAATCATTCTGAATAACCTTTGCGGCTTTTGGATGAGTTGCTTGCGCCATCTCTCCTAGCCGCATTAAACACCGAATCGCCAAAAAGGGTGCTGGCGAAGTTCCATATGTAACGGTGTTCAACTTAAAGATTTTCAGGGACTCAGAAGGATCTCGTCTCCATACTATGAGCTGGAAGTTACGATCAGCTTCGTCCACCATCACTTGGCGATACATCTTTTTGACGTCGGCCGCAAGGGCAAACTTATGCAATCTAAACCGAAGCAGAGTCGAGTACAGCTCCTCTTGAATAGTTGGGCCTACCATCAAGATGTCATTCAACGCTACCTGCGTAGAAGTACGGCTCGATGCATCGAAAACTACTCTCAACTTAGTTGAAGTACTTTGTGGCCGTAAAACGCATTGGTGCGGAATGAAATAGTGCGGAGTATTCGGAATTTTGTCATTGGTGGAAGACATGTGGCCCAGTGAAACATATTCCTCCATGAATTCAATATACATCTTCTTCAGCGAAGGGTCCTTTGACAATTTCCTTTCTAGCGACAAAAATCTACGTTTCGCAACTTCGTATGACGAACCAAGAGTATTTGGGTCAGATTTAAACGGCAAACGAACCGAAAATCTACCGGACGACAAACTTTGAGTATTTTTCTCAAAGTGTTGTTGACAGAGTTGTTGCTCAGGAGTATGGACTTTAGCCTTGGGCGGCAAGTCCTCCACAGACCAAAATTTCTGCAGGGTTGTGTCAATTGACTCCAACGCTTCCTCCTGGCAGCTGAGATGTACCATTTTTTCAGCGTTTTTATTATTTTCAGAGGCACATCTGCCTGACACTATCCAGCCGAGAACTGTCTTTTGTAGGATGGGGAATTCAGGCCCCTGCTTTATCTGGCCAATAGATAAAAGTTCAAAGAATGTTTCAGCGCCGATAAGCATATCTATTTTTTGGGGCTTGAAGAAGAATGGATCTGCCAACTGAATATTTTCAGGAACCCTTCACCCGCTGGTGTTCACCGCTTGATCCGGATGATAACCAGAAATATTTTTCATAATCCAAAAATCGGACGACAATTGGCTGTTCCCTATTCGCGACTTCACAATCGTGTGTATTTTTGTTTGTGGCTTGGGCATTAGTTCCACCAATGCCTCGCAAGCTCATGCACACGTCCTCTCTTGTAATTTTGAGCCTCTGAGCGAGCTCGTCGGTTACAAAGTTTAATTGTGAACCAGAGTCGAGCAACGCTCGAGCTAATATAAACTCGCCGCTTTTTGTTTGGACGCTCACAACAGCAGTTGCAAGAATGACTCGATCCGATGCATTCGCATGCAAAACATGCGAAGTGGATGGAGACTCCTGCATGAGCGTGGGCTGAGAAGGAGGTGGCAACGCGAGATTTGTGTTTGGGGCATATATATGTAGCAAAGTGTGATGTGAGGAATTGCACACTCTACATCTGTTCGATTTGCATTTTTTGACCGTGTGACCCTTTCTTAAACAGTTAATGCATAAGGGTGCTCTTTTAGCGAAATCGAATCTTTGGTGAACTGTCAGGGCTGCGAAGGAAGCGCAGTTTCCAATCTGATGTTCAGCTGAGTTGCAATACATGCATTGAACAGAGTCGTTCCTGGCAGCGACAAACGAAAAACTCCTATTTCCATTCTTCTTAGGGTTAGATTGGGCCTGCTGAACAGTTTTGGGCTTGGAAGCCTCTTCTGCTACCATGTGTTGGTATCGCCTGTTGAGGGCCGCCTCACATTCGCTCCAAAGTGGAAGCGAAGTATAATCTAACTGTTCTTCCCATTTTCTTTTAGTTCCTGCATCGACCTTGCTCATTACCAGATGTATTAAAATGGCAGTAATGCGTCTATCATCCCCAATAGACAGCAAGGAGTCATACAAGGCTGTGACCGTGTCGATGAGGGTTCTCAAGGCTGTAGCTGAAGGCTGGGAAATTTTTTGCAAATTAAAAAGTGTCGATATGTTGTCAAAAAAAATAAGACAATCATTATCGTACACCCGCTTCAGGCTAGCAAGGGCTTTGGGATAATTTTCCGCAGTGACTTGGAAGGCCCTAACTGTTCCTAAAGCGTCTCCAGCTAAACACGAAACTAAATGATTGAATTTTTCAATATCGTGTAAAGTGTCATCTTTGTCAACGAAAGTTTCGAAAAGGCTTATAAAATTTTTAAATTCGGAGTGTTTTCCGCTAAAAGTTGGGAGTGCAACGCTCGGCAGACGGCATTGAGGCGGGCGATTTGCTGGCGGAGCGGATTTCTCGATATTATTTTGTTTGGACTTATTTAAAATTGAAATCAGCAATGACTTTGTCATTACGGCCCTCTCTTCCAACTCTTCGCGGTATACATCTTTTGTATCTTTCACTTCTATTTGGTTTTGCAAAAGTGAAGCATTTTCAATGTGCGTATTTAGAATCTCTAATCGACACTCAAGCTCGACCGGATTTATAGATAATTTAGCTTCTTTTAAGTGGCGATAAGTTCGGTTAATACTTTTCATGCAAACATCTCGTTGATGTTTAAGCTCTTCGATATCCTTAGTTGCCATTGCGTTTATTTGTATTTATTTAGTTGGTATCGAAGAGGTGTTAAATATTTATTTTTATTAAATTATTATTTTTTTTTTTTTTTTTTTTTTTTTTTGTTAAATAATAAAATAAAATCAACGATCGCACACGGTGTAAGGGAGCTAAGTGCCGAGAGAATTACAGCGAAAAATCTAAATAGGGTTTTTATATTTTTTTTTTATATAAACCCTGCGACAGTATATGCCGCACGCACGCACTGTAGGGGAGTTACCGCTCAAGCTCAAGCGTACCGACAAAACGAACAAACGTTTAGGCAGACCGAAAATTGCACTGCTGCAGCGATCGAGAACGAAAACGACAAAAGATAACTCGAAATAGCGGCAGCGGTGTCGGTGTGCGTGTGTATGTGTACGCGGCTAGCGGTTCTTCCTATGCAGATGCTAACGGAGAATGATACACTGACCGATAACTAAGGGCAACGAATATATAAGCCTGATGCCAAAATGCGCGCAAAATTATGAAAAGCGCGGAAAATTGGAAAAGCGCGGGAAAATTCTGAAAAGCGCGGGAAATGTTCGTACAAACTGCAGCGAAAGTTATTGCCGCTAATTTTCTGAGAGCTTCAATTTTTACAATTTGCACTTTTTTTTTTTCCAGCTATTTTTATTTATACCCTAAATTGGTGCTCACTACGACGAAAGTTGGGGGAATTAAGTTCGCACTAATTGGGTCGACGACGAGTATTTTATTGCTTGTTCTTTGGCCAAAGCGATTCACATATAATTCGAAATAGATTATGTTTATTGTAGAATTTTGGTTGTTAGTACATGCAAATTTTTATTTCTTGGTTAGAATGCTCACTATCTACCGATTTTTACACGAATGCAAAAAGTTGAAAGATGGGCCAAAACACAATTGACAAAACGCCACAGATTAACTTTCAACTTTTGGCACTCTATACCTGGATGGCCGACTTGATAATTGCAACTTCCTTTTTGTCTTCCATTTGGCGGCAGCAGCAAATTGAGCAATTAAAATTGCCGAAACGTCAGGCGCAACTTCAAGAACGGCAGAAAATTTCCAGCGACGAAATTATTGAATTTAATTTGTTGGCCGAACCGACACGAATAAATTGGTTGTTGTTGGTATTGTTTATAGTTTTCACCGACAAAAAAAATTAAAACTCGCGAACTCTACTGCTGATCACGTCGGGGTCACCATGAAAAATTTAATACTATTTTGTATTAACAACGCGAAAACTTTGTGAACGCAGTAGTTCGAGACGATTTTAATTTGCGAAAAATTGTGAAACTATGTCGAAAGCGCGACGAAAAGGAGTGGCTACGATGATGTTCGATGGATCACTAACAATTATATTTCAATAATTTCTCTTAGAACCTAACTTATGCTACGGTGGCGAGAGACGGGGCGAATTCGCAAGAGCGAACAGACGAAAGCTTTATTGGCTCCCGCTCTCGCCCTACAACTAGTGATTTAAATACAAGCGCTGAGTGCGCAAACAGCCACTCCATAAATGGAGAAAAAAGTCGGGTGGTGTTCAAAATGATAGGGGTATTTCTAAATTGTCTGCAATACCTAAAGCACTTGAGCGCATTGTTACTTATCATTTTGTGTTCCTCGCCAATATCACCTTCTTAACATAGTTTGGTTAAGCGGAGGTCAACTACCACGAACCTACATGAATTTTAAGGGATTAAATAATAAAATAATTACTATTGCTTTATTTACCTACTCTTGTAAGTCGTAGAATCATGCTTGGAATTATTTTTATGCACAATCTTGTCAAAGGTGATATTGACTCCATAGAACTAGGGGCCGCTTAATTTTTAATGTGCGTTTTAGACTACCATCCTCTTAACTTGCTAAGATGTACATCTAATTTTGGCCTGTATGAACCCTTTCGTGTTCTTTGTTATAATTATAAAAATTTATATATTCAAATTTGTATTTCAACCTCTATCCCGGTTTTGAAAACTACAATTTTAACATATTTGCAACGTACCTAGTTTTACTTCTTTTATAAATGTCTTTATATTATGTTGGGCCACTTGTTTGTACTGATTATATGGAATTAACGTTAAACAATAATAAACACTGACGAAGCTATAGCGAATGAAGCTAGTCCACCCGAACATTTTTTTTACAGATGCCGTTCTATTTAGTTAGTTTGTGTGTTAAACATATATTATTTTAAGCAAAAACACAATTTTTCACATCCACATGTGAAAAATTATTAATTTTTTAGGAAACTGTTAATTTTTTAAAAATATTGAAAATAGAAAATAGAAAGCGCCCTTGGGGTTAATTAAAGGGAGTTTAAAAATTAAAACCCTTTTTTAGTAGGTTATGCCAATCAAAAAACGAAAACCCTCCTGCAATTTATAAATAGAATGCACCAGATTATTTTTAGTTATTATTATTTTCAAACTAATCCTATATTAAAACTATGACTGCCCACGTACATTTTTAAATATTTTATCAATAGTAATTGCTTATTTTAAATATTAGATAAAGAATAAGATTTTTAGTTGTTTCTGAACCTAATTTATCTTTGCTTTTAAAACTAATTTCGTTGCTGTTTTGTTGTTTTATACGCAGGGCTGGCCTTGCATAGTGCGATATATTATTTCTGAAAACGAAATTATATCAAAGGATAATAATACAATGAGTTTAATAAAAATGTTTGTTATACATGTTAAGAATAATTTATGATAGGTATCTAATTTAAGATAAACAAATTGTTTTTATTTAACAGATTAAATAAGAATTTTTTTTAATTGGTTCAAAATTTGTTCCTGGGATGTATTCTTATATTAATTTCGTTTTTTAAAACTGATAAAAATTATTACGAAACACTTACATGTAATAGGTTAATCACAAATTTTGTTGTTTGTTTTTGTTTTAAAGACTAAGGGTCGTTTTCTAAACTTTACAATAATGTTGCTTTTATTTATAGCTACGCACACAATTATATTTTATATGCAGTCATTTGGAATCGACAGGGGCAAATTTTTGTGAAATTTTTGGAACACGACAAAAAGACGAACATAAAGTTCATGTTTTACATTTTCTAATTTTGGTCAATTATACATTCTGCAGTTTAGATATGGTAATAACACCTATTATCAAACACAAATCGATGATAAATATAAATATAAAAACTGAATGGTTATCAAAAAACGACCCTTAAATGCCAAGTTTGTTTATGATTATGATTATGATTATGATTATGATTATGATTATGATTATGATTATGATTATGATTATGATTATGATTATGATTATGATTATGATTATGATTATGATTATGATTATGATTATGATTATGATTATGATTATGATTATGATTATGATTATGATTATGATTATGATTATGATTATGATTATGATTATGATTATGATTATGATTATGATTATGATTATGATTATGATTATGATTATGATTATGATTATGATTATGATTATGATTATGATTATGATTATGATTATGATTATGATTATGATTATGATTATGATTATGATTATGATTATGATTATGATTATGATTATGATTATGATTATGATTATGATTATGATTATGATTATGATTATGATTATGATTATGATTATGATTATGATTATGATTATGATTATGATTATGATTATGATTATGATTATGATTATGATTATGATTATGATTATGATTATGATTATGATTATGATTATGATTATGATTATGATTATGATTATGATTATGATTATGATTATGATTATGATTATGATTATGATTATGATTATGATTATGATTATGATTATGATTATGATTATGATTATGATTATGATTATGATTATGATTATGATTATGATTATGATTATGATTATGATTGTGATTATTATTATTATTATAATTATTATAAAGAAATTACAGGCAATTACAAAGTGGGTAATTTTGGGTTTTGCTAAGCAAAAGCTAGAATGGCCTTCTGCTTAAATACTAAGTTCTTTTAAAGCGCTCCTTCTGGCTGTAGCTCTTTAAATTTTAAAGTTTCTTCAAAAATCAATGATTTTAAGGCGTCTCGAGAAATGTCATCGTTTTCCATATTAATCCGGAACGGAACTTCGGCGACAGGCTGTGTAAAAAAAACAATAATGGTAGATTACAATAAGACTCAAAATATTAACAATATCGAAGCACAGCTTAAGTAACTAAAAAAGTTTTTTTTTCATAGGTAGAACTGTAAGGTAAGGTTAATAGAAGGGTTAAATATAGTTAAGGAACAAGGACGTTTTTGGCTACCGGCTTATTCAAAAAGGCCAATTTTAAATTTTATTTTCGCCCCAGCGCGAAACCAGGAAAAAAGAAGATTACAGCGGAGGAAAACGAATGCCATGCAGATAAGAGCAAGATATTATGAAGTGAACAAGTCCAGGAGACCACAAGAGGACTTTGACGAACAGAACCCGTCGCGCAGCGCTGGCCACTTTGAACATATGGATCCGAAATATTAGGAAATGCGTGCTTTAGATAAAACGTAACTTAGATAAAACTCCGACAGCTCAATACGTATGTACATGTAAGATCTATTAAAGACAAAACCAACAAGGTAAAAGCAAAGTATAAGGTCAAGCATCAGGCCCATCCTAACAGCCTTGCACGGACATTAGCTTGAATCACTAGTAAGACACGACTCCGTCGAAGAGACCCTCCCATCCAACAATAAAAGGGATATTTTCTTACATTTCATTGTAAATAAATATATTAAAATAAAATTTGTCTTTGTCTCTAAAAAAAATTAAAAAAAAATAAATTGATTCTAAAAGATTATCAACCGCTTTTCACCAAAAACAGAAAAAGATTCTTCAAAGATCGCAGATATCAATCCTGATCTGATGAAGTTTTTGAACAAGAAATTTAAAAGGTCAAGCATTTTGCCGTGCAATTTTAAATAACCAATTTTTCGTCGCAATGAGCACCAATTTAGGGATTTCCTGTTTTAAAGATTAGTTTAGTTTTATATAGTCTGTAAATAATCATACAGCTCAAAGATGCGCCACCAGTAAAGACCACGACAAAAAAGATTTCTGCCAGCTACGCTGGCCTGCTTGCGCTTAAAAAGAGCAAAATACAACGGGGCATCCAGACGGATTCGAACAATACATCGTTTTGTCCTGGATTTTGACTTCTATGTCCCGACTTCTGAAAATTAGGACGAAGTAAAGATGATTCGCACCAACGAGAGTCCACGCAACTTAAGACTCTGTTAAAAAAGGCATTGGTATTGGCCTGCACAATATATATACGGATCACAACGGGTCATCGCGAACGTGAAAAGGCCGAGAAGAACTAATTATTGGGAAACTGTATTTCTCAATAGTTCGGGTCAAAATCAAGCTACCAACCTGAAATAGTACAGCTCCACGTACTGTATATACAACATGGTAGCTCCCAGTAATACGCCTGCTGATGGAGAGCATGCTATGACCGCCTGCGGAGAGTAACTTGAGCATTCGCATTGTGGAAGACGGTTCGGTACTCTATGAGCTAGTATTTTGAAGTGAGCCAACGAAAGCCGGCGAGCAGGAGGTGCTCTGTCTAAAACGTACGGCGCAGGTCTTCAAATAATAACAAGTTAGCGTGGGCAAAATCAACACCATGATCACACAGTTCTTCAGTCAGGATCACCGGACTAAGGATCAACTGCAGGCAACGTTCTCGTTAGCCATCGACGAGTGCCTCGGATAGCACGGCATTAGTCCGACGTATTTGCTGAAGGGCTGAGAGCCCCGGCTCCCGTGGTATCCCACTTTTAGACGCCGTTGTTGAGTCCAGATAATGAGCTTAGCATCTTAGGAAAACCTTTTGCACCACCCTAGAGATCAATGAAAAAGCAGCAGGGCAGCTTTTTTTTTTTATTATTTTTTTGTTTTATTGTTTATTTGAAGAGACCTAGAATAAGTATTCAAATCTTAACCTATACTGTATTATAATTGTTAATTGGTTAATGGCCCTAAGTTGGGCAGAAGTGGGCGGTCGTTACGCTGTAACCGAGAGTGGTTACAAAGCCGCCTGAGCTGCCTAGTTAGTTTGGATGTATTGATAGTCTAGCTTCGTACTTCGAGACTTTACTATCAATTTCTTCTTTAACTGGTTTTATGTCCAGGTCCCTGTGGATATTTACGTTGCGAGTATACCAGGGGGCCCCAGTTATTCGACTGTATTCGTTGGAGGATTTCTATGTTGCTACTGCTGGCGTTTCCCCAGAGTTCAGACCCGTACATCCAGGTTGGCTTTAAACAAGATTTGTAAATAACTACTTTGTGTTCCAGTGGCAGGGGTGAGCGGGAATTGATGAGCCAGTGGAAACTGTTGGCCTTGAGCTTTAGGGAAATCTTCTTCGCTTCAATGTGCTTTCTCCAGGTAAGCCGCCTGTCAAAGTGGATGCCCAGGTATGTGACTTCATCGACTTGGCCCTAAGGCCAGTGGTGGGCAGGTTGCCCGATTGAGTGTAAACGTAATATGTTTGCATTTTTGTTCGTTGACTTGTATGCGCCAATCTGCTAGCCATTTTTCTACGGCCCCAGGTGGTTTTTTAAATACAGTAAATACTCTGTCTTTAAGGTGAGATTCAAGTAATTTGTGGGTTTTTGTGGTAGGACAGTCTTGATTTAATGAACCAGACCGTCAATCCAAACGCGATCGAAGGCTTGAGACACGTCTAGGAATAAGGCACTGCAGTATTCCCTGCATTCAAAAGCTGTGCGCATTTCAGCTGTTATGCGAATTACCTGTTCGGTAGTTCCGTGCTTTTCCCTGAAGCCGAACTGATGCAGGGGGATCGCTCTGTCGTTTTGGAGTTGTGTTCTGAGGTGACACAAAAGCAGTTTTTCAAATAGCTTTGATAGGCACGGAAGGAGGCTAATGGGCCTGTAGGACGAAGGTTGGTATTTGTCTTTGCCTGCTTCTGGTATCATTGTAATAACAGACTTTTTCCATTGTGTGGGAAAAAAGCCCCATTTAAGAATTGAGTTTAATATGGTGGTTATGCTTTTGACTGCGCATAGAGGCAATTCAATTGTCATTTTAGGCTAAGTTAAATAATGACCAGGGGCTTTTTTTGGATTCATCTGTTCTGCAATGGCTTTTATGATTGTGCTTGTTTCAAGAATTATTGTGGGAGAAGGCTCCGCTGGTGAGATGTTTGGTAAAGTGAATTGGTTTGTCGGCGGATGAGGTTAAAAGACATTTTTTAAGTAAGAGGCGAATATTTCGGCCTTTTCCTAGTCACTACGGGCCCACCCACCTGTTGGTGATCGAATTGGAAAATCGGGTTCTATTGGTGGTTGAATGTTTGGGTGAGCTTTCCAGAGTGGAAATTTGTTGCTAGTGGGCGAAAGTTGCGCTATTTAGGCACGTTGAGTCTGATTCTTTTCAGTAAGTAAAGCTTTAGACAACTTCCGACAAGCTTCTTTAAACCTTTGTTTAGTGGCTGGGCAGCGGTGTGCCTGCCAGTCTCGGCGAAGTCGCCTCTTTTCTTGAAGGAGTGACTGGATCTGTGTAGTTGTACGTGTAGTTTTTGGGGGGGATGAGGCTGAATGTTCGGGTGTTTGGCAGCAGAGGTCATTACATCCGTTATATGTTTAAGAGAGTCTTCAATATCAGCTTCACAGGAGATTTTAGGTTCGATATCAATGTGTGAGCTTATATATTTTTTATACTTTAGCCAGTTTGTTGTATTGGATGTCAGAAATTGTGGTCGTTCTACAAACTGTGGATGTTCAGATAGACAAAGTAAAGCAGGCCAGTGGTCAGATGACAGTTCCGCCAGGGTTTCAACATGTATCAGCCTGGACGGCACTCTCCTAGTTACAGCAAAATCGATGTCTTCTTTTTTGGTCGGATCTGCTGGCCAGTATGTGGGAGTACCTGGTGAAACAAAATCTACCTTTTACCGGGTTTGATAATAGCCTTGTATAATTGGCGTCCTTTGGGCTTTGTAAGACGAGAGCCCCAGTAGTGGTGTTTCGCATTATAGTCACCGGCAGCTATAAAACAGTTACCCAATGAGTTGTAAAAGCCTAAAAATTCATTCTCTGAAATATAAAATCGTGGGGGATAATACACAGCCGATAGGGTGGCTGGACCGCTGGTTATGTTGATTCGTAGGGATGTGGCCTGATTGTGGTTGTAAGCAAACGCCTCCAGAGGGTGATGCCTTATGCGCTGTTTGATAAGGATTCCGGTCCCTCCTTGAGAAGAAGATGTAGCCAGTGAGATGGAAATGGTTTTTATTGGTTAGGTGCGTTTCTGAGGGGAGCATGATGTCGATGTCCTGGGTGTTTAAGAACTGTAGAAGTTCAAGTCTGTGCTGCGAAGCACCGTTAGCGTTCCAAAAGCCTATTCTTAAGGGATCCATTTAAATTGACTTTTGTTTGATTAGAAGTTCCATACGGTTGTTTTGGTTTCGCACTAGTTCCTGGAGGGTACCTTGCATTGAAAGCATGATGTTCGTGAGTGTAGCTTCGATGCTATTTTGTATTTGTGGAGTGTAAGTCTGGTTTTGTTCTTTATAAGGTTGAGTTGGTCATTGAGCGTTTTGCTCTGGAAGCGGAGTATATTTTGGTTTTGGTATAAGCGGGTGGGGCTGTAATGCTTCGGGCTGATCGGTTCTTGTAGGCGATAACCCAGGGTATCGCAGTGCAGCCACAAAAGTAACTCCAGATGTGGTTTGCGAAGGAATGTAAAAATTTGGCTGAGCAACCTGTTGGGCGGAGGTTGGTTGTTGGTGCCTCTGGTTGAGCCGACTCTTGATCTCTTTATAGACGGGGCATCTCCTGTAATTAGCAGTGTGGTTTCCACCACAGTTGCTACATTTTCTCAGTGCTGGGTCTTCTTTGTTATCCGTGCAAGCTTCTATACAGTGCAGGTCGCCACAGGCAACACAGACTGGTCGAAAAGTGCAATAAATTTTTTGAGTTCCCAAACTCCCAAGTTCAATCTTGAAGAGGGGCTGAGGAATTTTTGCCCTGTTGGTTATGTTCAATACGTTTTTAACGTCAAAACCATTTTCTTTAAGTCCTTCAGCTATATCAGCTACCGGGAAGGTTGCCATTAATTATAATAATTATTATATATTATAATTTCATTTAGAAGTTTGCAACGCAGTGTAGGAGACATTTCCAGCATCACAAGAAGAGTCGATCTAGCCAAGTCAGTCTGTCTATTTTCTTTCTTTTGCAGGTAGTACGTAAGTCGGAACGAACCGGATCGGACGTTTATAGCATATAGCTCCCATAGGAACAATCGGAAATATAAATAAAAAAAATTATAACTTTGCTGTTTTTTAATTTTGTTTTTAGTTTTAAAATATTTCAGAATTACGCCTTAAATTTCATCAAAATGGGACGACTATAACATAAAGCTCCCATGGAAACAATACAAATATTTAAAAAAAATTTAACTTTTTTATATTGTAATTTTTTTTAGAAATTCTTGTTAACTATTTAATAATTTCACAGTTCAGAATAACGCTTTTAATTTTATTGAAATCGGTTAACGATATCATATAGCTGCCATAGGAAATAGCAAATAATTGAGCTGCAAATCATTATAGCTTCAATACTTTTAAACATACACACAAGCAAATCATAATTTTAATGTCTTCAAGAATATTTAGTTTTTGCAATAGCTGCAAGGGTATATGAACTTCGGCTTGCTGAAGCTTGCTTCATTTCTTGTTTTTTTAGGGGAAATACTTAGGTTGAAATTGGTTGGCTGAGTAAGGGTCATCTTATAGCCGGGAAGCTCTACTATAGCCTTCTTTCTTGTTTTTCTTTAAAGCATCCTTTTCTTGGATGCACTATGGTCAGTACAAATAATAGGCCCTTAAGACACCAGGCAGTGCTTGCGGACCCCTGGGGGCGTAAAAAACGAGATCTCGAGAGGTTAATGAAAAGGGACAATAAAGGAACGGACGGACTATTTGAAAATACATACGAAACAAAATTCTAAATACTATTGTTGTGCTAAGTAAGACAATATGAATGCTTTCAAAATTGGTACAGGGTCGGTGGTAAAAATGATGTGATAGAATTTATTATAGCTATTATTTGATCGACTATGGTTTAAGATAAGAGGAAT
This sequence comes from Drosophila gunungcola, assembly GCF_025200985.1. Lineage (NCBI taxonomy): Eukaryota > Metazoa > Arthropoda > Insecta > Diptera > Drosophilidae > Drosophila > Drosophila gunungcola. The sequence goes on from NW_026453205.1 coordinate 521,808, forward strand.
ATAGTTCTTAGTAATTCTGTTAGGCACTGAGAAATTTAGGCGACCGAGTAACACGGGACAATCCACTTTTCCGTGAACAAGTTTAAAAATATAAGTAGTACCAAGCATTGGTCCACGGTTTCATATTTGTATTTTGTATTTTGTTATAAAATTTCGTCCTAACGCTACAACTTTGAAACTTATAAGTTAATGCGCTAGTCACTAAGAGTTGCAAATATTTAAATGTTAAAACCAAAAAAAAAAAAAAAAACTAACCTAAGTCGCCTTCTATTTTTACTTTAATTTACGTAATAGCATTTTTAAGGGGTGTGAAAAATTTTATCTTGAATGCAAGATAGATTGTTTGCTCTTCTAAAGGATGTAAACTACAGTTTTTCGAAAAGATATGAAGGTTCTTTTTGGAAAATAATTTTTTGCAGAAAAATTAAGATTCGCATCCTTATCCATCGATTTAGTGAGACATCGAATATCTTCTATAAAAATTCGGGTACGTCTTTTCTATGTGGTAGGTTGAATATATACCTAGCTATGCAATTAAATAATAATTGTTGGAGAGTATGTAGTGCAGCATCTCGACAGTTATGACCATGGGTTTTGCTGGTATACTAGATATACTAGATACTAGTTTTGGTAGAATGGGGACTCATTTTGCGAGCTGAGACCGAGTGTGGCTTCGTATGCGTTGCTAGGTCTGGTCTCTCTTTTTATTCTTTTGGTTTTTAGAGGGCGTGAGATAGACGCGTGAGTGATTCTTAAAAGACAATTATGAGCAACAACGGCATCGAAGACTCGCTGCATTCGCCTGAATTAAGCTCAGCCAATCAACAACCAAACGATCAAGTAACCAGCAATGACGACTTACAAGGGGATGACGTTAGTTCTCCGACATCAGAAGTGGGATTCGGCCCTAACCAAACTTTGTCAAGGGAAGTCTTCTCGTTATTGAAGCAACAAAACCAGAATTTTCTGGAACTGGTTAAGAGTACGCTTAAGAAGCTGTTGACGGCTGTTGAGACAAGCTCTATGTCGTGGCAAGAAGCAATAGGGGAGGTACAGCTGGCCCTTAATTGCGCAGTGAATCGTAGTACTAAGTGTAGTCTTTTAGAACTTTTGATTGGTAAAATGGCTAGGCCTCTGGGGCTAATCCTATAAACGATACTGAAACTGAAATTAACAAGTCGAAACTAAGACAGCAAGCTGCTAGAAACATGCAGGAGGTCGCCAGAAATAAGAAAGCAAAATTTGACGAAAGCAAGGCTAAGGTAATTAGATTCAGTGCGGGATACTTTGGAAATTGGATCCGAAGTTTAGAGGGTCTTTCGTTAAGGCATTGGAGGGAGAACAATATGTTTTAAAATGTACAAAAAAAAAAAATTCAACACGAAAGTTTGAGAAAGTTAACGGATATGCATATCTTAGAAGAGTTTGCTGCAAATTTTAAAGAACAAAGTCTGTTGGAAAAGTCTGTTGAAACAGAAGAGTGCCGTGAAGCCATGTGATTGGCGATGAACGAAGGTTGCTTTAGAAATGAGATTGAAGAATTCGTAAAGTCAAGTGTTGGACGATGGACGAGCGATGTAGCTGATTAATTCGTGAAGCCAAGTATTGGGCAATGGACGAGCGATGTGGTTAAAGAATTCGTGAAGCCAAGTATTGGGCGATGGACGAGCGATGTGGTTGAAGAATTCGTGAAGCCAAGTATTGGGCGATGGACGAGCGATGTGGTTGGGCGATGGACGAGCGGAAAAACGTAGTAAAATGCGTGAAGCCAAAGTGTTTTGCGATGGATGGGTATTCAAAAGTTGACTAGTATGACATTATGATTTGAAATATTCTATGAAATTGAGATTATTTGGTTAAGTTTTTCTGAAGTATTCAATAAAATTATAATGGAATGAAACTGAGAGGTTTATTGTAGACACGAGGACGTGTCTATGTCAGAATGGCCGTGTCGGAGAGTATGTAGTGCAGCATCTCGAAAGGTATGACCATGGGTTGTGCTGGTATACTAGATATACTAGATACTAGAGATAAAAAGATAATTATGAGCAACAACGGCTTCGAAGACTCGCTGCGTTCGCCAGAATTGAGTTCAGTCAATCAAGAACCGAACGATCAAGTAACCAGCAATGACGACTTACAAGGGGATGACGTTAGTTCTCCGACATACTTTAATTTAATTTTTACTGATAGTGTCACAGAAAGAAATTTTGATTTTGATGGGTTGATCCCAAGTCCATTGTTGCCGGCCCAATCATTTACACGTGCAAGTTCTGTGTTACAAACATTAATACACTCGTTTATTCTGTTTAAAGGACAACTCACATACATTTGGGCATCATCAGCATACAAGTGTACATTACATTCAGATAACGCATTGAGAAGGTCATTAACATATAAGGTAAACAATAAGGGACGAAGCACAGACCCTTGGGGTTCACCACGAATAAAGTTTTCATATAAAGTCGAAATGCTAGACAGTACAACATATTGACGACGATTTTGTAGGTAGAAAGACACAAGTTTGACAGAAGTTTTAGAAAATATAAACATATTACGTAGTTTTGCACAAAGGACATTATAGTCAGTAAAACTAGGTGTGTAACATTATTTTCGTCTATTTATTCCCTTAGGTCGTCTGCAATTTTTAAAATAGCTGAGGTACAGCTTCTGTTTTTCCTAAAACTAGACTGATTATTAGGCAATACTTTGTCGCACATAAATTTATTAATTTGATCAGCCATGAGATTTTCAAATTCCTTTGATAGGTATGGTAAAATTGATGTACCCATTATTTGATTTGGGAATCGGAATTATTTTTGCCGTTTTCGAACAGTCCGGATATGTAGATGCAGTGCAGTATTAAAGGTATACGTTATGTATTTAAGGATCTTTGGCAGCAGTATTTTTATAAATTTGGGGTTTATGTTGTCAGACCCAGTGGTGTCACTCTTAATTCTTAGTATACTCTGAAGGACATCACACTGGTTAACACACATAAACCTAAATCTAATATTACAGACAGTTTTAGGTACAATTCGTGGTATTCCAATTGCTCAAATTAAAGGTTGAGTTCAAAAGGTGATAGTTGATATTTCTAAGGTCCCTAAAAACTATTGGATGGTCAAGGTATTGTAGGTCAAGTGCGTAAGTCAAGTATATGAGGTCGTGTTTTGAAAACAATGGGACAATAAGTTGGTCATATGTATTTACTTTGTCTGTATTAGACACAAAAAATAAATCTAAAAGCGAGTTGCGGGTTTTGGTAAAATGAGTAGCGGACACGAAGTTAACCAACTTCATCCCCAGTGATTTCATGTCTCTGCAAGGTGGGATTCCCTTAAAATATCGATATTAAAATCGCGCGTAATAACGACGTCTAAATAATTTATTGACACGTAAAGAAGGATATTTAAAAGTTGATCATAGTCAATACGCCAGTTAGGTCGGTATATACACCCAATTAGCAGTTTATCAGCATATCTTTGGCAACTTCTTTCTATAAACAAGTATTCTATTGCACTACTGGTTGAGTGTTAACTTAACTTTTTACTTCCATTTATTGCAACCCCACCCCCATGACTACCACGATCAGAGCGATGCAAGTTATAACCATCACATTCATCTTAAACATCGAATAATAATTAGGATCAAACCAAGTTTCAGAAACACATATAACATGGACGCTCGATTTGATAAATAAGTGTCTAAATTCTTCAATTTTTCGTGTGAGGCTTTGTGCATTTATATGACACACATTAAGACCATTTTTCTTTTTTCCGAGAACCCTTAACATCGCATGGCTATTTGATCGATTTGGACTTATGTTTATGTTTATGATCCTGGCAGTTTTTGGACAGTTTAGCCTCCAGCTCCTGGACCCGCTGCCTCAGCATCCCCATCTCTCACCTCGCTCTCCAATTGAGACTCGCAGAGAAAGTTTGTTACAGTCAGCTGCTATTAACTTAAATTTTTTCCTCCAGACTGCCGGTTATACGTGCCTCACCATCACGGATCTCCCCTGCAAGGCTTTCCTTTAGCTCGGAAAATCTGCTGCTGAAGACATATTTGTGTTGGTGACGAGAAAGTTAAGTGTTTTGATGTGTTAAGTGATTTGTCTCTGTGTGCTTGTGTTTTTTTATGCACTGTTTCTTTAATGGTTTGTTGTTGCACTTAAAATTGTGGATTTATTAAGAAGCGATTTTACTGCTTAAAACCGATTTATTCCGGGCAACAAGAAGTTTAATGTGTTTTCACTCTTATTTATGCTGCTGCCGTAAGCAGTTTTTAGTTTTTTAAGCCGAGTTTAAGGTGTTTTTCGGTGTTTATAGCGGAGCTTCACAAAAGTGCGTCTATTTCTCTTTGACGTTATTGAAAAAATGATCAAATTCATAAGGACTCTTAAAATTAAATTACTTAGATGACATTGCTTAATTTGTATTAAATTTTCCATCATATCACTATAGTAGCAGTACATGTAGTGACGATGAGCACAGGTAACAAAAAAAAAATGATATAGCAATCTAAAGGTATCACTTTTATAAGAGTTTCAGAAAGTCATTTGGTTTCGAAGAAAGGGGTGTAAAAGTGCAAACAAAGATTGTATCTTATACTGGAGCTATTGGGACTGGTGGAGCAAAAATCTTACTGAATTTTGGAAATGAAAATTTTAATACGTGTTTTGTATTAACGCGAACTTGTGACTGCAGTAGGATTCAGCGGATTGAATTGCGAAAATAACTTTAATAAAAATGAGCGAAAATTGCGACGCCGGAAGGGGGTGGGTTCGTAGGAGTTCAAATGATCACTTACTTTTATTCCATATAACTTCTCTTAGAACCAACTTACGCTAAGGGGCGAGAGACGGGACGAATTCAGAAGATCGAACGAAAGCTTTATTGGCTCCCGCTCTCGCCTTACAACTACAGAAAATCAAATAAAAATCAAATAAAAGCGCAAAGAGCGCAACCACCGCCCCCTCTGAAGGGACGGCGTCCTTCAGGACAGAATGGGCAACAGGGCCGGACGATGGATGGCTCTACGATACAGTCCTTACTGCGTCCTTACGTCTGTCACGCGAACCATTCTAACGGCGTGCAAAGCTACCACACGCCCGATCCTCCACTACTGGGACGGAAGATTGTCTTCTGCGACGATGAAGAAAGTTCCCACGACGATGTTGGGCTTGGAACTTAGACCGCTGCTGGAGGCTGGATATGTATTCCCGGGGCCAATGCTGCCCTCATGTGTCGATCGGCGCCGACGATGTTGTTGGCGTCGTCGCCCCACAACTTCTCCGAAATCCCGCGGTGACTCATGAACCTTTGAAATGCTAAATATCGCGCATCAGTGGTTAGGTCGGACACTAATTCTAAGTGGATCGCTTTGGACGCAACACATACGAGCAAGGCCACGTACGACTTGTATGTTGGCTAATTACGGATACGATTCATTGTGCTGAATGGGGCCACAAAAATCAACGCCACAAATATTGAACGGGCGGAGAGCTCGAAGTCTATCTGCTGGCAAGTTTCCCATAATTTGCGTCAAGAGTTGCGGCTTGCAGCGAAAGCAGCGCATGCACGACAGAACTGTTCGTCGGCAGACTTCTTGAGCATAAGGTAGCCATATTATTCCACGCAGTGACAATTCGTGCCGTGCTAGTCAAGACACATACGATCTGACAAACAGTGAGTTTTTAAACAGCAATAATGGGAATTTGGCTTTGTATGGAGAATTCAATAACCGACATCCAACTCGTAGCAATGTCGAGGACCACCAATCTAATTTATCCTTCTGAATATAGGGGTTTAGCTTTTAAATATTCGTTGCTACCGGTCTATTTTTCCGAATGTTACTTATGGCGTCACTGAACTCGAGAAATTCAGTTCTCTTGGCTAAATACTTTTTTCAAAGAGCTTTGACACTTTTCTGCACCTTTGAAAAAATACGAATTACCCATACGAAAATTTTTAGAAGCTTCAGGTTCGACGAAAAGGACTCTATTTTCTAAAGCGTATAATTTGGCTCTGGGCTGACTGCGAGAGCTGGTGCCGATTTCAGTAATTCCCTCGACAGTACTTCAGCCGGTAGTTTGAAATGTATATTTAAAGGTCAAATATTTTTTGATTTCAGCAAGAACGAAGGCAACACATACGAGCAAGGCCACGTACGACTTGTACGTTGGCTAACCACGGATAAGATTCATTGTGCTGAATGGGGCCACAAAAATCAACGCCACAAATATTGAACGGGCGGAGAGCTCGAAGTCTATCTGCTGGCAAGTTTCCCATAATTTGCGTCAAGAGTTGCGGCTTGCAGCGAAAGCAGCGCATGCACGACAGAACTGTTCGTCGGCAGACTTCTTGAGCATAAGGTAGCCATATTATTCCACGCAGTGACAATTCGTGCCGTGCTAGTCAAGACACATACGATCTGACAAACAGTGAGTTTTTAAACAGCAATAATGGGAATTTGGCTTTGTATGGAGAATTCAATAACCGACATCCAACTCGTAGCAATGTCGAGGACCACCAATCTAATTTATCCTTCTGAATATAGGGGTTTAGCTTTTTAATATTCGTTTCTACCGGTCTATTTTTCCGAATGTTACTAATGGCGTCACTGAACTCGAGAAATTCAGTTCTCTTGGCTAAATACTTTTTTCAAAGAGCTTTGACACTTTTCTGCACCTTTGAAAAAATACGAATTACCCATACGAAAATTTTTAGAAGCTTCAGGTTCGACGAAAAGGACTCTATTTTCTAAAGCGTATAATTTGGCTCTGGGATGACTGCGAGAGCTGGTGCCGATTTCAGTAATTCCCTCGAGAGTACTTCAGCCGGTAGTTTGAAATGTATATTTAAAGGTCAAATATTTTTTGATTTCAGCAAGAACGAAGGCCCAACGAACCAAATGGACGTGGTAAGCTCCTCCACGTCACATCCTCGGGGCAATTTGTCTGCTAGGTTAACTTTCGTGGGAACGTGTCTCCAAATTGTTTTTTCCGATCATTCCGACCATTCCGATTAAACCGACAACGACGAAGGATGGGTTTTGATCCAGTATAACGTGATCTCGGAGTCTGCCCACAGGAAAACGATTGTAAAATCTGCTAAAAAGTGAGCTGCACACAGTTCAAGGCTCCAAGACTTTTGATTTGGAGGTCAATACTGGTAAACCTTTAGCAGATTGAGTACGAACGTAAATGCACGCTCCATACGCTCGCATGGAAGAGTCGGCGAAACCATGTATTTGAATTGGGACTTGCGGATCTGTGTGGACGAATGGCGATACCCTAATTTTCGGCAGCTGCAGAAGCTTTTCTTTAAAGAATGTAATCAACGTCATCTTTAGCGACTCATGAGTCATCTTAGTTACGTCTGAGTCTGTCATAAGTGTCATTACAGCGCTATCAGATGCGGATAACTCTGGGCAATTTGAAAAACATTTTGCCAATTCAAGACCTGAAAATCTTCGTCTCGAAGTCTTTGCAGTTCCTCAACGCTTCCGGGGCCAGTCAACAATTCGTCAACATAAAAATCATTCTGAATAACCTTTTCGGCTGTTGGATGAATTGCTTGCGCCATCTCTCCTAGCCGCACTAAACACGGAATCGCCAAAAAGGGTGCTGGCGAAGTTCGATATGTTACTGTGTTAAGCTTAAAGATTTTCAGGGACTCGGAAGGATCTCGTCTCAAAATTATGAGCCACAGTTCCTGCACCAACATCTTTGCCCTTGTGACCAAGGGTCACAAGAGGTTAAGTGGGTCGAAAAGTCGAGCAGTCACAGACAAAATATTAGTAATCTTTAACCGGTAACCAAACCACGCCAAGGGTCTTAGTTACGTCTGAGTCTGGCATAAGTGGCATTACAGCGCTATCAGATGCGGATATCTCTGGGCAGTTTGAAAACCACTTGCCAATTCAAAACCTGCCAATTCAAAGACTTTGCAGGTCCTCAACGCATCCGGCGCCAGTCAAAAAATCGTCAACATAAAAATCATTCTGAATACCCTTTGCGGCGTTTGGATGAGTTGCTTGCGCCATTACTCCAAGCTGCATTAAACACCGAATGCCAAAAAGGGTGCTGGCGAAGTTTCATATGTAACTCTCGTCTCCCTATTATGAACTGAAAGTTTCGGAAAGTTTCGTCCACCATCACTTGGCGATACATTTTTTATACGTCAGCCGCCAGGGCAAACTTTTGCATTTTAAACCAAAGCAGAGTGGAGTTGAATAGTTGGCCCACCATCAATATGTCATTCAACGCTACCTGCGACGATGTACGTCAATATGCATCGAGAATTACTGTCTACTTAGTTAAAGTAAGTTTTGGCCGTAGAACGCATTGGTGCGGAATAAAATAGTAACGAGTATTCTGTACTTTGACATTGGCGGAACACATATGATCCATTGAAACATATTCCTTAAAGAATTCAAGATACATCTACTTCAGCGAAGGGTCCTTTGAAAATTTCCTTTCTAGCGACAAAAATCTATTTGAGTAGTTTTCTCAAAGTGTTTTTGACAGAGTTGTTGCTCAGGAGTATGGACTTTAGTCTTGGGCGGCAAGTCCTCCACAGCACATCTTCCTAACACTATCCAGCCGAAAACTGTCTTTTGTAAGATGGGGAGTTCAGACCCTGCTTTATCTGGCCAATAGATAACAGTTCAAAGAACGTATCAACGCTGATAAGCTTATCTATTTTTTGGGCTTGAAGAAGAATGGATCTGCCAACTGAATAATTTCAGGCACCCGATGGAACTCTTTTAGTGAAATTGAATCTTTGGTGAACTGTTAGAGCTGTGATTGTAGCGCAGTTTTCAACTTGTGTTGGTATCGCCTGTTCAGAGCCGTCTCATATTCGCTCCACAGCGGAAGCGAAGTATAATCTAACTGTTCTTCCCATTTTCTTTTTGGTCCTGCATCGAACTTGTCCATTACCAGATGTATTAAAATGGCATTAGTAATGCGTCCATCATCCCCAATAGACAGCAAGGAGTCATTCAAGGCTGTGACAATGTCGATGAGGGTACTCAAGGCTGCAGCTGAAGGCTGGGAAATATTTTGCAAATAAAAAAGCGCGCTTCAAGCTAGCAAGGGCTTCGGGATAATTTTTCGCTTACTTAAAAGGCCCTGTTCCTAAAGCGTCCCCAGCTATATGATTGAATTTTTCAATATCGTGTAAAGGGTCCTCTTTGTCATTTTTAAGCTCGGAGTATTTTCCGCTAAATGTTGAAAGAGCGTTGCTCGGCAGGCGGCATTGAGGCGGGCGATTTGCCGGCGGAGCGGATTTCTCGATATTAATTTGTTGAGCCTTGTTCAAAATTGATACAGGCAACGATTTTGTTAGAACGGCACTCTCCAACTCTTCGCGAAAAACATTTTGCATCTTTCACTTCTATTTGATTTTGAGTAAAGCCTAGTACTCAGATCGATGAAAACCGTTCGCCGCCTAAAAGGGAGAGCGAGAGGCGAGTAACCGGCGAACACTTTTCGGCAGTGCCTTTTTGCACGTCGGTACTCAGATCGACGAAAAAAATACTAGAAATGCGCAGAGCGTTGAAAGACGTCTGGGATAAACTCTCTATGAACTTATGCAGGCCCTGACAAAAAGAATGAAAAATTTAATCTTTGGTGTTGTTGGACTTGAACTTGCGAACAAAAACACGAAAAAGCTGTGTATCTGCCACCATTCCAATACCAAATCTAACTCTGGCGTCGTTTATAATCAACATCTTCAATTTTGCTTTTTCAACAAGCCCAGCTGATTGACAGTATGACCGAAGTACACGAACTCGGGCGAATCTGAAACCTTCGGTCTCACTAGAAAGAATAAAGAACGGAGAATGTACCACTGACCGATAACTAAGGGCAACGAATATTTAAGCCTGATGTTGAGAGGCGCGGAAAGCTAATGAAAAGCGCGGGCAAATTGTAAAAAGTCCGGGAAAATTGTGAAGAGCGCGGGAAAATGTTTAGATGAACTTTGGCAGAGGTTTTTTGCCGCGATTTCCTCAGATAACACCTTTTACAATTTGCTCTTTTTTTTAATAATACCCTAAATTGGTGCTCACTGCGACGAAAATTGGGGGAACTAAGTTTGCACCAATTGGTTGGACGAAAAATTTTTTTGTTATTTAATGGTCTAAAGCGATTCACATATATATTTTGGTTGTTAGTGCATGCAATTTTTTATTTCGTTTACACGAATGCAAAAAGTTGAAAGATGGGCCAAAACAAAATAAACAAAACGCCACAGATTTACTTTCAACTTTTAGCACTCTATACCTGGTTAGCCGATTCGACAATCGCGATCAAGTCGGGGTCACCACGAAAATTTTAATACTATATTGTTTTAATAACGAAACGCGAACTTGTGACTGCAGTAGGATACGGCGGATTTAATTGCGAAAATAACTTTTATAAAAATTAGCGAAAATTGCGACGACGGTTGGGAGTAGTTTCGAAGGAGTTGAAATGATCACTAACTTTAATTCCATATAATTTTTCTTAGAACCTATCTTAGAACCTATCTTACGCTAAGGGGTGAGAGATGGGGCGAATTCGCAAGAGCGAACGAAAGCTAATTTGGCTCCCGCTCTCGCCGTACAACTGGAGAAATTCAAATAAACCGCCAAGTGCGCAAACACCGATTTTGGTTTGCATGTGCGTATCAAAGCGATGTTTTAGAGATTTCATACGCCCACAACTTCCAACGACTAAAGCTACTGTTACGTGCTATATATCGTTAAAAAGGGTTTTTTAAGGGCTATTTTCTTTAAGTAAAAAAATTACGGAATTATAGCCAAAATTAAATTTTTGTGTTCAAATTTTAGAGATTTTTTTTTATTTTTGAGTCTTTAAAGCTTTTGAGATTACGCAACCCATTTCAGATCTTTTTAATTAGCATTTTATGATTATTTGAATTAGCAGAAATCTATACAAGTCCAATTCGAATATGAAAAATTATTATTGGGCTTAAAAGTGATATCATATTATTATTGATATCAAACAAAAATATCTCTTGACGAGGTAAAATTAACTTGACGATCGCACCTTCAACTGACATCACATTTTGTGACGACTATTTCTTATTTTACCAAAAAAAAATAGTCTGGGTTGGACTTTTTTCCGCAACCACATGTGACATAAATAAATGTTGAAACGAACTGCTGGATCCCGCTGAACTACCTCAGCCACAGCAGAACCTATACAGGGCCCCCCAGCAGATTAAGTGGTTGCAAGAGAAGGACACCAATAGAGCAATGTCGCCCTGGGTATGCATTGCGACAAAGGCAGAACTTTAAAGTACGCCATCGAATTCGGAGTGGGTGCGAAAGGGAGATCAGAGCAAATAGGACAGAGATTACCGAACACACAAGGAGCGCGGAACATACGGAACAGTCAAAGAGAGATTGGAGGAGTTAGAGGAGAAACACAGAAAGGAGAAGACACAAGCACCACAGACCAACGGACCAAAGTTAGAGATGCCGGACAAAAAGGAAAAAAAGGTAAAAAGTGGAAACGCTTTACCGGGTACGGAACCGGGGGGTTCGCTACGGGGTACGGAATAGACAAAGACAAAATGCCGTTCACCCTGGAGGGAGTCGCAGTGGACTGGTGGAACACGACGCCTAGCCAGGTAAGTAAATTAAACGAATTGAAAGAGGAGTTGTTTGAGTATGTTCTACCGCCGTCGCAATGGACTGGTGGAACACGACGCCTAGCCAGATAAGAAAATTAAACGAATTGAAAGAGGAGTTATTTGAGTATGTTCTACCGCCGATGTACGGGGAACAGTTGGAGACACAAACCACACAACTACGGCAGCGGGATACGGAACCAACGAGGGAATACGCAATGGGGTTGAGAAAACTGATGAGGCTCACAGAATATTCGGAGGAGGCAAAATTAGACCGGATATATAAGAACTGTAGGAGCCAAATAAAGCTCTACACAAGACGATCAGTATTCAACACACTGACGGAACTTCTAAGATTGGCCGAAAAGTTAGAAGAAATCAAATCAATGGAAAGAAACCAGGTCACAGGAGGAATTCCCAGACAAGACTCTTATGCGGCGACCTGAATATAGACATCAAGAAACCAGGGGGGAGGCACCAAGAGGAGGAAATGGAGCAGACCGATCCGGAGAAAGAGCCAACCGAAGAGGAAATACGAAAGTTCCTGGAAACGCAAGTAGGAATAGTAACATTACGACACATACAATTTATATGAAGGATGGAAAGCCTATATAACAAAGATACTATCCGTGAAACCCGAAACAGCAGGCAATAATTAATGAGCTATTGACATTGAGACTACTTGAACCGTCAGACAGTCCATACGGCGCACCCGACTTCCTAGTTAGAAAAAAGAACAAAGAGTAAAGAATGTGTGGACTATCGTCTACTGAACGAGAATACAGAAAAAGACGCTTACCCGGTACCGAGGATGGACTTTATACTAAATCAACTGAGGGGAAGCAAAGTTTATCAGCACGCTAGAACTAAAGTTCACGGCGCCATATACGCCGCAGCAGAGCCCAACAGAGCGAACGTACAGAACTATAAAGACCATGATAATGCAAATGACAGGAGAATAATACACCAAGTGGGATCAGAATCTACGTGACGCTTAATAATCTTAATAAGAGCACAATTAATATTAGAATAAATAAAGAAATAGAATGAAAGGCGGGTGCGCCTTACAGAAAGGGTCACACTGACCACAGGGAGCATAAGGTCACACTGGCTTGGTATTAAGTTGCATGCACGTCCACATTAACACCAAGCGATGGGTATAAAAGAGGGACATGTCGCCAAGTTAGATCACTCTATCGATCGGAGTCCTTTCCGGAGTCACTTTTTTGGGAACAAGTTTAGTACCCGGTCTAAATATCTTGTAGTTAGTAAACTCCACTTCTCCCACCTCCTCTCCTCACAGGTCAACCGTCACTTCGTGACCACCTGTCCTCCATCCTCATCATCACTCGGATTCCCGAGTTGATCCTCGGCTCTCCGGAGCCACTTAGCAGACCATAGCGGCCACTATTTGTTTCGAAAGCTCGTAGACCCACAGTGGCCTCTAATCGTCTCCTAACCTAGAAGACCTCTCGTGGCCTCTGAACCATCTCCAACCACTCACTGTAGCATAATTATAAGAGGGGTGAACCTACCCATCTCGGAGCCTACCTTCGGGTGACATAACGTTCTTTTCTTTCCCACAGGCTATGCCCCCGCTGCCCGACGACACGCCGCGAAGCCCTTCCACTAAAGACGACGCCACCGCGCGCTCCGTGTTTAGGAAGCGCACTAATCTAATCATCCAAAACCTCTGTAACTTACCCAATGATTAGACCTAGGCAAGATTGATTGTACTGAAGCTTACAGCAACCACATCTGACATAAATAAATAGATCTGTTTATAAGATACCAAACAAGTAAAGTTATGTAATTTTTTTCTGAATATTTTAAAAGATTACAAAACAAATTGGATAAAAAAAATACAATATTTTTTTAGTACAATAGTCAACACAATATGTGATATCAGAAGATTTTGAAGTTGAAGGTGAGATCGCCACGTTAATTTTACCTCGTCAAGAGGTGTTTTTGTTTGATATCAGAAGTTTTTACTGGACTCGAACCCATTTTTTTTATTAAAGTACGTCAGCACCATGACCAGGAGTTGTGCCCAAATGGCTTGTATATAAAAAAAACGAAGAACACAATTCTGTCCCCTGATACAAAATAAGTATGTAAATAATAACTTTGCTTATATTAACAATAATAGATTTCACTATTAGTTCCAATAAGAATTAAAAATCGAATTGGACTGCATTTTTAAACGCTTTCGAATAATCTTTTAACTTGGATTTATTTGAATGGAAGAACTCAGAGGGTTATTTTTAAAATAGCAGTTTCCAAGATGATTAACGTTACAACTGTAGTGCCTCGGAGTAGACATTTGGGTCCATTGCTATTTATTTTATTTATCATAAATCTTCCTTCTGCCATAATACATTTTCGAGTATTTAAGTATGCTGATGATGTTAAGCTTGGTTTGTTATACAATAATTTGCAATAGGTTTCGGTTTACAGTCTGATATTGATTGTTTTCAGAGATGGCGTCAATCTAACCTCTTAAATCTGAATTGCCTTATATGTAAGGGCTACGCCTTCATTTATAAGCTATTTTCTTCATAATGTGCCACTGGACCGAATATATTCGGTCAATGATTTAAAAGTTCTTCTTGACCCAAAATTAAAATTCCTTAATATTAAGTACACATTGATCGTATTAAGTCGGTAAAAAAAAATTTCTTCTTTTTGCCCTTCGCGGTTTGAACTGGGATCAAACCTTAAGGTTGCCTTCTTATTCTAGTAGATTACTATTGCTTAATTTACTGTGAGGAGTTGAATAACTCCCCACAAGTTAAAAAGCAAGCAGAAGAAACGTATGCAAGCAGTGGACTACAAGTTACCAGTTACGCGAATTCGCCCGTAGTAACGGTAGTGCGGCGAGAGAGAGTTTTTGCCCTGAGTACTAGAAAAGGACAGGAAGAGTCAGAGAGAGACGCAAATAAAAGGGAGCAGCGTCGTTTGCAAAAGGAAGTAACGGGACGGCACCGGACTTCGGACCCTGATATTGGTGCCGGGCGCAGAGGGCAAAAGGTCGAACGGTAAAACCGTGGACTTTGGACCAGGAGGCAAGGAGATGCCGATAACTAGCGGTAAACCGAGGCCTATACAAGCCGGCCGAGCGCAGGAAGCTGGTTCAATCGTGTTCTACAAATCAAAAAGTATCAGTCATCAAGTGAACAAGTAATCAGGGAAACACCGTTAAGAACCAAGTAGAGCCGTGCGGAGTCATCAAGGAAACAAGATCGCTACGTCGAGACGTTCGGGACTTAGAGCTCAAGTCTCCGAACTGAGAAACAGGTAGCTGAGGTCTTTAAGGCATCACACGGCAAAGTCCAGGCGCTTTGTCCCAACTAATGTCGCGATTTGAGCTTGGCATCCCACCCGGCGTGTCCGACAGAGACAAATAGAGTCCTTCGACGAAGAACCGTGGGATCAGAAGGAAAATTGTCTAGAACTAGCTGCCTGCCTACAAGGACTGCATTGGCGAACTCCAGCGTATGCCTGATCGTCCTGCAGGAACTGTACAAGGTCCTGGTGCGACTAGCCCGGAAGGACGCGCGTTTGTTCAGCTGGTGTCTCGAAAAGCGTATGCGTTGAGAGCACAGCGGTCCACCGCTAGAGTCCCAAAACGGCAGCTTACCAAGTCGCCAACAAGGAGCGGAGCTGGTCGAAATACCTGGAGGCAGAACAAGGACAACGCGGACCCCAGGACGACAAACAACGAGCGTCGTGCGAGCAGCGTATACGTCGAGTTCTTAAGCCTGACGTTTGACCCAAGGACTGCGTTGGCGGCTTCCGGCGTACACCTGAACCGTCAGGTAGAAACTGATCCGACGTCCGGTGCGACCGGCCGGGACAGAGCAAAGGAAAGGAGGCTGCGGCTGCGAAAGGCGTACGCCTTGAGAGCACAATGCCTGTTCACCCTAGTCTGGGAACGGTGACGCATCCCTAATCCCTGTAAACTCGACGAGCCAAAGGCAGCAGAAGACACCGCAAGCGAAACCGGCGAGGAAGACCCCACTTCGCAGCCAACACGATCCAGCGGGACGTTCAACGTGGGAAGGAGACGACGGCAGAACATAGTTCTACATTATCAATACACCACCCAGGCCGAGGGTCAAGTCGGCGAATAAAAGATCACTGTATTCTCCCAATATTTCTGTGCGTTTTCACTGATCAACAGGGCGGTCACGTTATATAAATTTGGTGGGACGAACACTTACATCTTCTGAGCTAGCCGCACGATATTCGTAGCGAGCAGATAACAAAGAAAATCAGTTCGTTACATCTGGCGCCCAACGTGATTGTCCTGACAGTGAAAAAACAGCATTAAACAGAAATGGGAAAAATTGGATCTGTCTCCTCAAGAAAGAGGATTTCGCATAGGTGGCAGCCAAGCTTGGCATCATCCTGGAGGGCAGGTCGGACGACATGCGGAAAGCCCTTTCAGAGTATGTTACGAAAACACAAAACGACCCAAAAATGGCGGAAATTTGGGCTGAGCTGGAGGAAATATACGACAAACCAGGCTCAAGCGGCAAGTTGCAAGTCCCAGACGCCGAACAGCTCATAGCTAGCCTGGGCGTGGAGAGCATGAAGGAGGCAGGAAGATCCAGGGGCCCAAGGCAGGAAAGAAGACCAGAACAGCAAAGGCCTAGCGCACCAGACTATTCAAGAGTCGCAAAGCAAGTCAGGGAATGGTTGTTCAAGTTTGACGGCACGGAGAAACCACTGGAATTTCTGGAACAAGTGGAATGGTCAGCAAACACATACGGTTTGAACCTGAACCTCAATCCCCGAGCCATGCCAGAATTGCTGCAAGGCAAGGCCCTAAAGTGATTTATATCAAACAAGAAACACTGGAGGACATGGGGAGAGTTCAGCGACAGTTTCCAAAATTATTTCCTGCCAATGGGATTCTTTTCAAAGCTCGCAGATCAAGTCAAACAAAGAAAACAGGCTTTCGGAGAGTCGGATGAATATGAAGAACTCGAGAAAGAGCGAGAGGGATTCATACAAGAAAACGAATTCTCTTGAAGCAGAGCAACAGCACCACAAGGTGCGAAGAAGAAGGCGGACACCAAGCGACCGTCGACGGACCAAGCCAATGGACTCCAAACAAATATAACCACCAGAGCACGTTATGGAGGCCACCTGCTACCAATCAGAGGCCACCCAGCGCAGCACCAAGAAACCACAGGTCACAGACACACATCGTGAACTTACACGAAGCAAGTAGGCGGTGTGGCGGTCACGGGCACTGGACCAGAGGATGCCAAAACCAGCGGCTACTGTTCTGCTGGAATTGCGGCAAGGTTGGTGTTAGAAGTGTAGAGTGCTGCCAGAGATCGGGAAATGGCCCGCGATCCCAGCCGCAGAGAGGCGATCAGGGGTCGCAAGGTGTTGTCTCTCCAAACTAACTGGCAAATTAATCGAAGAAGAGCAGCAGTTATCCGCAGCGGTAAAGATTGGCGGAATCTCACACAGAGCCACAATCGACACCGGAGCAACAGCGAGCTTTTTAAGCGAGGAGCTGGCGGGTATACTGGCTGCTTATGGAAAGATTACAAGGACGAGAAGGCAAGTTAGGTTGGCAGATGGCAGGTGCAGCGGGATAAACACGCAGCTCGAGGTGGAGATCGAATTCGGCATCGAGCGATTGCCCATGAGCCTGCTGATCCTACCAGGAGTGGTAGACTCGCTGGTGCTTGGATGGAATTTCCTCACAGGAGTCGGCGCCGAAATAAGGTGTGCCGGACATACAGTGGTGATCCCAGAAAGGAGAAGGTACAACGGATGGCTCGAGAAAAATTGTCGGTGGCAGTGGTGCAAATCACCTCTGAAGAATGCGAGGTTGAAAAATTCCTAGAGCAGGAGCTCGCAGAATTTCGATCAATGAGTGGAACATCCAACATAGCCGAGCACAGTATCACCATGAAAGACGACAAGCCAATCAAACAGAAATACTACCCGAAATACCCAAAGGTTTAAAGGGAAATCAATGCGAAAGTCGACGAGTTGCTAGAGAAGGGATGCATAGAACACTCGAGAAGTCCGTACAGCTCACCGATTGTCATGGTGAAAAAGAAGACAGGTCAATGGAGGCTTTGTGTCGACTCTAGACAGATCAATGCCAAATGCCAAGGATAAATTACATCTTGGACCAGTAGAGGGAGGCAAGGTACATAAGCAGTCTGGATTTGAAAAATGGATACTGGCAAATTCCTCTGGAAGAAAATAGCAGGCCATTCACGGCATTCACAGTGCCAGGAAAGGGACTTTTTTAATGGAAAGTAAAGCCGTTTGGCTTGCACTCCGCTTCGGCGACTTTCCAAAGAGCACTGGATCAGGTTATAGGAGCGGAAATGTCACCACACGCGTTTGCATACCAAGACGACATCAAGACGATCGGACGCACACTGGAAGAACACAGAAGAAACCTGAGAGAAGTTTTCCGACGCCTAGAGCAGGCAAACCTCAGGATAAATCCCGAAAAATGTTATTTCTTCAGAAGCGAACTGCTTTACCTGGGACACCGCGTTACAAATCAAGGAATCGGCACTGATTTCGAAAAAGTAGCAGCCATAGCCGAGCTGGAACCACCCACAACATCTGCGCCAATACTTGGACGTAGCGTCTTGATATAGGCGATTCGTGCTCGACTTTGATCGAATAGTGAAACCATTAAATGATGGACATGGACTACAGATCACCAGCACGCATTCGAGGAGGTGAAGGCAAGGCTAGTGGCCGATCCTGTGCTGGCGTGCCCAGATTTCGATAAATCATTCGTACTGCAGACAGACGCAAGCGATTACGGTATAGGGGCAGTTCTGACGCAGTAAACAGAAAGCGGCGAGAAGGTCATTTCATATTCAAGCCGAACCCTGAATGGCGCGGAAAAGAACTATTCAACCAGCGAAAAGGAATGCTTGGCAATCGAGTGGGCAATCCGGAAGCTCAAACCATACTTGGAAGGATACCACTTCAAAGTGGTGACTGACCATATGGCGCTTAAATGGTTGAACAGCATCGAAAGTCCCTCAGGAAGAATAGCGAGGTGGGCCCTGGAGCTGCAGCAGTATGATTTTGAAATATCGTACAGGAAGGGGCAGCTTAACGTGGTCGCTGATGCACTGTCAAGACAGCCTCTGCCAGAAGCCATGAGGCTAGCCAAGGAAACTCCGGAGGACACGCAGGGAACATGCAGCTGGATCAAGGATATGTGTGAGAAGATTAACACACAGCCACAGAAGTTTCCGGACTACCTCATAGAGGGAGGCGCGTTATACAGGCATATCCCGCACAGAGCAGGCAGCGAAGACGTGGCAGCATTTCAGTATTTATAATTTTATAATTTAACAGACACAGTTAGGTTATTCTTTATTGTGACCGGTGGAGGAAATTTACCCAAATACTCTAGTAAACATTTTATTACAAGAAAAACTATTTCTTTTGGTGTGATTTGCAAGATCTTGAACAAACAAAGTATAAAAACAAAATAAAAAATGTATTAGTTAAAATTATGCCCCATAATTTGTCTTTCGGGGTAACGGCGCATCGCTATTTCGCCTGCCATTTCAGTGATTTTTTTTTCACTGTTTGTTAAATATAATTTTATGCATCCCCGCACATTCTGTCACCCTGCAGACATTGTCGGTTTTATTTTTAAGTTTGCGATAAGTTAGGAGGACAAAGAACGTCGGCAAAATGCAAGATCATCAACAAGACAAGACCTTCCCGAAGTCAAATCAGCAGTTTGGTGCCGGTAAAAACCCGCACTTAAGCAAATCGCATAGGGTCCAAGTACATTCTGCACCGCAAAATAATACTCCGGAACCAATGGTTGTTGACTCATCCAGGGAAAATCTTTACTGATCACCAGGCCTAAAACTTTGCGGTCTCGGAGTCGAATCCGCCCGCTAAAATCAAGAGGTGGAAAGCGCACATCGATGAGTCAGCTGCGCTGATTTTCTATAAGCCTGGCAAAGACAACTTGGTCGCGGACGCGCTGTCCAGACAACAACTCAATGCCATGGAAGAGCAGGAAGCTGAATCATGCATAGCCACGATACACAGCAAACTCTCCCTTACCCACACCATTAAATCTACGGACAAACCGCTGAATTGCTTCCAGAACCAATTAGTTCTTGAAGAGGCGCGCCCCCATTGAAACGCAGCTTCATACTGTTTGAGAGCAAGAGGCGTCACTTAACTAAATTCTCGTTCAAAGAATCTTTGCTTAAAGAAATCACAGATATTATCGTTCCTAATGTCGTAAACGCCATCCATTGTGACCTACACACGTTGGCATTGTTACAGGACCGCTGCAAAAATCAAGAGACAGACATTTTCGCAGTAGCTGAGAGGCGGGAAATAATCATAATAGGGCCCATAGTACTCTCCGAGTACTATTTCCCAAAGATGGCAAAATTGGCCAGCGAAATCGTCGCGAACTGTAAGACATGCGCGAGAGACAAATATGACAGGCATCCAAAAAACAGGAGCTGGGTGAGATACCAATCTCCTCTCATATAGGAGAAATACTGCACATAGACATATACTCCACCGACAGGAAATATTTCCTAACTTGCATCAACAAATTATAGAAATTTGCTGTAGTGCAACACGTCCACTCAAGGACCAGCTTTACTTCAGCTAATGAATTATTTTCCAAAAACCAGGGTAATCTATTGCGACAACGAACCATCGTTGAACTCGCACACAATCTCAACCTTGCTCAGTAACCAGTTTGGCGTTAGCATTGCAAATGCACCACCTTTGCATAGTGTAGAGCTGTTCCATAGTGGAATAACCGACACCGTGGAAATAATTTTATTAGCCACTACCAGGTACAACAAATCAATTCAATCAACCAGCTTATGTTGTGCAGGCGAACTCGGACGACTTACAAACAGAAATCCAGGAAAAAATAAAAAGCGCCCAGAAATAAAAGCGCTAAGAAACAGGGAAAACGCGACTCGGCGGAATAGGGTCTTCGTAGTTGGAGAAAAAGTATTGGTAAAATCTAACAGAAGGCTAGGGGAGGGTGGTCCACAAGGACAACCTTAAATGATACAATCAAATACTTATTTTTATTACACTTTTAAGCTACTTGGCGCAAATTCTTACTAGCTATTAGTTTCATTGCCACCGCAAACATTTGGACCCATACTTTCTCTATTCCTATCCTTGGCGTCGGCTCACATAACTGATTATTCGCAGGCCAAGTTTATTCTCATCGTTGACGGCCAAATACTAGTGTGGGAGGAGTTCGCGTTCGTCACTCATATCGGAATATGCGCGCTTGGGAGAAGAAACAGACATTTATCTACTATCCCATATGAAGAAGCTTCTAAGCGTAGATACCACCCACCTCCAGGACATGTTGGAGTCGTTGGGCATTCATCATCGAGTGCCTAGGAGCTTAGATGTCTTAGGATCAGTGCTAAAGGTCGTAGCAGGGACAACGGACGCCGGCGTACGCCTTAAGAGCACAGTGCCTGTTCACCCTAGTCTGGGAACGGTGACGCATTCCTAATCCCTATAAACCCGCCGAGCCAAAGGCAGTAGAAGACACCCCAAGCGATACCGGCGAGGGAGACCCCACTTGGCAGCCAACACGATCCAGCGGGACGTTCAACGAGGGAAGGAGACGACGGCAGAACATAGTTCTACATTATCAATACACCACCCAGGCCGAGGGTTAAGTCAGCAAATAAAAGATCACTGTATACTCCCAATCTTTCTGTGCGTTTTCACTGAGCAACAGGGCGGTTACGTATATATAAATTTGGTGGGACGAACACTTACATCTTCTGAGCTAGCCGCACGATATTCGTAGCGAGCAGATAACAAAGAAAATCAGTTCGTTACATCTGGCGCCCAACGTGATTGTCCTGACAGTGAAAAAACAGCATTAAACAGAAATGGGAAAAATTGGATCTATCTCCTCAAGAAAGAGGATTTCCCAAAGGTGGTAGCCAAGCTTGGCATCATCCTGGAGGGCAGGTCGGACGACATGCGGAAAGCCCTTTCAGAGTATGTTACGAAAACACAAAACGACCCAAAAATGGCGGAAATTTGGGCTGAGCTGGAGGCAATATACGACAAACCAGGCTCAAGCGGCAAGTTGCAAGTCCCAGACGCCGAACAGCTCATAGCTAGCCTGGGCGTGGAGAGCATGAAGGAGGCAGGAAGATCCAGGGGCCCAAGGCAGGAAAGAAGACCAGAACAGCAAAGGCCTAGCGCACCAGACTATTCAAGAGTCGCAAAGCAAGTCAGGGAATGGTTGTTCAAGTTTGACGGCACGGAGAAACCACTGGAATTTCTGGAACAAGTGGAATGGTCAGCAAACACATACGGTTTGAACCTGAACCTCATTCCCCGAGCCATGCCAGAATTGCTGCAAGGCAAGGCCCTAAAATGGTTTATATCAAACAATAAACACTGGTGGACATGGGGAGAGTTCAGCGACAGTTTCCAAACGTATTTCCTGCCAAGGGGATTCTTCTCAAAGCTCGCAGATCAGGTCAAACAAAGGAAACAGGGCTTCAGAGAGTCGTTCAAGGACTATATGGTCGACATGCAGACCATGATGAGACCACTCGGCTACTCCCCAAAGGAAACACTCGAGCTGATAAAGGAAAACTGCACGCCTGATCTAAGGATTTCCCTGAGGACGTATAAGAGGTGCTGGCTGACGAGTATGAAGAACTCGAGAAAGAGCGAGAAGCATTAATTCAAGAAAACAAATTCTCGCGAAGCAAAGCAACAGCACCACAACAGTCACGTGTAGAAGGTGCGAATAAGAAGGCGGACACCAAGCACCCATCGACGGGCCAAGCAAATGGACTCCAAACACCTACAACCACCAGAGCACGTTATGGAGGCCACCCATTACCAATCAGAGACCACCCAGCGCAGCACCAACAGCCCACAGGTCACAGACACACATCGTGAACCCACACGAAGCATGTAGACGGTGTGGCGGTCACGGACATTGGGCAAGAGGATGCCAGAACCAGCGGCTGCTTTTCTGCTGGACTTGCGGCAAGGTGGGTGTTAGGAGTGTAGAGTGCTGCCAGAGATCGGGAAATGGCCCGCGATCCCAGCCGCAGAGAGGCGATCAGGGGTCGCAAGGTGTTGTCTCTCCAAACTAACTGGCAAATTAATCGAAGAAGAGCAGCAGTTATCCGCAGCGGTAAAGATTGGCGGAACCTCACACAGAGCCACAATCGACACCGGAGCAACAGCGAGCTTTTTAAGCGAGGAGCTGGCGGGTATACTGGCTGCTTATGGAAAGATTACAAGGACGAGAAGGCAAGTTAGGTTGGCAGATGGCAGGTGCAGCGGGATAAACACGCAGCTCGAGGTGGAGATCGAATTCGGCAACGAGCGATTGCCCATGAGCCTGCTGATCCTACCAGGAGTGGTAGACTCGCTGGTGCTTGGATGGAATTTCCTCACAGGAGTCGGCGCCGAAATAAGGTGTGCCGGACATACAGTGGTGATCCCAGAAAGGAGAAGGTACAACGGATGGCTCGAGAAAAATTGTCGGTGGCAGTGGTGCAAATCACCTCTGAAGAATGCGAGGTTGAAAAATTCCTAGAGCAGGAGCTCGCAGAATTTCGATCAATGAGTGGAACATCCAACATAGCCGAGCACAGTATCACCATGAAAGACGACAAGCCAATCAAACAGAAATACTACCCGAAATACCCAAAGGTTTAAAGGGAAATCAATGCGAAAGTCGACGAGTTGCTAGAGAAGGGATGCATAGAACACTCGAGAAGTCCGTACAGCTCACCGATTGTCATGGTGAAAAAGAAGACAGGTCAATGGAGGCTTTGTGTCGACTCTAGACAGATCAATGCCAAATGCCAAGGATAAATTACATCTTGGACCAGTAGAGGGAGGCAAGGTACATAAGCAGTCTGGATTTGAAAAATGGATACTGGCAAATTTCCTAACTTGCATCAACAAATTATAGAAATTTGCTGTAGTGCAACACGTCCACTCAAGGACCAGCTTTACTTCAGCTAATGAATTATTTTCCAAAAACCAGGGTAATCTATTGCGACAACGAACCATCGTTGAACTCGCACACAATCTCAACCTTGCTCAGTAACCAGTTTGGCGTTAGCATTGCAAATGCACCACCTTTGCATAGTGTAGAGCTGTTCCATAGTGGAATAACCGACACCGTGGAAATAATTTTATTAGCCACTACCAGGTACAACAAATCAATTCAATCAACCAGCTTATGTTGTGCAGGCGAACTCGGACGACTTACAAACAGAAATCCAGGAAAAAATAAAAAGCGCCCAGAAATAAAAGCGCTAAGAAACAGGGAAAACGCGACTCGGCGGAATAGGGTTTTCGTAGTTGGAGAAAAAGTATTGGTAAAATCTAACAGAAGGCTAGGGGAGGGTGGTCCACAAGGACAACCTTAAATGATACAATCAAATACTTATTTTTATTACACTTTTAAGCTACTTGGCGCAAATTCTTACTAGCTATTAGTTTCATTGCCACCGCAAACATTTGGACCCATACTTTCTCTATTCCTATCCTTGGCGTCGGCTCACATAACTGATTATTCGCAGGCCAAGATTATTCTCATCGTTGACGGCCAAATACTAGTGTGAGAGGAGTTCGCGTTCGTCACTCATATCGGAATATGCGCGCTTGGGAGAAGAAACAGACATTTATCTACTATCCCATATGAAGAAGCTTCTAAGCGTAGATACCACCCACCTCCAGGACATGTTGGAGTCGTTGGGCATTCATCATCGAGTGCCTAGGAGCTTAGATGTCTTAGGATCAGTGCTAAAGGTCGTAGCAGGGACAACGGACGCCGGCGTACGCCTTAAGAGCACAGTGCCTGTTCACCCTAGTCTGGGAACGGTGACGCATTCCTAATCCCTATAAACCCGCCGAGCCAAAGGCAGTAGAAGACACCCCAAGCGATACCGGCGAGGGAGACCCCACTTGGCAGCCAACACGATCCAGCGGGACGTTCAACGAGGGAAGGAGACGACGGCAGAACATAGTTCTACATTATCAATACACCACCCAGGCCGAGGGTTAAGTCAGCAAATAAAAGATCACTGTATACTCCCAATCTTTCTGTGCGTTTTCACTGAGCAACAGGGCGGTTACGTATATATAAATTTGGTGGGACGAACACTTACATCTTCTGAGCTAGCCGCACGATATTCGTAGCGAGCAGATAACAAAGAAAATCAGTTCGTTACATCTGGCGCCCAACGTGATTGTCCTGACAGTGAAAAAACAGCATTAAACAGAAATGGGAAAAATTGGATCTATCTCCTCAAGAAAGAGGATTTCCCAAAGGTGGTAGCCAAGCTTGGCATCATCCTGGAGGGCAGGTCGGACGACATGCGGAAAGCCCTTTCAGAGTATGTTACGAAAACACAAAACGACCCAAAAATGGCGGAAATTTGGGCTGAGCTGGAGGCAATATACGACAAACCAGGCTCAAGCGGCAAGTTGCAAGTCCCAGACGCCGAACAGCTCATAGCTAGCCTGGGCGTGGAGAGCATGAAGGAGGCAGGAAGATCCAGGGGCCCAAGGCAGGAAAGAAGACCAGAACAGCAAAGGCCTAGCGCACCAGACTATTCAAGAGTCGCAAAGCAAGTCAGGGAATGGTTGTTCAAGTTTGACGGCACGGAGAAACCACTGGAATTTCTGGAACAAGTGGAATGGTCAGCAAACACATACGGTTTGAACCTGAACCTCATTCCCCGAGCCATGCCAGAATTGCTGCAAGGCAAGGCCCTAAAATGGTTTATATCAAACAATAAACACTGGTGGACATGGGGAGAGTTCAGCGACAGTTTCCAAACGTATTTCCTGCCAAGGGGATTCTTCTCAAAGCTCGCAGATCAGGTCAAACAAAGGAAACAGGGCTTCAAAGAGTCGTTCAAGGACTATATGGTCGACATGCAGACCATGATGAGACCACTCGGCTACTCCCCAAAGGAAACACTCGAGCTGATAAAGGAAAACTGCACGCCTGATCTAAGGATTTCCCTGAGGACGTATAAGAGGTGCTGGCTGACGAGTATGAAGAACTCGAGAAAGAGCGAGAAGCATTAATTCAAGAAAACAAATTCTCGCGAAGCAAAGCAACAGCACCACAACAGTCACGTGTAGAAGGTGCGAATAAGAAGGCGGACACCAAGCACCCATCGACGGGCCAAGCAAATGGACTCCAAACACCTACAACCACCAGAGCACGTTATGGAGGCCACCCATTACCAATCAGAGACCACCCAGCGCAGCACCAACAGCCCACAGGTCACAGACACACATCGTGAACCCACACGAAGCATGTAGACGGTGTGGCGGTCACGGACATTGGGCAAGAGGATGCCAGAACCAGCGGCTGCTTTTCTGCTGGACTTGCGGCAAGGTGGGTGTTAGGAGTGTAGAGTGCTGCCAGAGATCGGGAAATGGCCCGCGATCCCAGCCGCAGAGAGGCGATCAGGGGTCGCAAGGTGTTGTCTCTCCAAACTAACTGGCAAATTAATCGAAGAAGAGCAGCAGTTATCCGCAGCGGTAAAGATTGGCGGAACCTCACACAGAGCCACAATCGACACCGGAGCAACAGCGAGCTTTTTAAGCGAGGAGCTGGCGGGTATACTGGCTGCTTATGGAAAGATTACAAGGACGAGAAGGCAAGTTAGGTTGGCAGATGGCAGGTGCAGCGGGATAAACACGCAGCTCGAGGTGGAGATCGAATTCGGCAACGAGCGATTGCCCATGAGCCTGCTGATCCTACCAGGAGTGGTAGACTCGCTGGTGCTTGGATGGAATTTCCTCACAGGAGTCGGCGCCGAAATAAGGTGTGCCGGACATACAGTGGTGATCCCAGAAAGGAGAAGGTACAACGGATGGCTCGAGAAAAATTGTCGGTGGCAGTGGTGCAAATCACCTCTGAAGAATGCGAGGTTGAAAAATTCCTAGAGCAGGAGCTCGCAGAATTTCGATCAATGAGTGGAACATCCAACATAGCCGAGCACAGTATCACCATGAAAGACGACAAGCCAATCAAACAGAAATACTACCCGAAATACCCAAAGGTTTAAAGGGAAATCAATGCGAAAGTCGACGAGTTGCTAGAGAAGGGATGCATAGAACACTCGAGAAGTCCGTACAGCTCACCGATTGTCATGGTGAAAAAGAAGACAGGTCAATGGAGGCTTTGTGTCGACTCTAGACAGATCAATGCCAAATGCCAAGGATAAATTACATCTTGGACCAGTAGAGGGAGGCAAGGTACATAAGCAGTCTGGATTTGAAAAATGGATACTGGCAAATTCCTCTGGAAGAAAATAGCAGGCCATTCACGGCATTCACAGTGCCAGGAAAGGGACTTTTTTAATGGAAAGTAATGCCGTTTGGCTTGCACTCCGCTTCGGCGACTTTCCAAAGAGCACTGGATCAGGTTATAGGAGCGGAAATGTCACCACACGCGTTTGCATACCAAGACGACATCAAGACGATCGGACGCACACTGGAAGAACACAGAAGAAACCTGAGAGAAGTTTTCCGACGCCTAGAGCAGGCAAACCTCAGGATAAATCCCGAAAAATGTTATTTCTTCAGAAGCGAACTGCTTTACCTGGGACACCGCGTTACAAATCAAGGAATCGGCACTGATTTCGAAAAAGTAGCAGCCATAGCCGAGCTGGAACCACCCACAACATCTGCGCCAATACTTGGACGTAGCGTCTTGATATAGGCGATTCGTGCTCGACTTTGATCGAATAGTGAAACCATTAAATGATGGACATGGACTACAGATCACCAGCACGCATTCGAGGAGGTGAAGGCAAGGCTAGTGGCCGATCCTGTGCTGGCGTGCCCAGATTTCGATAAATCATTCGTACTGCAGACAGACGCAAGCGATTACGGTATAGGGGCAGTTCTGACGCAGTAAACAGAAAGCGGCGAGAAGGTCATTTCATATTCAAGCCGAACCCTGAATGGCGCGGAAAAGAACTATTCAACCAGCGAAAAGGAATGCCTGGCAATCGAGTGGGCAATCCGGAAGCTCAAACCATACTTGGAAGGATACCACTTCAAAGTGGTGACTGACCATATGGCGCTTAAATGGTTGAACAGCATCGAAAGTCCCTCAGGAAGAATAGCGAGGTGGGCCCTGGAGCTGCAGCAGTATGATTTTGAAATATCGTACAGGAAGGGGCAGCTTAACGTGGTCGCTGATGCACTGTCAAGACAGCCTCTGCCAGAAGCCATGAGGCTAGCCAAGGAAACTCCGGAGGACACGCAGGGAACATGCAGCTGGATCAAGGATATGTGTGAGAAGATTAACACACAGCCACAGAAGTTTCCGGACTACCTCATAGAGGGAGGCGCGTTATACAGGCATATCCCGCACAGAGCAGGCAGCGAAGACGTGGCAGCATTTCAGTATTTATAATTTTATAATTTAACAGACACAGTTAGGTTATTCTTTATTGTGACCGGTGGAGGAAATTTACCCAAATACTCCAGTAAACATTTTATTACAAGAAAAACTATTTCTTTTGGTGTGATTTGCAAGATCTTGAACAAACAAAGTATAAAAACAAAATAAAAAATGTATTAGTTAAAATTATGCCCCATAATTTGTCTTTCGGGGTAACGGCGCATCGCTATTTCGCCTGCCATTTCAGTGATTTTTTTTTCACTGTTTGTTAAATATAATTTTATGCATCCCCGCACATTCTGTCACCCTGCAGACATTGTCGGTTTTATTTTTAAGTTTGCGATAAGTTAGGAGGACAAAGAACGTCGGCAAAATGCAAGATCATCAACAAGACAAGACCTTCCCGAAGTCAAATCAGCAGTTTGGTGCCGGTAAAAACCCGCACTTAAGCAAATCGCATAGGGTCCAAGTACATTCTGCACCGCAAAATAATACTCCGGAACCAATGGTGGTTGACTCATCCAGGGAAAATCTTTACTGATCACCAGGCCTAAAACTTTGCGGTCTCGGAGTCGAATCCGCCCGCTAAAATCAAGAGGTGGAAAGCGCACATCGATGAGTCAGCTGCGCTGATTTTCTATAAGCCTGGCAAAGACAACTTGGTCGCGGACGCGCTGTCCAGACAACAACTCAATGCCATGGAAGAGCAGGAAGCTGAATCATGCATAGCCACGATACACAGCAAACTCTCCCTTACCCACACCATTAAATCTACGGACAAACCGCTGAATTGCTTCCAGAACCAATTAGTTCTTGAAGAGGCGCGCCCCCATTGAAACGCAGCTTCATACTGTTTGAGAGCAAGAGGCGTCACTTAACTAAATTCTCGTTCAAAGAATCTTTGCTTAAAGAAATCACAGATATTATCGTTCCTAATGTCGTAAACGCCATCCATTGTGACCTACACACGTTGGCATTGTTACAGGACCGCTGCAAAAATCAAGAGACAGACATTTTCGCAGTAGCTGAGAGGCGGGAAATAATCATAATAGGGCCCATAGTACTCTCCGAGTACTATTTCCCAAAGATGGCAAAATTGGCCAGCGAAATCGTCGCGAACTGTAAGACATGCGCGAGAGACAAATATGACAGGCATCCAAAAAACAGGAGCTGGGTGAGATACCAATCTCCTCTCATATAGGAGAAATACTGCACATAGACATATACTCCACCGACAGGAAATATTTCCTAACTTGCATCAACAAATTATAGAAATTTGCTGTAGTGCAACACGTCCACTCAAGGACCAGCTTTACTTCAGCTAATGAATTATTTTCCAAAAACCAGGGTAATCTATTGCGACAACGAACCATCGTTGAACTCGCACACAATCTCAACCTTGCTCAGTAACCAGTTTGGCGTTAGCATTGCAAATGCACCACCTTTGCATAGTGTAGAGCTGTTCCATAGTGGAATAACCGACACCGTGGAAATAATTTTATTAGCCACTACCAGGTACAACAAATCAATTCAATCAACCAGCTTATGTTGTGCAGGCGAACTCGGACGACTTACAAACAGAAATCCAGGAAAAAATAAAAAGCGCCCAGAAATAAAAGCGCTAAGAAACAGGGAAAACGCGACTCGGCGGAATAGGGTCTTCGTAGTTGGAGAAAAAGTATTGGTAAAATCTAACAGAAGGCTAGGGGAGGGTGGTCCACAAGGACAACCTTAAATGATACAATCAAATACTTATTTTTATTACACTTTTAAGCTACTTGGCGCAAATTCTTACTAGCTATTAGTTTCATTGCCACCGCAAACATTTGGACCCATACTTTCTCTATTCCTATCCTTGGCGTCGGCTCACATAACTGATTATTCGCAGGCCAAGTTTATTCTCATCGTTGACGGCCAAATACTAGTGTGGGAGGAGTTCGCGTTCGTCACTCATATCGGAATATGCGCGCTTGGGAGAAGAAACAGACATTTATCTACTATCCCATATGAAGAAGCTTCTAAGCGTAGATACCACCCACCTCCAGGACATGTTGGAGTCGTTGGGCATTCATCATCGAGTGCCTAGGAGCTTAGATGTCTTAGGATCAGTGCTAAAGGTCGTAGCAGGGACAACGGACGCCGGCGTACGCCTTAAGAGCACAGTGCCTGTTCACCCTAGTCTGGGAACGGTGACGCATTCCTAATCCCTATAAACCCGCCGAGCCAAAGGCAGTAGAAGACACCCCAAGCGATACCGGCGAGGGAGACCCCACTTGGCAGCCAACACGATCCAGCGGGACGTTCAACGAGGGAAGGAGACGACGGCAGAACATAGTTCTACATTATCAATACACCACCCAGGCCGAGGGTTAAGTCAGCAAATAAAAGATCACTGTATACTCCCAATCTTTCTGTGCGTTTTCACTGAGCAACAGGGCGGTTACGTATATATAAATTTGGTGGGACGAACACTTACATCTTCTGAGCTAGCCGCACGATATTCGTAGCGAGCAGATAACAAAGAAAATCAGTTCGTTACATCTGGCGCCCAACGTGATTGTCCTGACAGTGAAAAAACAGCATTAAACAGAAATGGGAAAAATTGGATCTATCTCCTCAAGAAAGAGGATTTCCCAAAGGTGGTAGCCAAGCTTGGCATCATCCTGGAGGGCAGGTCGGACGACATGCGGAAAGCCCTTTCAGAGTATGTTACGAAAACACAAAACGACCCAAAAATGGCGGAAATTTGGGCTGAGCTGGAGGCAATATACGACAAACCAGGCTCAAGCGGCAAGTTGCAAGTCCCAGACGCCGAACAGCTCATAGCTAGCCTGGGCGTGGAGAGCATGAAGGAGGCAGGAAGATCCAGGGGCCCAAGGCAGGAAAGAAGACCAGAACAGCAAAGGCCTAGCGCACCAGACTATTCAAGAGTCGCAAAGCAAGTCAGGGAATGGTTGTTCAAGTTTGACGGCACGGAGAAACCACTGGAATTTCTGGAACAAGTGGAATGGTCAGCAAACACATACGGTTTGAACCTGAACCTCATTCCCCGAGCCATGCCAGAATTGCTGCAAGGCAAGGCCCTAAAATGGTTTATATCAAACAATAAACACTGGTGGACATGGGGAGAGTTCAGCGACAGTTTCCAAACGTATTTCCTGCCAAGGGGATTCTTCTCAAAGCTCGCAGATCAGGTCAAACAAAGGAAACAGGGCTTCAGAGAGTCGTTCAAGGACTATATGGTCGACATGCAGACCATGATGAGACCACTCGGCTACTCCCCAAAGGAAACACTCGAGCTGATAAAGGAAAACTGCACGCCTGATCTAAGGATTTCCCTGAGGACGTATAAGAGGTGCTGGCTGACGAGTATGAAGAACTCGAGAAAGAGCGAGAAGCATTAATTCAAGAAAACAAATTCTCGCGAAGCAAAGCAACAGCACCACAACAGTCACGTGTAGAAGGTGCGAATAAGAAGGCGGACACCAAGCACCCATCGACGGGCCAAGCAAATGGACTCCAAACACCTACAACCACCAGAGCACGTTATGGAGGCCACCCATTACCAATCAGAGACCACCCAGCGCAGCACCAACAGCCCACAGGTCACAGACACACATCGTGAACCCACACGAAGCATGTAGACGGTGTGGCGGTCACGGACATTGGGCAAGAGGATGCCAGAACCAGCGGCTGCTTTTCTGCTGGACTTGCGGCAAGGTGGGTGTTAGGAGTGTAGAGTGCTGCCAGAGATCGGGAAATGGCCCGCGATCCCAGCCGCAGAGAGGCGATCAGGGGTCGCAAGGTGTTGTCTCTCCAAACTAACTGGCAAATTAATCGAAGAAGAGCAGCAGTTATCCGCAGCGGTAAAGATTGGCGGAACCTCACACAGAGCCACAATCGACACCGGAGCAACAGCGAGCTTTTTAAGCGAGGAGCTGGCGGGTATACTGGCTGCTTATGGAAAGATTACAAGGACGAGAAGGCAAGTTAGGTTGGCAGATGGCAGGTGCAGCGGGATAAACACGCAGCTCAAGGTGGAGATCGAATTCGGCAACAAACGATTGCCCATGAGCCTGCTGATCCTACCAGGATGATGCTAGGATGGAATTTCCTCACAGGAGTCGGCGCTGAAATAAGGTGTGCCGGACATACAGTGGTGATACCAGAAAGAAGAAGTGCAAACCACCTCTGAGAAATGCGATGTTGAAAAATTCCTAGAGCAGGAGCTCGCAGAATTTCGATCAATGAGTGGAACATCCAACATAGCCGAGCACAGTATCACCATGAAAGACGACAAGCCAATCAAACAGAAATACTACCCGAAATACCCAAAGGTTTAAAGGGAAATCAATGCGAAAGTCGACGAGTTGCTGGAGAAGGGATGCATAGAACACTCGAGAAGTCCGTACAGCTCCCCGATAGTCATGGTGAAGAAAAAGACAGGTCAGTGGAGGCTTTGTGTCGATTTTAGACAGATCAATGCCAAATCAAACAAAGATGCTTATCCAATGCCATGGATAAATTACATCTTGGACCAGTTGAGGGAGACAAGGTACATAAGCAGCCTAGATTTGAAAGATGGCTACTGGCAAATCCCCCTAGAGGAAAATAGCAGACCATTCACGGCGTTCACAGTGCCAGGAAAGGGGCTTTTCCAGTGGAAAGTAATGCCATTTGGCTTACACTCCGCCTCGGCGACATTCCAGAGAGCACTAGACCAGGCTATTGGACCGGAAATGTCACCACACGCGTTTGCATACCAAGACGACATCATCGTGATCGGACGCACACTGGAAGAACACAGAAGGATCCTGAGAGAAGTTTTCCGACGCTTTAAACAGGCAAACTTCAGGATAAATCCCGAAAAATGTTATTTCTTCAGAAGCGAACTGCTTTACCTGGGACACCGCGTCACGAACCAAGGAATCGGCACTGATCCCGAAAAAGTAGCAGCCATAGCCGAGCTGGAACTACCCACAACCATCCGGGAACTGCGCCAATACTTGGGCGTAGCATCGTGGTACAGGCGATTCGTGCCCGACTTTGCGCGAATAGTGAAACCACTAAATGACCTATTGCGGAAGAACACGAAATGGACATGGACTGCAGAGCACCAGCAAGCTTTCGAGGAGGTGAAGGCAAGGGTAGTGGCCGATCCTGTGCTGGCATGCCCAGATTTTGATAAACCATTCGTACTGCACACGGACGCAAGCGATTATGGTATAGGGACGGACCCTGAATGGCGCGGAAAAGAACTATTCAACCAGCGAAAAGGAATGCCTGGCAGACGTGTGGGCGATCCGGAAGCACAAACCATACTTGGAAGGATACCACTTCAAAGTGGTGACTGACCATATGGCGCTTAAATGGTTGAACAGCATCGAAAGTCCCTCAGGAAGAATAGAGAGATGGGCCCTGGAGCTGCAGCAGTATGATTTTGAAATATCGTACAGGAAGGGGCAGCTTAACGTGGTCGCTGATGCACTGTCAAGACAGCCTCTGCCAGAAGCCTTTAGGCTAGCGCAAGGCTGGCGGCTCGATTTTGCTGGCCAGGAATGCATAGGGACGCCCAAGCACACGTACGGAAATGCGAGACATGCCTCAAATACAAGCCTAACTAGATGCAGGCAGCTGGGAAAATTCTGACGCAGATACCCGAAGAACCATGCAGACTTTGTCGGACCATTGCATAGATCGAAGCATGGCAACCAGATGCTGCTAGTGCTGATAGATAGGTTTTCAAAGTGGACAGAGTTGGTTTTAAATGTATGGAAAATATAAAATATTCCTTCAATTTCCTCAAGTAAATTGAGGAAATTTATATGAAGGGAGGGTTTTAGTACTGTAAACATGATGTTTAAGGACGGCGTGTCCAAAAAAATATATAGGGGAGTGCCTGTTGGCTGGCAACCAAATATATGGGTATTTCTCAGAACATATTATATTAATATGATTTAGTGAGTACCTTTTATAAATAACATTCATTTATATGAACCAACGAGAAAGAGTCATCGCTAGGTTCGGAGCCCCAAAGGTGGTAATAACGGACAATGGAGTTTAGTTTGCCAGCCACGCATTCAAAAAATTCCTCAACGAAATGGGCATTAAGCACCAATTCACAGCACCATATACACCGCAGGAGATTCCGACGAAAAGAACAGCATCGAAAGTCCCTCAGGAAGAATAGAGAGATGGGCCCTGGAGCTGCAGCAGTATGATTTTGAAATATCGTACAGGAAGGGGCAGCTTAACGTGGTCGCTGATGCACTGTCAAGACAGCCTCTGCCAGAAGCCTTTAGGCTAGCGCAAGGCTGGCGGCTCGATTTTGCTGGCCAGGAATGCATAGGGACGCCCAAGCACACGTACGGAAATGCGAGACATGCCTCAAATACAAGCCTAACTAGATGCAGGCAGCTGGGAAAATTCTGACGCAGATACCCGAAGAACCATGCAGACTTTGTCGGACCATTGCATAGATCGAAGCATGGCAACCAGATGCTGCTAGTGCTGATAGATAGGTTTTCAAAGTGGACAGAGTTGGTTTTAAATGTATGGAAAATATAAAATATTCCTTCAATTTCCTCAAGTAAATTGAGGAAATTTATATGAAGGGAGGGTTTTAGTACTGTAAACATGATGTTTAAGGACGGCGTGTCCAAAAAAATATATAGGGGAGTGCCTGTTGGCTGGCAACCAAATATATGGGTATTTCTCAGAACATATTATATTAATATGATTTAGTGAGTACCTTTTATAAATAACATTCATTTATATGAACCAACGAGAAAGAGTCATCGCTAGGTTCGGAGCCCCAAAGGTGGTAATAACGGACAATGGAGTTTAGTTTGCCAGCCACGCATTCAAAAAATTCCTCAACGAAATGGGCATTAAGCACCAATTCACAGCACCATATACACCGCAGGAGATTCCGACGAAAAGAGCAAAGCGAACAGTTAAAATCATGATAGCGCAGTTTGCGGGAGAGAACCAGAGGAATCGGGACGAGAAGTGGCCGGAAATTATGCTGGCGGTAAACTCAAGTACGTCGGAATCAACAGGGTACTCCCGGTGTTTCCTCACGCAGGCTCGAGAGCCTCGGCTGTCCAGCGCCCTGTACGATAGGGAAACCATCGGCACAGGAAAGCAGACGGAAACGCCTGAAGATAAGGCCAATAAGATGAAGGAGATCTTCGAAGTTGTGCGCCGGAACATGGATAAAGCTTCTCAGGACCAAGCCAGGCATTACAATTTACGAAGGAGACAGTGGAATCCCACAATAGGGGACAAGGTCTGGGCGAAGGAGCACCATTTGTCGAAGGCAGCCGACGGTTTCGCGGCAAAGCTAGAGCCAAGATATGACGGACCGTATACGGTGATAGACTTCGTATCACCAGTCATTTTTAGAATCCGCCACAAGGAAACAAAAAAGGAACGAACCGTCCACGTCAGTGAGCTTCAACAACAAACACAAGAACTCGGTACAGACAAGCAAGGACAACACGGGCAGGCAGTAACAAGCGGTGCGGACTTTAGCGTCGGGCATATGCCAGAGTCTATATAGAACGCAGGATAACACGAGCATGCAAGGACAAAAGGTGCGACTATAGCGTCGGGCATAAGCCAGAAAAACACGAAAATGACGCGCACACACATAAACGGCCACAATTAAAAAAAAAAATAAAAAAAAATACACCCACATAAAATGCACTACAGCTGATCCGGCAATCTGATATGAGAGATATACATTAAAACCGGGTTCGCAGGGAAACAAACCACTTGCCAACTAAATGCAGAACGACGCAAGAGAGTGCCCTTCTCCAAGGGCAGAAAAGGTCAACGCTGCAATCCTGGGTCAAGCTTTGAAGGAAAGAGGCAATAAGTAAACAACAAATCGGTAGGAAATTGCGCTTACCATATCATTGTGCGAAGTCATTATAAACAAAGGGATGGGGCCGCTTTGATTCATGGCGACCGATTGGCACTAGACGATAGTGTCGATCGGTGGGCACAAAATACTGGAAATATCGGCACAAGGAGTCACGCTGTGGAACATCGATAACACCAGGTGGCAACGCTACGTTGGGTCACGAAACCGAAAGCAGCTGACGACAGATTGGTTTGGCGGAGAGTGACCATACAACGGAGAGTCACACGATATAATATCGATAACACCGATAACAACTGGAGACCGATCGGCAGGATGTAGAGTGAGCATCCGACGGAGAGGACAAGTCACGGAGATCGAGAAAGTCATCTCGGGAAACATCTGGGGCGGGAATTCAAAAGTCTATGGGGAAACGTCTGGGCGGGAATTCAAAGTCTGCGGGGGAAACGTCTGGGGCGGGAGATTCAAAATCTGGAAGGAGGATCGGGGTTTGGAACTCAAGAAGGAGCTGTGAGCGTCGTGGAAACCATCTGGAGGAGTGAGTGACTAGAAGATTACAAGTAAACGAGGACAAGTTCGAGGAGAAGATACGTTGAGGGAAGGATGTCAATATTGGGAGGATACCAAGAAAGAGAGATCAACGAGACTCTTTTGCATTCCCGAAGTAAGGGGAGAATGTGAGGAGTTGAATAACTCCCCACAAGTTAAGAAGCAAGCAGAGTAAGCGCATGCAAGCAGTGGCCCACCAGTTACCAGTTACGCGGCGAGAGAGAGTGGTGCACTGAGCACCAGTCAAGGACAGGGCGAGTCCGAGAGGGACAGCAATAGAAGAGAGCGGTGAAGGGCCGTGTGCAGAAGGAAGTAACGGGACGGCACCGGACTTTGGACCCTGATACTGGGGCAGCGCGCAGAGGGCGAAAGGTCGAACAGTAAAACCGTGGACTTTGGACCAGGAGGCAAGGAGACTCCGATAACTAGCGGTAAATGGAGGCCTATATAAACCGGCCGAGCGCAGGAAGCTGGATCAGTCGATTTCTACCAAGTCAACAAGTAACAGTCAGCAAGTGAACCAGTAACCAGTGAAACAACGTGAAGGAGCAAGTAAAGCCGTGCGGAGTCATCAAGGAAAAAGGATCGCTACTTCAAGACGTTCGGGACTTAGAGCTAAAGTCTCCGAATTGAGAAACAGGTAGCTGAGGTCCTTACGGCATCACACGGCTAAGTCTAGGCGCTTTGTCACAACTTCTGTCGCGATTTGAGCTTGGCATCCCACCCACTGTATTGGCGAACTTCGGCGTATGCCTGATCGTCCTGCAAGAGTTGTACAAGGTCCTGGTGCGACTAGCCCGGAAGGACGCGCGTTTGTTCAGATAGTGTCTCGAAAGGCGTATGCGTTGAGAGCACAGCAGTCCACCGCAAGAGTCCCAGAACGGCAGCTTACCAAATCGCGAGCGCTACGCCAACAAGGAGCGGAGCCAGTCAACATATCCGGAGGCAAAGCAAGGACAACGAGGACACCAATTCTAAATTGTTCGGCAGAGATGGTAGGGTGGAAGCGTTCGTCTAGACCCAGGGACTGCCTGGGCGGCTTACGGCTGCGAAAGGCGTACCCCTTGAGAGCACAGTACCTGTTCATCCTAGTCTGGGAATGGTAACGCATCCCAAAGCCTTGTTTTCCCGCCGAGCCAAAGGCAGCAGAAGTATAGCCGGCGACGGAGACATTACTTCGCAGCAATCACAACCCAGCGAGCCGTTCAACGTGGGAAGGAGCCGACGGCGGAGCATATTTCTACACTGTCAATACAAAACCCAGGCCGAGGGCCAAGTCGGCGAATAAAAGATCCTTGTATACTCCCAATCTTTCTGTGCGTTTTCACTGAACAATAAGGTAATCACGTTTCTATAAATTTGGTGGGACGAACACTTACATTTTCGGAGCTAGCCGCACGATATTCGTAGCGAGCAGATAAATTAAGAAAATCAGTTCGTTACTTTACCTACTCTTGAAAATCTTGGAATCATGCTCGGAACTATTTTATGCACAATCTTGTCAAAGGTGATAGTTACCGTTTTGTGTTCTTTGTAATAATTATAATAATCTATATAATAAAATTTGTATTTCAACCTCTATCCCTGTCTTTAAAATACAGTTTTAACATATTTGCACCGTACTTAGTTTTATTTTTTTTTATAAATGTCTCTACAAAATGTTATTTTTGTTTTTCACGCGAACTGCCCGCTATGCTAATAGGGCCCGCGCAAATCAAGCTCGTGCTTTGTTTCGTTGGGTCACTTATTTGTACTGTTTATAGTGCATCAACGTTCAACAATAAGACGTTGTTTTCGTAATGGCAATTCTTGGTCTGAGGAAGCTGATTCAGATCATCAGATAGGGCTTCTATTCCTATAAATAATATGGAATTTGTAATATTTGTTGTTATTATTTTCGATCAAATCATGAATTTTATTTTGAACTGCAATGATATCATCGTGGTCTGGGGTTCCCGCTATCCATTTCTTGTATAACCCTTTTTGTTTGAGAAGGTAATATTTGTGTTAAAATATTTTTAATTATTTTTAAGTCGTAAGATATTTTCCATTGAAGATTATTTTTGCTATTTTTTATATATTCGGACTCTACAATTATTATTTTCCTATAAATACTTAAATAAGTAACGTGAAATAGTTCTGCGTAAGTTACGTAAAATGGACATCTTTGGTGTCGTTGTAGAGCAAATAGTCATTATTTGAATAATAGATTCCACTGCACAACAATGCTTGTGGTGCTGGCTTATGGGCATTAAGTTTTGTTAATAGAGCTATATCTAAGCATATATGTATACTTTGTTTTCATTTCTAAAGCATGGTATTTGTGATATCACGGATTAAAAATAACAACAACATTTAATATTTGAATTTATGATATCTTCGAGAGTGTGAATTTGTATTTGTATTTTATTATAAAATTTCATCCTAACGCTACAAGTTTGGAACTTATAAGTTAATGCGCTAGACACTAAGAGTTGCAAATATTTAATTGTTACATTATACTTAAAACTAATTTTCATAAAAACTAACCTAAGTCGCCTTCTATTTCTACTTTAATTTTAGGTGTGTGAATAATTTTATCTTGAATTGCGTGGCACTGCTAATATTTTTAAGATGGTTGGGGAGCTGATTCCATGATCGAATAGCATTAATTAAAAATTGTCTTTCAAATGTCAGTGATCTAGGTCTTATGCAAGTAAGATTGTTTGCTCTTCTAGAGGATGTAAGCTGAAGTTGTTCGAAAAGATACGAAGGTTCTTTGAGAGAGTTTGAGAGAGAAACACAGTGCGTGAAAAACTGCTTTCACATTTTCCCCCTGGACTTGTGGGACCCCATGCCAACGCAAGTCACAGGCGACTTCAGATGCCGCCTGTGCGTTGCAGGAGGCCACCCACTTTGCCTCCAACTCGTCAACGCGCTGATCCTGGCAGTTTTTGGGCAGTTTCTCCTCCAGCTCCCGGACCCGGTGCCTCAACATCCCCATCTCTCTCACCTCGCTCTCTTGCAGTTGAACGTGAGCAGTTGAACATTGGAGTCACGGGCTTCCTTCAGATCGGAGTGAGTTTCCTTCCTAAGTCGCTTTGCTGGTGAAGACATATTTGTGTTGGTGACGAGAGGAGTGTTTTGATGTGTTGAGTGTTTTGCCTCTGTGTTCTTGTGTTATGCTTTTCACTGATTCTTTTTTGGTTTGTTGTTGGACTTAAAATTGTGGATTTTTTAAGAAGCGATTTTTATAGCGTAAAACCGATTTATTCCGGGCAAAAAGAAGTTTTATGTGTTTTAATCTGGTTTATGCTGCTGCAATAAGCAGTTTTTTTTTTTTGGACAATTTTGGAAGGCCCCGAAGAGCAAATAGTAAAAAAATTTTTCCACAGACTCTATCCGGTTTAAATGTTCACCATATTGGGGACTCCAAAATGGTGAGCAACACCCCAGGATTGGACGAACTAATTAAATGAATAAAGTCTTTGTGACAGTGATTATCAAATTCCTAATACCACATTTTATTTAATCCAAGCATTGCCCATGGCTTGGCCAGTAACTCAGAACCACCTAACGTATACGTGAATTGACATGATAAAATGGCATCTTTGCATTTACCGCTATTTAATGCCAATAGATTTACACAACACCATGTGTGAAAAGCATTAAGATCCATTTATAAGTCTGAGCTGAGGAAAAAATAATGCTGGAATAACTTAACGTCATCTGCGTACATAAGGTCACGCAATTTTGGCAAGACTTTAGGGAGATAACTCAAAATCCATGTTAAAAGATAATTTGAAAACACTAATAAATCTAACTTCCGTACAAAAAGAGAGTGATTTACGGAATCCAAAATCACTGTAACCAATTCTAGTCTGACGGTTATT
Organism: Drosophila gunungcola; assembly: GCF_025200985.1. Taxonomy (NCBI): domain Eukaryota; kingdom Metazoa; phylum Arthropoda; class Insecta; order Diptera; family Drosophilidae; genus Drosophila; species Drosophila gunungcola. Next base: position 562,227 of record NW_026453205.1, read on the forward strand.
TCTGGAGCCGTTAATAAGGAATGACGTTAGTTTCAAGAGACTCAATCGTTGCAAGCACTAGAAAATATTAAAGTCAAGACAGATACGTGGAATACAGTCCTTCTTTTTCATATGACTAGAAAAATAAACAGACCTACGCACACAATGTATTAGCAAACAATTATAGATACCAGGGAATTTCAAACGTTAAAAGAATTTCTGTCATTTCTGGAGTAACGTTTTCTCGGACTTTAAGCCATCGGCGGAAGCATTTATAAGAATGCGGTTTTTCAATAAGCACATAGCATACAAATGCGAAAAGTTCAAAGAAATTACTCCTGGTGAAAGGCTGGCATGAGTTTAGCGAAAGAAATTGTCTGAAGGCAGATCACCTGCCCAAGCACTCCATCTAACTATACAAGCATAAAGTGTAACAAGAAACACGGCACATTACTCCATTAAGGTAAAGGCAAATCCAATACCGGGCCAAAATCAGCACTTCTGTTGCTACAAAAAACTGTTGTGTGAAATACACACTGTTTGCAACGGCTAGTGCAAGGACTTAATAATCAAGAATTAGATTTACGCGCAATTCCCGATTCCGGATAGCAAATCAATTTAATAACCGAAAGACTCGTAAAGCGGCTATCGTTGCAATTAGCAACGATCAGCCTACTGAACGAGTCAAAATAAATGATTTAAAAATTGCAAAAAAAAATCCTCGTTTCGCAAGACAAGGAAAAATTGATCAGCTGCTCGGCGCAGAAAGTCATTTCTCCATCATAAAACCAGGGCAAATTAAGTCGTATCTGCCGTTTCTCCAGAGCACCGAATTTGGTGTGCTCATTGCTGGACAAGTCAACAAGTGTTCAAAAATGCCACAAAATTGCCTGGTAGTTTCCTCAACCAAGCCAAATCCTCAAATCGCCAAATTCTGGAAATTGGAAAACTTGAAACCCATAAGGAAATACAGGCATTGCGAAAAACATTTTTTTTTTTAATATCTTTAGCATGCACAAGATGGAAGGTTAATAGTCAGATTATCCTTTTCTGATGTCTTGAAAATTTGCGACAAGGTGTTTCGTTTTTTTGGAACCAAGAGCCAGCCCAGAAATTAAAATTTTGTGCAAGGTTTAATTTCATAACACGAAAATCTGGGCCATATAAACCAAGAAATGCCCAATCAAATATTAATTATTTCTCAATTTTTCAAAATTCAGAGTAATCTTGGAGATGTGCTATCGCTATACAACTTTCAGCAATAATATAGCAAAATATTATAACTACATACTAAAAAAATTGGAAAAATCGGACGACTATATCCTATAGCTTCCATATAACTGAACGATCGAAAATGACATAACTTTGGTGTTTTTAAAGTAAGAAGGATGGGTCCTTTTATGGATTGTAATTTTTGTCAATTGAACCGATCTACAAAATACATAAGGATCGGCAGACTATATCCTATAGCTGCCAAATAAATACCTGTGGCTTCAAAATCTATTAAAAATAATTTTAAGTTATGAGCTTGAACAATAACCAAACCGATTTGAAATCCGCTTTTGCTTCGCAATAATTCAGCAAGGAACAGCCTTGCTTCGGAAATTAACATGTGTTGATTTCCAGCAAAACCCGGTTTGAATAAAAAAAGGCTGGACATTTTTAAGTAACATTGTGTACATGGAATCAAAAAATTTTATGATCGTGTCTATTGATATTTGGCCTATGGGCGGAATAACAGTGCTATTCTTCGAATATTTGGCCAATACAAATTTGGAACAATGGCCATTGGGATCAAATGCATTGAGAAACGATGTTAATGTTGATGACTGTCTAGATTCAGACATAATTCAAGGTTTCAAGAATAAATTATATAAAATCTTGCCGTGTGGACTTTAACTAGAAAAATGGTAATCTAATTCACACGTTCTCACGTTGCCCCCAACATAAATCTTGGAAGCTGCACTGGAACCTACATGGGAATTATTTGGAGCCCTGAAGGTCACAATTATTTTTCCTAAAGAAAAGGATGGAAGTCTTTAGACAGGACTTTAAACAAAATACTTTAAAGGGTATTGCACGACAACAATATCACATTCTTTAAATCATTCCCATGGTAAGAAACGTAATATTAACGTAAACGTAAACAGACCGTTTTTGAACACCGGAGTCGATTATTGCTCACCTTTCTAGATACATCATACATCGCGTCAATGCTACAACTTTCGTTGGAGCCAGCAATCAATTAAATGAGTTAAGGAAAACAATTCACTCACAGCAGGCGAAGAACTCCAAGTGCAGCTGTGCAATACGAAAAGAGGTTGTCGACTGTGTCGACTGCTAACCTCACATTTCGCCAATGTCGAGGCAGCTCTCAATTCTCGACTGATAACAGTGAGAACTGGTTCAGCGACTCAAGCACACATTCTGGACGCAATATTTAACAGGCCTGCAAGAACACTCCAAATGGAAAGAGGTCAATAAAAATGCAAAAGAAGGCATGATTGTTATTGTCAAGAAAGACAATGTTCCTATGCTTCAATGGCCAATTTGACGGATAGTTAATATCTATTCAGGAGCGAGTTACAAATGTCAAAACTGCAACGAAGTATTAAAAAGAGCAATTCATCATTTGATCCAGAAAAAAACTTAAGGAGATGAATGAAGAAGATGCTGAAGATGATCAATAACCAAAAAGGGGGAAGGGGCCTTCCTTGTCGTTGCTAATCTATCTGCTGTTATTAACATTATCTGTGGCAGATCCGATTAACAGAACTAGGTTTGGTTATAGGCCAGGAATTTATTATGAAAAACTTGGATCAACTCGAATGGCGGCTGCGAATTGGACAATCATCGCTCATTATGATTTAAAACCGTTTTTCAAAGACGTTTAGACATTTTACATTGGGAAAATTAAAGTCGGTCAAATGTGTTCACATATATAACCGGATCTAGGATGTTCTGCCTTATACATTAATTTTCAAAAGATTTCCAAAAAAAAAATCTAAAAATGATTTACTCCATATGTGAAAACTATGTCGTTCAGCCTTAGAAATTGTTGGAAATATTGCCAACAGCCCTTTTGGCGTGTTAGACACTGAGTATTGCAATAAAATGTCATTAAGAGTAAAACAATTTAAAATAAATACTCAACAAATAAAGGACATAGCTCACGCTCGACTGGATTCCCACAAAACCTTTCAACAATACTTTACATTTAAAAATCAATTCTCTATATTGGCAGCAAATCTTGAAAGTGTTCACTCAGAGATTTCACTTGTTCTGACAAATGCTCGTCATAATGAAATTAATCTACTGCTCTTTTCTCCCAAGCAACTTAGAGATCTTTTAGATAAACACATACACATGACTTAACCATCGTGTACTACAATTATGTAAATTAATGAGGGCAGAAGCAAAGGTGATAAGGACTGTGTAATCTTTAAAATAACACTGACGTTGATATCAACACAGCTAATTAAGTTTTTAACTTGGTATTAATACCGGTAATCATTAACAGTAAAATGATATCCCTGGATAGTGAACATCCAAGTATGGCAGAGAACCAACATCGGGATCATCGATTACTATGTCATCAAGTGAATTTGACCCTTGTAATTTATTTAATGGTGAAGAGTATATTTGCTGAGATAAGCAGCCATGTTCTTTATTGACAATAATTGTGACTTTCAAAAGTTTAATAACAAATCATCGTCATTGTGCCAGACAATAAGTTCGACGAAATCACACTCATGGCAAAAAAAAACCAATGTATATTTTCAAATTAATCACCAATTGAGCTACCAACAGTATGTGGCGAGCAATTCTGAATCATTACAATTGATAATATCGGACTTTTATCCTTGTGCACTTTAAGAAATCCATCTCTGAGTGTGATTGGCCACCAAGTTTAACGCCGCTTGCTAAAGTTTCACATTCAAATAATTCATTTAAGTTAAGTTATAGAAATTAGATGATCTCAGTAAAAAATTTTTCGAGAATAAAAATAAAAATCTGCTACACCACCTTATAAGTGTCTTTGTCTCCCTAATTTTATCATTTGGGGTGATAATATTTTATGTATGGAGACGTTTGGAGACGTTTCCAAAAGGGCTTTCCAAGAAGCCACCAGATGCCCATATCCGACGACTTTAATTTCAATATTGGATGATGTTGAGTATGTTAGCGTACCATTTACCTGTGCTACAATCAAAACCAGATTATATTTTTACTAACTTTACTCTGTATTTATCTATGATATAAACCTAAGCAATGATGAACAACCTTTTTCTACTTCTTTGATAAAGTGGCCCCTTTGACTCCGAAATCGTGTGAATAAACCCAACCTTTGTCCTTATAAAATCAATACTCAAATAAAACATTGTGTATTCAATTACTCGTCGTTCTAAGAGTAAGCATCGCTATGTCTTTGGCCTTTGGTCCTACTGTCACTATATTATGTTCTAGGGACAATTATAAATGTTAATAAACTTTTCAACAACAAACAGTCGAGTGTCCCAACTTTAAGATACCCGTTCCTCAGCTAACAAATTTCAAACAAAATATGCTCCCACAAAAAAATCCGCAGATCAAACTGCATTGCCAAAACTGGAAGCTAAGAGCTTAAATCGGAAGACTATCGGCCCTGTCCCAGTTTTCACTTCCAAAAGATTCATACCTATTCCAATGTTCGAAATCCTTCACTTTCTGTTAATTCTCTGTTAATTTACGAAAAAAGACACGGAAACTTTCCGCGAAGCATTTGGTTGGCTTCATTTACGCAAGCACAGAAATTCATTGATTTAAAATACTTTGCAATAAGTTCGATTCTAGCCTTCAGAATTTTTAAAAATCCGCTGCCCCTTTTCTAGTTTCCGAACTATTTTAGGGGAGGCTGCAAGGGTTGTCATGGTATATAAAAAAAACAGGTCATTTCTTGGGACTTATTTCTAGCACGCTCTTTTGTATTTGTTTAAACATGATAATAAAGGTATTAAATCAATGTTGAATTTAAAAGTGTTGTTGTTCTTATTACCGCTTAATTTAATGTACTATTTGTGCGAACTTGTTTCGTCGGGACCTTTTTCATAGCCTTCGGCAACTCTGGTTCTCAACACTACGTGTGAAATTGCAGCACTGACACCAAAAGTTTTTAGCTAGAATCATTTAAAAATTTATAATTGTGGCCGCCAGTGCCAGTTCTTTCGATTTTATGCGTTAAACTAGAATACCATTAATGGCATTAGCTGAGGGAAACCAGCGGCCCAGCGCGGAGGCAGCAAAACTGTGACACTTCGAAACGCCTTTGTCAGTAGGGGACACATTCTAGTGAAAACTGCAACAGGCCTGTATACCATAAAGCTTCCGATGTTACAATCGGAATCACTGTTTTTTAATTAATTTGAACATACTCCGAGACATATAATATTAACGGTTTACTATTTAAAGATTGCAATTTTAATTTTATACAATTCTGACAACGACAAATTTCTTACATACGAAAATGTAATTAATTTTGAAATCATTAAAGGTAAATTAAAAAGATCGAAAATATCACAACGTTTACCAACGTCTTAATTAATTAAGATTTATAATTTGAAAAAAAAATTTGGTATTAACTTCCGAAAAGCCCCGCCGTCCGATTATTTTAAAAGTTTCAGGATCCATGTATTCTGGTGTCCTGATTCTTCTTTAATAAGAAATTTATCAAAATAGGTGACCTTTTGCATTAAGTTTATAGTTTAAGCCTAGAACTCAGTTCGACGAAATCCGTACGCCAGCTACGAGAGAGAGCAAGAGGCAAATAACCGGCGTGAACTTTTCGCCAGTTCCTTTTTCACCCCGGTACTAGGCTTTACGCACAAAACACAAACTATGTTTTTTAACTGGATCGATCTTCAACTAAATGAGCGAAAATGACATAAAACCAAAACAACGGTTTTTACCGTTATTTGGTCTTACCGCAAACTTTATAATCAGGACGCCAAAATACATGGATCCTGAAAATTTGTACGCTATCGGAGGCCGGTAGTTTTCAGAGTCGGAAGCTTAAGAACACAATCCAAAAAGAAAACCTGTATTTTTTGCAAGCATAAAAGTATTTGAGAATGCATGTAAAAGATTTGTTGATGTATTCCATGAAACTTTGGTGAAAAGATGGTTTTTTTCAGTGAAAGCCTCTCTTACTAAAGAACCCGAAATAACACTTGTTTCGGAAGAACAACGAAATATACAGCAGAGGCTAAAAAATACGCACTTTTATTTTTCATACTAAGTACACATCAGTGGAAGCTCAGGCTTTTCCCTGTACGAACAAATGGGTGTTTCAAAGCTACAAAAGATTCGTCGCTAGAAAATAAACTGAAGAATGTAGCTTCAACAAAAAACACATAAACGGAATAAACAAAACGTTAAGTATGGTGACCTGCCAAATAGAGGTCATTAAAACCTAAAACCGTATGATAAAGGAAGAGCTAAAAAGGGTTACAGAATAGCAACAAACAGCTGAACATTCAGAAGTTCCTAGCACAGGCAATCAGAAGAATGTTATCTTCAGAGGAATGCTAAAAAACAAGGACCCTACAAAATAGAAACCCGACCATTCAAGCGGTCATCCGGAAAAACTGTGAATGCACCAAAATTAAATTTGAAAAGAAATTTTTGTGAATATAGGTAGAACAACAAGATCCTAAAATCGCAGGGAAAATTAAAACAGCTGACTGCCGCTACTGCTCTTAACATAAGGCTATGGTTTGCCTAAGTTTTCCAGGCAAATCTCTGATTAACATTTGGCCCGCTGCTGTTGCTAATCTTTGTGTATTATTGGTGCACACATTTTATGTCTAAAATCAGTCAAAAAATCATTTGTAGCTAAAAATAACAAATCCTACTTGTTTTAAAAGCAATGATGGAAACTGATTAATTAAAGTGTTGGAAAACTCGTTAAAATCAGCTCCTTGGCACCAGTGTTGCAAACTTTTAACAAGAAGAGTTCGGGACCAAGGTTGCCAAAGACGATGGAAAAGATCCCAACACAACACGCTTTGCACTTACTGTGCATTAAATTAAGGGGTAATATGAACAAAAACACTTTTAAACTAAATTTAGATAATTTACACTTCTAATTATATAAAAACAAATTGAAAAGCGCTTTTTGTACCATGACAACCCTTGGATTCGTAGCGATTCTGTACCATCACAAGTACCATCACAAAAAATTTTTTCAAAAGTCAAATATGTTACTTTGTATTAACCAAATCTTTTATGCAACGATGTTCTTAAAACATCAAACTAACATAAGTTATCGCAAAGTATTTTAAAAGAATTATTTTCTGTTATTGCGGATCTGAATCCCTCAGCCAAATGTTTGGCGAAAAGTTTCCGTGAGTTTTTTGCGAAAGTTAACAGACAATTAACAGAGGGAACTTAGATTCCGTGCAAATCGTCTCTTTTCGTAAACAGTGTTTTAACCGCATTTTCTTATGCCCTCCCTCTTGCAACAGAGGATATCCTGGACAGACGTATCTCAGAAGCTGAGGTGACTCTTGCCATCAAGTCAGCACAAGTAAGTAAAGCACCCGGTAATGACAGAATCCCAACAGTGTTATTCAAGTATGCTTACAGATGTAGACACAGGCGTACGACCAGATTCTGTTCTTTGCTAAAACTCAATACATTTGGAGTCTCTTCGCTATGCCTATAAATGTAGACAAAACGAGGGTCTTTTTAGTCAAATAGGGCTGTAACGTACACACCCAGACGGTGTACGATACAATTATTGGTAGTATGTAAGGTTATAGGTGTAAGCGACGTATTATGGATAATAAATATTAAGTTCAGAGCGAATATTAAGTATAGTTAAGTTCCAAACCCGAGTGGCAACGCTAGCCAATATTTAGCAAGTTAATAGAAAATACTGGAAAGTAAGGAATATATCAAAAATCCCGAACGCGAGAAAAAGGGAGCGTGGGGAAGGTGGTCACACAACAATCGAGTGGACGGCCTCTTGTGTCGGAATGGTAAGACGGGACGGACGTGTCTCCCGCAGTAATTTTTCGTGTAATTCGAAGTAACGCCTCGACCGCGCGACGGCACGCGGAAAGTGAATAAGTGGGCTGATCAGTGTTTTGAGGTTAGTGTACATAATATTCCTCTCCGTTAAGTTAAGACGGTATGTGATTTTTATTCGTAGTCGATCAGTAGCGTCTCTCCTCGTCGTGCATGCGACCTGTACGCGGACACCCGGGCCGTCTGGTCTAGTATCCTAGCTTCCCTCCCCGTAGTATTTGTGACCTGTACGCGGACACCCGTCCCGTCTGGTCTAGTATCCTAGCTTCCCTCCTCGCAGCGCATGCGACCGGTACGCGGAAACCCGGCCCGTGACTTGCGCACTGACATCAACTGGTCTGGACTGGTCAATCATACCCGGCTTGGCCTCGCCCAAAGGTCCAGCCCGGTGGAAAACGACTCGTGCGCCTTGATCGCCGAAATGATCAGTGACGTCACCCACCGGTCCCACTCTCGCGAAATAGTGTCCCGGCTTGGCCTCGCCCGAAGGTCCAGCTCGGTGGATTTTTGGCCTCCGACACGCTGAAAACGGCTTAGGCGCCCTAAACGCGGAAGTGACCAGTGAGATCACCCGGCGTTCCCACTCTCGTGAAATCGTTTGCCCGGCTTGGCCTCGCCCAAGGTCCAGCCCGTTGGATTTTTAACTTTGGAGCAAGATACGACGTGATCAGCTCCGACCTCACTCTCTCTCCCGACGTCCATGAGAACCTTCGGCGTGACCCCCCAAACGACTCATTCACTCGTTGAATGAAACTCTCTAGTCCGGTGTTTCGGTGATTTACAAATTTCTTGTAAAGAACTCCTGGATCTGACTAAGATCTGTACACCGGCGTTTCTTTGGCCTGCAACTTGAGCTTTAAGCCTCATAACCAGGAAAAGCTTAGAGACTCTAGAACGGAACAGTAAATATTACTAGTTCGATAAAAGCATAAATGTTTGATGATAACCGACCAATAGAATTTTTCAAAGATATTAAAGGATATACTGCATTATAATTTGAACAAGGCTCCACAAAGGGCTCATAAAGGGAAAAATTGGATCTAAAAACTGGCAAGTGAATAGGGCGAAAAGTACGAGTAAATCTTGATGGAACAGCTATGTTAATATGGCTAAGGAGGACGCCAGAGTTCACCTAACCTAGGAGAAGCTTATGCAAAAATATTACTCCGTACTTTAAATCAATCTACATTAACCTTGACGGTTAATGTGGCCAACGCCTCACCGGGTCCCAATTCAGCCGTCAAAGAGCAAATAATAAAAATTGCTTTGGACTGACTCGATTAATTTTTCTTGATCAATATATTGAGGGCTCCATACACATGAGCAGTATTCCAAAATAGGGCAAACCACGGAAATGTAAAGAGTCTTTGTTGTACACAGGTCGTCAAACTCCTTGGCCCAACGTTTTATGAAGGCTAAAGCACCCTTAGCTTTACCAATGATGACAGAAATATGGCATTTAAAACATAACTTGCTATTAAATAGGACACCTAGTTCCGACTGTAGGCGAAGGTATGTCATTTGGTCAGAGAATGATAGGCAAATTTTTAAGTCGCCCGCATACATTAGAGTAGAGGCAAATGACACTACTTTTAAAAGATCATTAATAAAAAGAAAGAAAAGTAGTGGCCCCAGACGACTTCCTTGGGGGACACCAGAAAAAACATTTACGACGGAGGAAAGTTGATTATTGAAGAGAGCGCGTTGAGTTCTGTTTGAAAGATAGGCCGAAATCCAGTTAAGTAAATTAGGTGGAAAACCAAGAAGAGATAGTTAATGAAGGAGAAGGCCTACTGAGTCAAAAGCCTTTCGGAAGTCAGTAAAAATAACGTCGGTTTCGCATTTATTTAGGAATCTAAGGGTGGATAAGAAAATTCAAGAAGATTAGTAGTAGTCGACCAATGTTTTACAAAGCCATGCTGTGCGGAAGAAATGATGGAGGCACACATATGTTGAAGTTGACAAGTCACCAACTGATCGAAAAGCTTAGGTATGGCAGAAAGTTAGGCTAAACCACGATTATTTTTGACATCGGACCCTGAGCCTTTTTTATGAATTGGAATAATAAAAGATTCATTTCAAATTCTCGGGAACTCTGAAGATAATAAAGATAAGTTAAATAGAAATGTGATTGGCCAAGACAGAGCTTCGACAGAAGGACTTTAAGAACATCGCTAACTTCAAATTTAGGAATAAAAATATTATTGATGCAGGGCAGATCATAAGGGTAAGGAGTGGAGAAGTCAAAGGATTTTAGAGAGTTGGTTGACTGAAAAAAGTTTGCAAAAAGATTAGAAATGCCTAAAAATTATGATTCAGTTCGGTTGTGTGTATACATAGTTGAGGGATAAGCATTTGATTTTCATTTGGAGTTTACAGAGGAGTAAAAATTTGTCGAATCATTACGAATTTTTTCTCTACATTGAGCGATGTAGCATTCATAACAAAATTTAGACGTATTAATAAACAGCGCACGGTTCGTGACATAATTGGAAAAACCAACCGCTGAACTTGATTTTAAGTATTTTTTTATACAACCTTTTATTTTTGAGGTAAGACAAGTGCCTATTGAACCATGGGGGCTTAGATGCGTCACTTACCGATACCTCAGGAACGAAAAGATTGATCGATGACAGCAATGTCAAATTTAAGGATGACACTGAAGCCTCTAGGTCATTACATGATTTTAAGGAGGAAGAATTAATAGCACTCAAATGCTGGTGTAAACCAACGAAATTGGCATTGCGGAAACATTTTACACGTAAGGCCGCCTTAGTCTGAATTTCTGCAACGATCTCAACATTCAACAACAAGACCCCTTCCGGAGAAAATGGAGAGCTTCTGAGGACATTTGCGAGAGTGTCGTTATTAACAAATATTAAGTCAAGAAGTCTATCCATATGGTTCTTAACAAAGTTTATCTGACCCAGAGACAAGTCCGTCAGGCCGTCGATAAAGTCATACTGGCTTTCGGCAAAACGGAGATTGGAGTCCAATGAAGAGATCCAAAGACACGTTAGATATGTAAAAATCTCCCATTATAATAAGGTGGTCCTCATCGGCAATAGAAGAGGATACTAATTGAATGGCAGACAGGTACATTAAATAAAGAGAAGTATCAGATCTAGGTGGAATGTAAGAGCAAGTTATATAAATATTAATGTTATTGATAATAATTTTAACTGCAACGAATTCAATGGAATGTGGGTTTTCAAAAAGAAAAATCTCCGATGAAAGTAAGTTGTGAACTGCAATTAATACGCCACTGCCCAGGGATATGCGGTCAGTTCTATAGGTAACAAACTTATCAACGAATATTTCTTGATCGGAAACCGAAGAGTTTAGCCATGTTTCAGTTAAAGCAATCACGTCAGCGTCGGTGGAAAGACTATTAACATACACTTTACTCAGTTTACCCAGCAGGCTTCGCACATTTTGGTATAAAATTGACAGATTTGTTGTTCTTTGAGCCACGAGGCTGGTTTTTCGAAGTGTAGAATCAAGTGCCTTAGTGAAATAGCAATCAGCGAAACGAATTTTAAAAGAAAAGATATTGCGCTTTTGCTTAAAAATGAACTTATGTACAGAAATAGGCTTCGGGATTAAGTCTCGTCACGAATATTGATTTTTGAATAACCCCTCACAGAGGAATCCCAGAGACCTCAGAAGTCGCCTCACTATTCGGAACCCCACTTAAAGGGACATTAGTGCATCCAGAAGCCGCAAGGCTTGGGCCAGGCATATCGTTGGAGAAGGAAACAGCACCAGATGTAAAAGCAGATGTAGGAGCAGAGTTGGTAGCAACAGGAGCCAGTTGCAATCCAAGAGAGGCCATGCTTTCTTCCGCTAAGAATCTTAAGTCCAAGAAACTGAGATTTCACTGCCAGGAATTTGTTATTCATAGCGTTGAATAGTTTACGAACTTCAATAAATCCAGTCCTAGTGTGCCTCATGAATGTACGCATGGGGCAAGACGTGCAGAACCAGGTAAAACCAACTCGTTCGAAGATTAAATCTTCAACACGGCCGTTGAAGCCAGCTCCAGCACACTTAACACACGAACATTTATCACATAACCAGCAGATGAGGTAGGTATCGCCGCTAATAATGCCATTATACACGCATTTATTAGCAGGGCAAGCGATGGTCATTTTGGAAAAGAATCACGTCACTGTGCACAAAAGAAGAGGGGAGTGCGGGTGTAGTTTGTGAGCATCAGTATCAGCCTCGAGCGTTCAAATGTAGGCGTTGAACAGCAGAGCAGCAGCAGGGCAGAGAGCGTGTAAGCGTTGAAGAGCAGCAGAAACGGAACAGAGATCGGTCGACTGTAAGCGTTGAGAAACCGATCGAAACAAGTGCAACGAATGCAGCTTCGTGTGAATGTACGCGGTGAGCACTAAGAGCGCAGTGTCACTAACAGCACCAAACTTTAGGATTAGCAGTAAACGCTGACCAAGCAGAGCAATACGAGGAATAGTCAATTGGCAGCTTAAATATACCGTCATTACCTTTTAATGACTTTATATAATACGTATTTATGAAGGTAACAGGGTTACTGACAAAACAACTGAGCTAGGCAAAATAAATAAAACTCCGGAAAAAAGGGGACCGTCAAATTACACGTCCGATTAGATGAAACTCTCTGCAGCGACTGTTGCGGCTGAAGGTTATTGTTTATTGTTTATTAATGTAAGCAATAAACTACTTGTGAAAACATCAAATTTTTTTATCTTATAATTCTATGATGCCAAGCCACAATACGGGGAAACTGCTCACATTGAGGGGTAGGCACATAGAATCACGAAATATAATATGACAAAAAAGTTAACCATTTATTTAATTCCACGCTGAAGAGACTTCGAACAACAAGAAATGACTGGGACAATTATAATTATCACAAACAACACGGTAAAGGGTCATTAAAGGCATAGTTGGACTTTCACAATGGCAGAGACAAAAGCCGAAAACAACGAATTGTTTTGCGCGGTACATTGCAGTTAAAGGAACTCAGAAGAAAGGAGGAGTCGGCATCACCATTGCACCATGACAAGTTCTATGATTACTCAGAGAGGGGAAATCAATCAAACGTAACCTATCACTATAAGATGGCAAACGACGGCCAGTGTCCAAACTGCTTTTGAACTCACTCTATCATATTGTGATAAGTGACAGTCTGTGGAGACCATATGCACGAACAATACTCTAACGATGGCAGGACAAGGAAAACGTATAAAAGCTTAGTTATGTAAGGGTCGTCAGACTCCTTTGACCAACGTTTCATAAAGGCCAGCATGCCTCTAGCTTTGTTGGAAATCGTCGAAATATGATCGTTAAAACAAAGTTTATGGTCAAATAAAACACCTAGGTTATGAACAGTAGAAATGCGTTGAAGAACATTGCTATCAATTGAGTACGAATACAGAGACGGATTGCTACGATAACAAAGCATGAAGTTGCATTTGGCAAAGTTAAGACATAAATTATTAAGTTTAGACCAATTCTAGAAGTGGTCAAGATCAAGTTAAAGGCGAGACTAATAATTTGACAATGAAATAGGCGTACAAAGTTTAAAAACCATGTCCATATACTACTGTTACAACTACACTAAGTACACTTACATATATTTTTTATGAATTAACTGCAATTGTTTTTTTTTTTTCATCTTTTCTTTGCAATGATATGTTTGGTGAAAAGTCTTCTAAAAGAATGGTTAAGACTTTTTTCGACTTATATATTTTTAAAGAAAGGTTTCGGTATTGGATATTTTGTTTGCTATGTATTTCGGTTATAGTTCCGGTTAGGCACATATATATTATATCGGTCGCGGTTTCGAATACGGTTACGGTTTTGATTCGGTTTTACCGCTCAAGGATAACGGTTACGAAACCGGTTGGAAACCCATTCAAAAATTTTACTTTAAAAGCTTGTTTTTGTTTTGAATTTTTTATAATTTTCAACGCTTTATTTTTACCCGCCACTGTAAGGGAAGGGAAGGGAACATGGAAAAATGCGGGCAGTCTTTTTCGTTTCTTTTGACCAATTTCAAAATAAATATTACCCCACAAAACAACTTGAGGTTAGGTGGCGCCATCTGTCGAACTGCATAGACAACAATAGAGGCAGCACACCCACCGCTAACAGTTCTTTTTCTCTGCTTCAGCGATTACCGGCAGAGCAGCGGCGAGCAGGAGCAGAGGGCGGCATAATAGCTCGATTTTGAAAATTTTTGTGTCTACTGATAGATATGAACAAGTCTAAGATAAACTAGGTTCTAGGTGTTTTAATGTTCCGCGTTTTGTGGGCGTTAGTGTAAAAGTTTTGAAATAACGAAGCCCCAAATCTTTAGCTCTTATAATTTCCGAGACCTCGACGTTTATCCGGAGGGACACTTGGACAGACATACGAACATGTGGCTAGATCGATTGGGCTATTGATCCTGATCAAGAATATATATGTTTTATACGGTCGGAAACGTTTCCTTTCCCTTTTACTCTACGAGTAACGAGTACAAAAATGCATGTACTTAAAACTGTAAGTGGCTGTTCATTGGAAAAATAAAAAGAATTGTAATTGTTTAAGATTTGATAATTCAATACCAATAATTTTCATAATTTTCTGCGAATTTAATTTTTTTAACTCTAGAACAACAATTTTCCAACCTGATGGTTGTTGTGTGTGCTCTCTTTTTCATCTCTTTCTTTAATTTTTGTTTGGGGTGAACTCAACCTAAACGTGGTCTCTGTTTATGGTGGACGAGGGACAAGGAATGAATCTTAATTTGGTATTTTTGTCCTAATTACATTTTTCCGTTTTGGAGATTTTGTTTCATTTTTATACCCTTGCAGGGCGTATTATAACTTCAGTCAGAAGTTTCTACGCAGAGAAGGAGACATTTCCGACCCTATAAAGTATAATTATTCTTGATCAGCATCACTAGGAGAGTCGATCTAGCCATGTCCGTCTGTCCGTCCGTTTCTACGCAAACTAGTCTCTCAGTTTTAAAACTTTCCACATGAAACTCTTCCAAAAGTTGTATTTCTATGGCAGGATGTAAATAAGTCGGAACGATCCAGATCGGACAACTATAACATAACAGATCGGAATAATATAACAGGAAGAATCGGAAAAATAAATTAAACAATTATAACTTTGCTGTTTTTTAACTTTTGTTTTTGTTCTTGTATTGGATAAATATATTTCCAAAGTGCGATTTAAATTAAATAAAAGTCGGTCGATCATAGCATATAGCTCCCATCAGAACAATCGGAATAACAAAAATTTTTTTTTTTAATTCTTTTGCACATATTAATAATTTAATAGTTCAGAGTTACACTTTTAGTTTTCTTAAAATCGGACAACGATTTCATATAGGTGCCATTTCATAACGAGCCAATAATTGGGGTGAAAATCATCTTAGCTTAAATGGGTTTTAATGGATACTCATATAACTTGATATATATTTGCAATAGCCGCAAGGGTATATAAACTTCGGCTTGCCGAAGTTTGCTTCATTTATTACTCTATATTTTTTGAGAAAAAATTAATTGGAAATTCAAATGAAAAAAACGAAAAAAGCCATTTATCGACAAATACTGTGTATTTATTAATTCTTATATTTTTATATTTTCAGTCACAAAACAGAGACGCATATAGGTTCACGGCCCATAGTAAAAATGGACGAAAGCGACCTAGAAAATGATAACAATAATAACCAAAATTCAAAAAATTTGAGTATTGTTAAAAAAGCTTTCTTCGGAAACATATTTTTTACATTCTTGAGTAAAGCTTTAGATGCATGTTGCTGAAAACATTCTATACATGTTCCTGGGGAACGAATCTAGATTCATTTTGGAAATGCTATGCTTGTTTTGGAACATATCTATAATGTTTTCTGGGGAACGGTTTTAGGTACATTCTTATGGAGCGTTGCGGAAAGCTTTTTTCGTAAGGCGCAATCGAAAGGGAAAGCCAAGCGCTTCCGAAGTTTAGACTTCCTTACATTGGAAGGCCTTAATAAAAACGATTAAATATCACTTGTAAAAAGATTGCTTGTTTCTGTCCCGCACTTCGCAAAAAAAGAAGGGAAACCTTCACTACAGTGGAAGCATTTTCTAATTACAAAGCAAGCGTGAAACAACTTATTCAAGAAGGAGAGAATGCTATAACTGAGTTCCCCGACTGTTAGAAACTCGTTACTCAGCTACAGCGACCCTGATGAAAAGCAGCGGCATTGACAATTTTCCCCTTGCAAAGTACTTACACAAATTGGGTGCGTTCATTTTTTTTCCGTTTATTTGCCCAAATCTAGTAACAATTTTTCAAATTCCAGTCCTCTCCTCTCTCTCTCTCTCTGCTTTCCGGAAATTCCGCATTACATGCACGAATAATTTTGACGTCGCGTGGCCACTCTGGATTTGGTTCAAGTAGAAGACTACCTGACGATGCTACTTTTCAAGCTATCTCGCTCTAGCGGGCTGTCGAGCCTTGCGCCGGACTAGCTGGTCCGTGCTAGAGACCGTTTAGTGGAACTAGAGTCCTGCAATTACCACCGCCGCTTCCTCGGAGATCATCCGGACAGCACAGTATATCCTGATGGATAACAACGTAACAACGCTTGTTAAGTAGGATCCGAGTGTGCGATCTGACGGTCGCTGCCGCCTTTTTATTGGCGTACGCTATGTGTCTTTCGGATGACAGCCACCAGGCCTAGTAACCGTTTATATAGCGTTTCCATTCCGGAAACCAAACTGGATAGGGGAGAAAACGTTACCAGCTTCGATTGCTTGAAATGAGTTTCTCAAATACTTTGCCAACTGTGTCGAGCAGACAGATTGGTCTGAAGGAGAAAGCCAGGCGGCTTTCCTGGTTTGTTCAGCAGCAACAGCTTCTAATTTTCCAACTGCTGGGAAATGTTCCTTCGCGTAGGCAGGCGTTGTATAGCTCCAAGCTGGCTTCGATCCAGTCAGCATTGGTGCTTGCGTCTGCGTCCGTGTCGAAGTGCATGTTTGGGAGGCACCTGCTCATCTCTTCGTCTCTTAGCGTCTCCTGACGGTAGTCCTTAACTACTCTGTTTCGAATTTGTGGTCCCAGGCAAATGACCACTGTGCCACTGTGCATAAGATTGCCTCGTGGTCGCTGGCCGTAGAGAAATCGCCGATTCTCCAGTGGGAACGTCGGGCTAGCGGGAAACTCAAAAATGTGAGATCTATGATAAACTCAGTTCCTGCCTGATTATACGTTTTCTGCGTTCCTTCGTTAAGCAGTGCAACGTCTGGCGTTGCAAAGTACCTAAGTAACGTGTGCCCCCGAATGTAGGTGAGGCATCAAAGGCGGTCATGTGATCATTTTAAGTGCACGGCTTAAGAACTCAATGGTGAGACTTGGTGCAAAATAATAACTGTATACCCCATGTCTCTCCTATTCGAACTCTTACGAAGCCCGCTTCCTTTCGCACATCCAGAAAGTATTTACCGACTGTACAGCCACATCGCAGCCTTTCCCGATGTGTCCGTTCCCAGTCAGTCGCCGTCGTTTTAACTTAGCAGGGTTCCCTGATGATATCCAGCTCCGACTTACATTCCCTCTCTATACAATATGCCCAATCTCTAGCCTCTTGTACCCCCTGGGCTGCGAGTCTCTTTTCATTTCTCTGCAGGTGGACCTTCCATGCTTGATCTTGCCTTTGCCAAGCACTTCAGTCCAACCACTGCCGACTGGGTGTCCATATTGGATGGACGTAGGATCCTCAGTTTTACTGAGTCGGCAAATTGGGATACTAGAGCCCTTGATATATCTCCGGTCACTACTCCAGGATCCAGGTCGCTGATCACCAACGTCGTAGACCTCGAGCTTTCGTATAGCGCGCACCGCCACCGCTTCTCCTAGGACCGGCTAGGACCTCGCTATTGGTCTTCCCACCCGCTAAGGGCATCCAGGCGGTGAGACTTACGTACTTGTCTCTTCCAGCGCTCCCTCCCTCGCCTGTCTTTACTGTGGAACCTCTATTTTCGACCAGTTCCCTTGGTGCATTTTTCTCATTCTCTGTTGGGATCCCGGCGTCGCTATAACGTAGTCGGTTGCACTGGTGAAGTCTGGTGCTCTTCCCGTTTATAGCCGTATCTTCTTGGCTGAACCTTCGCCACGGGTCTGTTTGGACAGCGCTGGTGGTTAAAGGGCCTTGTGAAGCGTTTCGCCAGGAATCCGTTTGTATGGCGTTGTCCTGTTTGAGGCAGTATGTTGCTCCTTGCTCTTGCTACTGCGGAGTGGGCCTTTGTACTTTGTGCACTCCGAGGGCCTTTTTTGAACCTTCTTGGAGAAACTTCATCCTCAAAAAAATAGATTTCAGAGTGACGCTCCTGTTGGACGCTCATAAGGCTGCAGACTTTGTCAAAGAGCACTCCAAACTTCGCAAGCTGTTCCGGTCACGTGAGCTCCTGGTCCGCTTTCGCTCTTTTTGTAGTGGAGATTCTTTGCCCGCCAGTTCTGCTAGGTGCTGCTAGGGCTCTTTGTCGCTTGGACGCGTCCTGCTCCTCATCCTCTTTCCGAGAGAACCATTGACCTGTGGTTTGTTTCAGCATTGTAGTGTTGTAGGTAAGTTTGGTGACAGGTTTGTTATTTGGAATGGAATTTGGGGCTAGAAATCGTGCCCTGGTCGTGTAGATTTCCACATGTGTGGTTTCCACCTGGAGTAGTTTATAAATACAGCATGATGGTTTTTTTTTTATACCTGCTGCCAGACGCAGACCACGCGGACGCCCTGTGTGGGACAGACGCTGCTGGATTTTCAGCGTAAAACTAGGTTTGCGTGAATCGGGACTTCCATCGGTGGCCGCGGATTTCCACTCGACTTTTCGATGGAGGTTATACCGCCTCTGCTCGGTCGCCAGGGTCCCTTTTTACGGCCCCGCGTTGGCATTTAGTCGGCTCCTTGACCTTTAACATCTAATAGTCCTTTGCAGTGCATAAGAGCCGACACTCGCCAGTTTCAATGCTCCTTACCAAGGAGTTCGAACAGCCGCCCTTAGAGGTATGCTGCAAGACCGGTGCCGATCGAGAAGTGCAACATGAAGCTTGTAGCTCAGCTGTTCTTAAATGGCTTTTGAAATTGTGCATGCTTGAAGAGTAATCGGGGACAAAGGATTTACGTTAGAACGCTCGGGAGAGTGAATTGATTCAATGGCTAAAGGGTTTCAAGAATTTTTTTAAATGAGAAGCAAATATGTAGCCTTTTCTTCATCGCTTCGCGCCAATTCACCTGCTTAGGACCTTAATGGCAAGTCGGGTTCTATTGGTGGCTGTATGTCTGGGTGCGCTTTGCAAGAGTGGAAATTTGTAGCAGGTGAGAGAAAGCTGTTATATGTAGACACTTTTACCATTTTTTTTTTTAATAAAGTTTTTGACAGTATATGAGAAGCTGCCTTTAGACTCTATTTGGTAGCTGAAGACCGTTGGGCCTGCAATTCTCTGCGGAGTCGAAGATTTACCAGTAGGAGCGACTCAATATGTCTATTTGGGCGTGTGTTTCTTGTGATGGTATTGGCCATGTGCTCAGGCGTAGAGTGTTTGGCCACAGAAAACATGACTTTTGTAAATTTTTTGAGTGAGCTTTCAATATCAGCCCGGCAGGATATTATTGGTTGGAGCTCAATATGTGAGCTAACCTGTTTTCTGTACTTCTGCCAGTTTGTTTTGTTCGATGTAAGAAATTGGGCTTGATTCAGAAGCTGTGGTTTGTGGACGCAGGAGAGCAGGTGAATGATTAAATGTCAGGTCTGCAAGTAGGCAAGCGCGTATTAGACTTTGCCGAATACTTCTTCAATCAAATCTGTTTTTTTTTTTGGTTAGTAGTAAATGTATCCAAAGGATGAAAGCGGATACGCTGCTTTATTAAGATTCCGGTGCCCACGTGCGCTTTGCCGTCGGGGTGGTTTTTTACGTGAAAATGTAACCGGTGAGATCGAAGTAAGTTTTTGTTGGTTCAGTTGGTTTCCGAGAGAAGCATATTATCAATGTCATGAACAATTAGGAAATAAAGAAGTTCAAATTTTGTGCTGGGAAAGGTCATCGTCTAGAAGCATACTTTAAGTTTTTAACACTTTTGTTGGCTGATTTTGGCAAAGACGGGAAACATCCTATTGTTTCGGGCGGTCCTGGATGATGTTGAGTTGGGTAGCATACTGGTCAGTAGCTGGTCAATTGCGTCTTTATTTAAAAACACTTAAGATCTTTGTAGACTGTGCAGCCCCTGTAATTGTAATTCTTTATATTCTGGGGTTTTTTTTTTTTTTTGAAGTGAAGGACACGGCAAGCAACGCAGACTGGTGCAGTAACTTTTTGTGTGACTATATGCCTGGCAATTTTCTCACTGAACAGGTTCGATTTTGGTTTTTTTTGTTTCGCGCGGAGTTACACGCACCACACCCCGCCCAATCGAACGAGGGGCGCAGCCGTGTGTCGTACGTCACGATTCGCGAGAGGTTAGACGCGAAATATGAAAATAGGACTAAAAGTCCGGGGAAAAAGAATGATGTACCATCGGCAACAATGTTAGCCAAATCGCAGCATCAGCACTCTTCAAGTGCAAACGTAATTTGACCACATAAGCCCTCAGCGAGTGATAAGTGGCGCCAGATTGGCGTCTGCAAAAATTTGATCCATATATGCACATAACATTCCTACTCTTACTAAGCACCGCTCTCAAAGATAAACATAAGCTTACACATAAGGTTGCTAAGTCGCTGCCGCCTTGACCGACAGCGCCGACTGCGCAGCATAGGGCTAAGCTAAAGCTAAAAAAATTTAGGCAAGTCACTCAAGAGTTGACCACAAGTGAATAAAGTTTGAAAATAAATGATTATTCCAAAAAAATGACCAGTGCGTTTGTGTTCTATTAAAAACACACCGAACCTCTATTGACCGATATAATACGGCGACCGTGACAGTGAATACTGTAAAAAAGACCAATTTAAAAAGCAAATAGTGAAAAAAAAACAAATTATATCAACACAAAATATATAAGCAAATCTCAAAAAAAAAAAAGACAGGATATAAACCGCAAAACAATCAAATAACAAAGTGTCAATAATAAAAACAAAAATGGAAGAAAAATGGTTTTGGTACAGGAAGGTACAAAAATCTAATGAAAAAATAATTGGAAGATAAAAAAGGCAGGGAATTTTGGGAAAAAAAATTTATAAAATACGTTTTTAAAAAATATAAAAATAGCGATTATATGTTTCAAAAAGTTAATATTTTCAAATAAAAACGGTTACAAAAATGTAAAGTGAGTGACCAGTCTACGGGAAACAAAGCAAACGTTGTAAATAATGTTAAAACAGTTAACCAAACGGATTCATTGAGGCATTGTGGATACTACTCCTGTTGCTCAATTCTTCATCACATTATACGTCAAACATAATTAAATAATTAAAAGGCAGAGCCAGCGACTTGGACAAAATTTAAGATCAATTATTCTTTTTTTTCGTCTCCCCTTTTTTTTCTCTATTTCTCTATGAAGATTATGTATTTAAATATACTATCTATCTAAATAGGGATTGACAAAAAAGATAAAATAAATAAAAGGAGGATTAAAAAAAATCATTCAAAATAATAGCCTCTGTTTGGCAAGAATTAACCGGTAATGTTAAGCCATCATGGGAACAAGCATGTGAACTGAATGCAAAGCTAGACGCCTTTAATAAAATTTGTGAGCACTGGAAACTGTTAAGAAAAAAACGCCCCCGGAAGAGAAATATCTGCCAATACTTAAAAAGGAATGCCCGACAGATTGCCTAGGCCCATTATGCTTACCAAATTCAAATAAAGAAAATCTATAGATTCACAAATCGGTTTTTTTTATTATGGACACATACAGATGTTTAGAAATAACACGGGAAAGGTAACCCATGTTTGATTATAGACTTAGATCTATTCTCAAAACACACATAAAACCCATCTCAGTGTACGAACTAGAAATTTAAAACATGGAAAAGTTCAATTAAACTAATTCCCCAATAACACATTGCAATAATATGCAAAATGCTATATAATTATCTTTAGTATTAAAATAAATCTTAATGGATTGGAAAAATATTTCTGATAAATTAAAAGAAATAAGAAAAAAATTTTTTAGAAATTGTACACATGTCTTTCGCAAAACAGAAATGTTACGGGAACAATCATACAAAAACACGGGAATGTTCTAGTATAAAGCTTTAATGAAACACGCCTTATAATTTACGAACATAGAGATAAATTGTCCAGTAAATTTAAAAACAATCTTAAAAATATATAAGACAAATATAGGTTAGACATTTCAATTTCTTCTATCCTTAATACACCTTTAACATTTTAGAAGGAACTATAATCAGAAAATACAGAAGATAAAGACTCTGATACAGAGGACTTAATTGAAACAAACACTAAAACAGAATTCCAAAAAACCGAGGACTTACACAATTTGAAAGTTTTATCGATGTTAACGCTGACCGAACTGTCAAATTAGGAAAACTCGGACTCCGACGAAAATATATGATACGTAAATATAGAAAATAATATCATCAACATGATGGACGACTCGATTGCCAATAGAGCATACATATAAGAAATCACCTCGCCCCATCCAAAGTTCGACGAAAAAAAAAATCCACTTGCAACGATTTTTAACAGCATTGAGATTGGTCAGCATTACCAAGGGACCGTTCGAAAACATTGCTGTTGAAGTAATCATATCCAAAATAGTTGGATCAACATTTTACAAAGTACAGAACGAAACAACTATTAATAATATTATAAGTAAACTTCAGGCCACTATAAACGGAGAGTCTTCATATGTTGTCAAAGCGAAATTATTAAATATATATCAAAAAGGAAAAACTGCAACGCAATTTACAACTGAAGAAGGTAATCTAAGGAAATTATTGGAAGCCGAACATGCAGACATGTTCAGCACAAAATAAGCCATTTCTAAATGAAAAGGTTAAACTAAAAACCATTTATTTTAACGTATTTGTTTTATTATAACAACTACAATAATTTTGATAATAGTAACAATAACCGACGCCGAGGAAATTATAGGGGTCAAAACCGCGGTAGTAGAGGCCAACAAGGAAATAACACAACTTATCCCAACCAAAACAATAGATATAATAGCGTTACAATGGCTCAAACTAACTCGGAAGACGAGGAAACTCCCATAAGAACTCAAAAAAAAAAAAAAACAACACAATTCACGCTATTACTCTTAATTTATGTATATTCGTAATAGTAAAACATGAACTTACACAAAAATCAGTCACCTTTTTAATATACACCGGAGCGGATATTTCCCTCATTAAATTAAATTCCGACAATTTCGATACGGTCTTCAATAATACTATACAAACATAATTTTCATATAGTTCCTCATAATCTTTCAATACCAGTAGACGGAATAATTGGAAAAGACTTCATAAAGAAATTCAATTGTCTATTGGATTTTAATCAAGATAATGACCTTCTCATTTTAAAATTTCCAATAAAAAATCCAATTTTTCACAACATAGAAACTAACGAAATAATTATACCAGCTCGTTCCGAAGTAATGAGAAAAAAAACAGAAAACAATAAAACCCTTCTAATACCAAATCAAGAAATTGAAGATGGTATATTCCATTTCAGATCCCAAAACCATATTTGTTCGAATTTTAAACACTACAAATAAGAACAAACTAGTAAACCTTAAGAACATTAAACACGAATCTATTGACAGTTATAATATTGTCAACTTAAATGGCAACGAAATAACAACGAAAAATCATTAATCAATTTTAAAATGTCTTAACAAATCTTTATTCAAAATATAGTGACATGTTCGTTCTTGAAACCAAGTCGATATCTACTAACAATTTCTACAAGCAAAAATTAAGAGTAAAAGATTATGAACCAGTGTATATAAAAAAAACTATAAAAGCCCACAAAGTCATAAAGAGGAACTAACTAAGGAAGTGGACAAACTTATAAAGGATAACATCGTAGAGCAGAATATAATAGCCCTCTGTTACTTGTTAAAAAAAAATCATTACCTGACTCAAAGGAGAAAAGATGGAGATTAGTAAGTGATTACGGTCAAATTTATAAAAAACTTTTAGCAGATAAATTTCCACTGCCGATGATATACTTGATCAATTAGGCCGAACGAAGTATTTCTCTTGCTTAGACTTTGTCTGGATTTCACCAAATTGAATTAGAGGAATCAATCAATTATGGTTTGAAAATAGCCCCAAATTCTTTCCAGCGTATGATGACAATCGCATTTTCAAGTTTGGAGCCATCTCAGGCATTCCCCTACATGGACAACCTTTGACCTTTGCAGAAAAAATAATCTTAAACTTCATCCGGAGAAATGCTCATTTTTCATGCATGAAGTGGCCTTTTTTGGTGTACAGATCAGGGTATAATGCCAGACGACAAAAAATATAAAGTCATTGAAAAATACCCAGTCCCCACTTACGTTGATAGCGCTCGCAGATTAATTGCATTTTGCCATTATTATCATTGATTCATTAAAAACTTTGCAGATTATTCCAGTCACATAAGTAGATTATACAAAAATAAGTTAAAATTGAAGGGACACCAGAGTTCCAAAATGCTTTTGACTACTTAACATTACTTCAATACCCCGATTTTTCTAAAGAATTTTGAATAATCACGGACGCAGCAAACAAGCTTGCGGAGCAGTCCTTACAAAAGAACATAATGGCATACAGCTTCCTGTTTCTATTAGCAATGCATTGGGCAATTAACCATTTTAGACCTTACGTTTATGGGCGACATTCCGAGTTAAAACAGACTATTAACATTCCTCTTTTCTATGGTCCAAACTCTAAATTAACAAGAATGACATTAAATTTGTAAATTTGGATGCAAAAATAAACAAGCATGCTCAATTCAATGCTGCCAATATTCGTGGTATGATAACAAAAAATGTAGAACCTTTTAGGATAGCCAAGAAAACTCCGGAGGACACACAGGAGCATGCAGCTGGGTCAAAGATATGTACCCCATGGAGGGAGGCATGTTATATTGGCATATCCCGCACGGAGCAGGAAGCTCACGACTCACCAGCCGTTGGACACTTGGGAAGTCGGAAAACGATTGCAAGGCTAACGGCTCGATATTACTGGCTAGGAATGCATAGGGACGCCCGAGCACACGTACGAAAATGCGAGACATGCCTCAAATACAAGCCGAACCAGATGCAGGCAGATGGGAAGATGCTGACGCAGATACCCGAAGAACCATAGGCAAAAGTATGCGCAGACTTTGTCGGACTATTGCATAGATCGAAGCATGGTAACCAGATGCTGCTAGTGCTGATAGATAGATTTTCAAAGTAGACAGAATTGGTGCCACTGCGAACGGCAACGGCAGAAACACTTCAAAAGGCGTTCCAAAAAAGAATCATCGCTAGATACTGAGCCCCAAAGGTGGTAACAACGGACAATGGAGTACAGTTTGCCAGTCGAGCATTCAAGAAATTCCTCAGCGAAATGTGCTTTAAGCAACAATTCAGAGCGCCTTACACACCGCAGGAAAATCCGACAGAATGAGCAAACCTTACCGTTAAAACCATTGTAACTCAGTTTGCAGGACTCAACCAGAGTAATGGGGACGAGAAGTGGCCGGAGATTATGCTAGCGGCAAACTCAAGTACGTCGGAATCAACAGGGTGTTTCCTCACGCAGGCTCGAGAGCCTCGACAGCCCAGCGCCCTGTACGACAGGGAAACCATCGGCACAGGAAAGCAGACGGAAACGCCTGAAGACAAGGCCAATAAGATGAAGGAGATCTTCGAAATTGTGCGCCGGAACATAAAGAAAGGACCAAGCCAGGCATTACAATCTACGAAGGAGGCAATGGAATCCAACAATAGGGGACACGGTCTGGGCGAAGGGCACCATTTGTCAAAGGCAGCCGAGGGTTTCGCGGCAAAGCTAGCGCCGAGATATGACGGACCGTACACGGTAACAGACTTCGTCTCACCAGTCATTTGTAGAATCCGCCACAAGGATACACAAAAAGAACGAACCGTCCACGTCAGTGAGCACAAGAACTCGGTACAGACAAGCAGGGACAACACGAGCATGCAACGACAAAAAGTGCGGACTATAGCGTCGGGCATAAGCCAGAGTCTATATAGACCGCAGGATAACACGAGCATACAACGACAAAAAGTACGGACTATATCGTCGGGCATAAGCCAGAGTCTATATTGACCGCAGGATAACACGAGCATTCAACGACAAAATGTATGGACTATGCAACAACATATTGTACGGAATATATCGTCGGGCAAATGCGAGAGTCTATTTAGAACGCAGGAAAACACGAGCATGCAACGACAAGAAGAGCGGACTATAGCGTCGGGCAGATACCAGAGTCTTTATAGTACGCAGGAAACAAGGAGGTACAGTGAGTCATCCGTTGATACGCCGGTAGAAGAAGGTGATGCACAGGACAAGAAACCGAAAAGACCGCAGGCCAACAACAATCCGTAGCGTCGGCAGACTCTGTACGAATCGCGGAAGACCACGACCAGCTCTTTGTTTCCCGAGGAAAGAGGGGTGACGGTACAGCTCGTGAGCTTTACCGTAGCATGCCAAGCCGGAAAAACACAAAAATGACGCGCACACAAATAAACGGCCACAATTAAAAACAAGAAAACAAAAAAAAAACACACACACATAAAATGCACTACAGCTGATCCGGCAATCTGAAACGAGAGATATACATTAAATCCGGGTTCGCAGGGAAACAAACAACTTGCGAACTAAATGCAGAACGACGCAACAGAGTGATGAACCTAGCAGGGTCATTGACCCTGCTCCAAGGGCAGGAAAGGTTAACGCTGCAATCCTGGGCCAAGCTTTAGGAAATTGCGCTTACCATATCATTGTGCGAAGTCACTATAAACAAGGGATGGGGGCACTTCGATTCATGGCGGCCGTTTGGCACTAAACGATAGTGTCGATCGGTGAACACGAAATACGGCAGATATCGGCGCAACGGAGAGGCACACTGGAGGATATCGATAACTTCAGGTGGCAACGCCGCGCTAGGTCGCGGATAGCAGCTGAAGACCGATCGACATGGCGGAGAGTGACCATAACGTCTGGGGCGGGAGATTCAAAATCTGCAAGGAAGATCGGCGCTGTGGAACTCAAGAAGGAGCTGTGAGCGTCGTGGGAACCATCTGGAGGAGTGAGTCGACTAGAAGATTACAAGTAAACGAGGAAAAGTACGAGAAGAAGATACGTCGAGGGAAGGATGTCAGAATGTGGAGTATGCCAAGACGGAGAGAACAGCGAGTCTCTTTTTCATTCCCGAAGTAAGGGGAGAACGTGAGGAGTTGAATAACTCCCCACAAGTTAGCAAGCAAGCTGAGTAAGCGCATGCAAGCAGTGACCTACCAGTTACCAGTTACGCGGCGAATTCGCCCGTAGTAACGGTAGGGCGGCGAGAGAGAGTGGTGCCCTGAGCACCAGACAAGGACAGGGAGAGTCCGAAAGGGGCAGCAATAAAAGAGAGCCGCGAAGGGCCATGTGCAGCAGGAAGTAACGGGACGGCACCGGACTTTGGACCCTGATATTGGTGCCGTGCGCAGAGGGCGAATAGTCGAACGGTAAAACCGTGGACTTTGGACCACGAGGCAAGAAGACGCCGATAACTAGCGATAAACGGAGGCCTATATAAACCGGCCGAGCGCAGGAAGCTGGATCAGTCGATTTCTACCAAGTCAACAAGTAACAGTCATCAAGTGAACCAGTAACCAGTGAAACAACGTGAAGGAGGAAGTAAAGCCGTGCGGAGTCATCAAGGATACAAGATCGCTACGTTCAGACGTTCGGGACTTAGAGCTAAAGTCTCCGAATTGAGACACTGGTAGCTGAGGTCCTTACGGCATCACACGGCTAAGTCCAGTCGCTTTGTCGCCTACAAGGAGCGGAGCCGGTCGAAATACCTAGAGGCAGAACAAGGACAACGAGGACCCCAGGACGACGAACAACGAGCGTCGTTCGACCCAGGGACTGCGTTGGCGACTTCCGGCGTACGCCTGAACCTTCAGGTAGAAACTGAGCCGACGTCCGGTGCGACCGGCCGGGACAGAGCAAGAGACAGGAAGCTGCGGCTGCGAAAGGCGTACGCCTTGAGAGCACAGTGCCTGTTCACCCTAGTCTGGGAACGGTGACGCATCCCTAATCCCTGTAAACCCGCCGAGCCAAAGGCAGCAGATGACACCGCCAGCGAAACCGGCGAGGGAGACCCCACTTCGCAGCCAGCACGATCCAACGATACGTTCGACGTGGGAAGGAGACGACGGCAGAACATACTTGTAGTTCTACATTATCAATACACCTCCCAGGCCGAGGGTCAACTCGGCGAATAAAAGATCACTGTATACTCCCAATATTTCTGTGCATTTTCACTGATCAACAGGGCGGTCACGTTATATAAATTTGGTGGGACGAACACTTACATCTTCTGAGCTAGCCGCACGATATTCGTAGCGAGCAGATAACAAAGAAAATCAGTTCGTTACATCTGGCACCCAACGTGATTGTCCTGACAGTGAAAATACAGCATTAAACAAAAATGGGGAAAAATTGGATCTATCTCCTCAAGAAAGAGGATTTCCCAAAGGTGGCAGCCAAGCCTGGCATCATCCTGGAGGGCAGGTCGGACGACATGCGGAAAGCTCTTTCACAATATGTCACGAAAACACAAAACGACCCAGGAATGGCGGAAATTTGGGCTGAGCTGGAGGCAATATACGACAAACCAGGCTCAAGCGGCAAGTTGCAAGTCCCAGACGTCGAACAGCTCATAGCTAGCCTGGGCGTGGAGAGCATGAAGGAGGCAGGAAGATCCAGGGGCCCAAGTCAGGAAAGAAGACCAGAACAGCAAAGGCCTAGCGCACCAGACTATGCAAAAGTCGCAAAGCAAGTCAGGGAATGGTCGTTCAAGTTTGACGGCACGGAGAAACCACTGGAGTTTCTGGAACAAGTGGAATGGTCAGCTAACACATACGGTTTGAACCTGAACCTTATTCCCCGAGCCATGCCAGAATTGCTGCAAAACAAGGCCCTAAAGTGGTTTTTTTCGAACAATAAACACTGGAGTACATGGGGAGAGTTCAGCGACAGTTTCCAAAATTATTTCCTGCCAAGGGGATTCTTTTCAAAGCTCGCAGATCAAGTCAAACAAAGAAAACAGGGTTTCGGAGAGTCGTTCAAGGACTATATGGTCGACATGCATACCTTGATGAGACCACTCGGCTACTCTCCAGAGGAAACTCTCGAGCTAATAAAAGAAAACTGCACGCCTGATCTGAGGATTTCTCTGAGAACCTACAAGATAGACGATCTAGAATCTCTTATGGTCCTGGCGGATGAATATAAAGAACTCGAGAAAGAGCGGGAGGCATTCATACAAGAAAACAAATTTTCTCGAAGCAAAGCAACAGCACCACAACAGTCACGAGTAGAAGGTGCGAAAAAGAAGGCGGAAACCAAGCGACCATCGACGGACCAAACCAATGGACTCCAAACAAATATAACCACCAGAGCACGTTATGGAGGCCACCTGCTACCAATCAGAGGCCACACAGCGCAGCACCAAGAAACCACAGGTCACAGACACACATCGTGAACCCACACGAAGCATGTAGACGGTGTGGCGGTCACGGACATTGGGCAAGAGGATACCGAAACCAGCGGCTGTTTTTCTGCTGGACTTGCGGCAAGGTGGGTGTTAGTAGTGTAGAGTGCTGCCAGAGATCGGGAAATGGCACGCGAGCTCAGCCGCAGAGAGGCGAGCAGGGGTCGCAAGATGTTGTCTCTCCAAACTAACTGGCAAATTAATCGAAGAATAGCAGCAGTTATCCGCAGCGGTAAAGATTGGCGGAACCTCACACAAAGCCACATCCGACACCGGAGCAACAGCGAGCTTTATAAGCGAGTAGCTGGCGGATATACTGGCTGCTTATGGAAAGATTACAAGGACGAGAAGGCAAGTTAGGTTGGCAGATGGCAGGTGCAGCGGGATAAACACGCAGCTCGAGGTGGAGATCGAATTCGGCAATAAGCGATTGCCCATGAGCCTGCTGGTCCTACCAGGAGTGGTAGACTCGCTGGTGCTAGGATGGAATTTCCTCACAGGAGTCGGCGCCGAAATAAGGTGTGCCGGACATACAGTGGTGATCCCAGAAAGAAGAAGGCACAACGGATGGCTCGAGGAAAAATTTTCGGTGGCAGTGGTGCAAATCACCTCTGAGGAATGCGATGTTAAATAAATCCTAAAGCAGGAGCTCGCAGAATTTCGAACAATGAGTGGAACATCCAACAAAGCCGAGCACCGAATCACCATGAAGGACGACAAACCAATCAAACAGAGATACTACCCGAAAAATCCAAAGGTTCAAGGGGAAATCAATGCGAAAGTCGACGAGTTGCTGGAGAAGGGATGCATAGAACACTCGAGAAGTCCGTACAGCTCCCCGATTGTCATGGTGAAGAAGAAGACAGGTTAGTGGAGGCTTTGTGTCGACTTTAGAGAGATCAATGCCAAATCCATCAAAGATTCTTATCCGATGCCAAGGATAAATTACATATTGGACCAGTTGAGGGAGGCAAGGTACATAAGCAGTCTAGATTTGGAAGATGGGTACAGGCAAATTCCTCTGGAAGAAAATAGCAGGCCATTCACGGCATTCACAGTGCCAGGAAAGGGGCTTTTCCAGTGGAAAGTAATGCCATTTGGCTTACACTCCGCCTCAGCGACTTTCCAGAGAGCACTGGACCAGGTTATTGGACCGGAGATGTCACCACACGCGTTTGCATACCAAGACGACATCATCGTGATCGGACGCACACTGGAAGAACACAAAAGGAACCTGAAAGAAGTTTTCCGACGCCTTAAACAGGCAAACCTGAGGATAAATCCCGAAAAATGTCATTTCTTCAGAAGCGAACTGCTTTACCTGGGACACCGCGTTACGAACCAAGGAATCGGCACTGATCCCGAAAAAGTAGCAGCCATAGCCGAGCTGGAACCACCCACAACCATCCGGTAACTGCGCCAATACTTGGGCGTAGCATAGTGGTACATCCGATTCGTGCCCGACTTTGCGCGAATAGTGAAACCACTAAATGATCTATTGCGGAAAGGCACGAAATGGATATGGACTGCAGAGCACCAGCAAGCATTCGCGGAGGAGAAGGCAAGGCTAGTGGCCGGTCCTGTGCTGGCATGCCCAGATTTCGATAAACCATTCGTACTGCAGACGGACGCAAGCGATTATGGTATAGGGGCAGTCCTGACGCTGGAAACTGAAAGCGGCGAAAAGGTCATTTCATATTCAAGCCGGACCCTGAATGGCGCGGAATAGAACTATTCAACCAACGAAAAGGAATGCCTGGCAATCGTGTGGGCAATCCGGAAGCTCAAACCATACTTGGAAGGATACCACTTCAAAGTGGTGACTGACCATATGGCGCTTAAATGGTTGAACAGCATCTAAAGTCCCTCAGGAAGAATAGCGAGTTGGGCCCTGGAGCTGCAGCAGTATGATTTTGAAATATCGTACAGGAAGGGGCAGCTTAACGAGGTCGCTGATGCACTGTCAAGACAGCCTCTGCCAGAAGCCTTTAGGCTAGCCAAGGAAACTCCGGAGGGCACGCAGGGAACTTGCAGCTGGATCAAGGATATGTGTGAGAAGATTAACATACAGCCACAGATGTTTCCGGACTACCTCATGGGGGGAGGCGCATTATACAGGCATATCCCGCACAGAGCAGGCAGCGAAGACGTGGCAGCATGGAAGCTCTGTGTCCCACGGGGCTGAGGGAAACAGTCCTGAAGGAGAATCACGACTCACCAGCCGCTGGACACGTGGGAAGTCGGAAAACGATAGCAAGGCTGGCGGCTCGATATTACTGGCCAGGAATGTATAGGGACGCCCGAGCACACGTACGGAAATGCGAGACATGCCTCAAATACAAGCCGAACCAGATGCAGGCAGCTGGGAAAATGCTGACGCAGATACCCGAAGAACCATGGACAACTGTATGTGCAGACTTTGTCGGACCATTGCCCAGATCGAAGCATGGCAACCAGATGCTGCTAGTGCTGATAAATAGGTTTTCAAAGTAGACAGAGTTGGTGCCACTGCGAGCAGCAACGGCAGAAACACTTCAAAAGGCGTTCCGAGAAAGAGTCATCGCTAGGTTCGGAGCCCCAAAAGTGGTAATAACGGACAATGGAGTTCAGTTTGCCAGCCGCGCATTCAAAAAATTCCTCAACGAAATGGGCATTAAGCAGCAATTCACAGCACCATATACACCGCAGGAGAATCCGACGGAAAGAGCAAACCGAACAGTTAATACCACGATAGCGCAGTTTGCGGGACAGAACCAGAGAAATTGGGACGAGAAGTGGCCGGTAATATCCTGCTAGCGGTAAACTCAAGTACGTCGGAATCAACAGGGTACTCCCCGTGTTTCCTCACGCAGGCTCGAGAGCCTCGACTGCCCAGCGCGCTGTACGACAGGGAAACCATCGGCACAGGAAAGCAGACGGAAACGCCTGAAGATAAGGCCAAAAAGATGAAGGAGATCTTGGAAATTGTGCGCCGGAACATGGAGAAAGCTGCTCAAGGCCAAGCCAGGCATTACAATCTACGAAGGAGGCAATGGAATCCAACAATAGGGGACACGGTCTGGGCGAAGGAGCACCATTTGTCAAAGGCAGCCGAGGGTTTCGCGGCAAAGCTAGCGCCGAGATATGACGGACCGTACACGGTAACAGACTTCGTCTCACCAGTCATTTGTAGAATCCGCCACAAGGATACACAAAAAGAACGAACCGTCCACGTCAGTGAGCACAAGAACTCGGTACAGACAAGCAGGGACAACACGAGCATGCAACGACAAAAAGTGCGGACTATAGCGTCGGGCATAAGCCAGAGTCTATATAGACCGCAGGATAACACGAGCATACAACGAAAAAAAGTACGGACTATATCGTCGGGCATAAGCCAGAGTCTATATTGACCGCAGGATAACACGAGCATTCAACGACAAAAAGTGCGGACTATAGCGTCGGGCATAAGCCAGAGTCTATATTGACCGCAGGATAACACGAGCATTCAACGACAAAAAGTATGGACTATGCAACAACATATTGTACGGAATATATCGTCGGGCAAATGCGAGAGTCTAATTAGAACGCAGGAAAACACGAGCATGCAACGACAAGAAGAGCGGACTATAGCGTCGGGCAGATACCAGAGTCTTTATAGTACGCAGGAAACAAGGAGGTACAGTGACCCAGACAACGAAGCAAACAGATTCTGCGTCGGGCATGAAGCCAGAGTTGATACGCCGCGTAGAAGAAGGTGATGCACAGGACAAGGAACCGAAAAGACCGCAGGCCAACAACAATCCGTAGCGTCGGCAGACTCTGTACGAATCGCGGAAGACCACGACCAGCTCTTTGTTTCCCGAGGAAAGAGGGGAGACGGTGCCGCTCGAGAGCTTTACCGTAGCATGCCATGCCGGAAAAACACGAAGATGACGCGCACATGGCCACAATTAAAAAAAAAAAAGAAAAATACACCCACATAAAATGCACTACAGCTGATCCGGCAATCTGAAATGAGAGATATACATTAAAACCGGGTTCGCAGGGAAACAAACCACTTGCCAACTAAATGCAGAACGACACAAGAGAGTGATGAACCTAGCAGGGTCATTGACCCTTATTCAAGGGCAGGATTGGTCAACGCTGCAATCCTGGGCCAAGCTTTGAAGGAAAGAGACAATAAGTAAAAAACAAATCGATATGAATTTGCGCTTACTATATCATTGTGCGAAGTCACTATAAACAAAGGGATAGGGGCGCTTTGATTCATGGCGACCGATTGGCACTAGACGATAGTGTCGATCGGTGGGCACAAAATACTGGAAATATCGGCCCAAGGAGTCACGCTGTGGAACATCGATAACACCAGGTGGCAACGCCACGTTGGGTCACGGAACCGATAGCAGCTGACGACCGATCGGTTTGGCGGAGAGTGACCATAAAACGGAGAGTCACATGATAGAATATCGATAACACCGATAACAACTGGAGAGGACAAATCACGGAGATCGAGAAAGTCATCTGGGGCGGGAATTCAAAAGTCTATGGGAAACGTCTGGGCGGGAGTTCAAAGTCTACGGGGGAAACGTCTGGGGCGGGAGATTCAAAATCTGGAAGGACGATCGAGGCTTTTGAACTCAAGAAGGAGCTGTGAGCGTCGTGGAAACCATCTGGAGGAGTGAGTCGACTAGAAATTTACAAGTAAACGAGGACAAGTTCAAGGAGAAGATACGTTGAGGGAAGGATGTCAATATTAAGAGGATACCAAGACAGAGAGAACAACGAGTCACTTTTGCATTCCCGAAGTAAGGGGAGAATGTGAGGAGTTGAATAACTCCCCACAAGTTAAGAAGCAAGCAGAGTAAGCGCAAGCAGTGGCCCACCAGTTACCAGTTACGCGGCGAATTCGCCCGTAGTAACGGTAGTGCGGCGAGAGAGAGTGGTGCACTGAGCACCAGACAAGGACAGGGCGAGTCCGAGAGGGGCAGCAATAGAAGAGAGCGGCGAAGGGCCGTGTGCAGCAGGAAGTAACGGGACGGTACCGGACTTTGGACCCTGATACTGGTGCCGCGCGCAGAGGGCGAAAGGTCGAACGGTAAAACCGTGGACTTTGGACCAGGAGGCAAGGAGACGCCGATAACTAGCGGTAAATGGAGGCCTATATAAACCGGCCGAGCGCAGGAAGCTTTATCAGTCGATTTCTACCAAGTCAACAAGTTACAGTCAACAAGTGAACCAGTAACCAGTAAAACAACGTGAAGGAGCAAGTAAAGCCGTGCGGAGTCATCAAGGAAAAAAAAACGCTACGTCGAGACGTTCGGGCCTTAAAGCTAAAGTCACCGAATTGAAACAGGTAACTGAGGTCCTTACGGCATCACACGGCTTAGTCCAGGCGCTTTGTCACAACTTCTGTCGCGATTTGAGCTTGGAATCCCACCCGGCGTGTCCGGCAGAGTTGAAAAAATAGAGTCCTTCGACGAAGAACCGTGGGCTTATAAGGAAAGTTGTCTAGAACTAGCTGCCTGCCTGCAAGAACTGCATTGGCGAACTCCGGCGTATGCCTGATCGTCCTGCAGGAACTGTGAGGTCCTGGTGCGACTATCCCGGAAGGACGCGCGGTTGTTCAGCTGGTGTCTCGAAAGGCGTATGCGTTGAGAGCACAGCGGTCCACCTCTAGAGTCCCAGATCGGCAGCTTACCGAGTCGCCAACAAGGTGCAGAGCTTGTCGAGATACCTGGAGGCAGAACAAGGACAACGAGGACCCCAGGACGACGAACAACGAGCGTTGGGCGAGCAGCGTATACTTCGAATTCTTAAGCCTGCGGCAGAGAGGGTAGGGTGGAAGCGTTCGTCTAGAACCTGGCGTTTGACCCAGGGACTACGTTGGCGGCTTCCGGCGTACGCCTGAACCGTCAGGTAGAAACTGAGCCGACGTCCGGTGCGACCGGCCGAGACAGAGCAAGGGTCAGGAGGCTGCGGCTGCAAAAGGCGTACGCCTTGAGAGCACAGTGCCTGTTCACCCTAGTCTGGGAACGGTGACGCATTCTTAATCCCTATGAGCCCGCCGTGCCAAAGGCAGCAGAAGACACCGCAAGCGAAACCGGCGAGGGAGACCCCACTTCGCAGCCAGCACGATCCAACGAGACGTTCGACGTGGGAAGGAGACGACGGCAGAACATAATTCTACATTATCAATACACCTCCCAGGCCGAGCCTCAATAAAAGATCACTGTATACTCCCAATATTTCTGTGCATTTTCACTGATCAACAGGGCGGTCACGTTATATAAATTTGGTGGGACGAACACTTACATCTTCTGAGCTAGCCGCACGATATTTAATATTAATATGGCACACATTAAGACCGGCTCTCTTAACCCTTAACATCGCATGGCTATATGATCGAGTTGGATTTATTTTTATGTTAATGCTGTCACCCATTTTCAATTATTTAATTGAAATATTAGCTGCGCTCGCAGTCTACAAATATTTATGATATAAACCCACACCACACCATGAAACAAAATAATATTAATGCGACTGATTCTAATCCTAAATAAATATAATAAAACTACTGACAATTTCACAAAAATGGAATATAAATATTAGCGCCTCTTAGGTGCGAAATGAATTATCATTGAATGTCCCAGAATTAGCAGCTTCCAGCACAGCTAATTCATCGGGGTGAAAATTTCAATAATTATAATTGGATACACTGTTCTGTACGGGTCGATTTTTGCGGTCGCATTCGACTTCAGACGCCGCCTGTGCGTTGCAGGAGCCCACCCACTTTGCCTCCAACTCGTCAACGCGCTGATCCTGGCAGTTTTTGGACAGTTTCGCCTTTAGCTCCTGGACCCGCTGCCTCAGCATCCCCATCTCTCTCACCTCGCTCTCCAATTGAGTTACTCTCAGTGAAAGTTTGTTGCAGTCAGCTGCTATTAACTTAAATTTTTCTTCCAGAGTGCCGGTTATACGTGCCTCGCCATCACGGATCTCCCCTGCAAGGCTTTCCTTTAGCTCGGAAAATCGGAGGTCGATCGTGTGAATCAGTTGAACATCAGAGTCACGGCTCCCTTCAGATCGGAGTGAGTTTCCTTCCTAAGTCGCTTTGCTGCTAAAGACATTATTGTGTTGGTGACGAGAAAGTTGAGTGTTTTGATGTGTTGAGTGTTTTGATGTGTTGAGTGTTTTGATGTGTTGAGTGTTTTGTCTCTGTGCTCTGTTTTGCTATGCACTGTTTCTTTATTGGTTTGTTGTTGCACTTAAAATTGTGGATTTATTAAGAAGCGATTTACTGCTTATAACCGATTAATTCCGGGCAACAAGAACTTTAATGTGTTATACTCTTAAATATGCAGCTGCCGTAAGCAGTTTTTAATTTTTTTAAGCCGAGTTTAAGGTGTTTTTCGGTTTTTAAAGCGGAGCTACACAAAAGTGCGTCTATTTCTCTCTCAAGGCATAACTTTTATGTATAAATTTTTTTGTATATACTTATGTATGGTTATGTATGTATATACATATGTATGGCCACACTAAAGATAATGAATTAAACATTTTAAGTCTATCCTTATGCACTCTTTGCTTTTTGTTGTTTATATTGGAAATTGTTATAATATTATTTTTTTTGTCTACCTTATATGGTCCTGTATATTTGAAGCCTAGCTTATGGCCAGTTTCGTTTTTTATAAAACCTGGTCTCATATTTTCAACTCAAAATTTAAACTACTTTCATCATATTTTTTATATGCCTGTTCTAATCTGAATTTGTATTCTTAAGCATAATCTTCTATGTTATCTAATGGTGATCGTCTATCTATACTAATGAAATGTTTTGCAAATTTTAAGTTTTACCAAAAACTAACTCATATGGACAATTCATATGTACCATAGAGGGGATTGTGTTAAAGAAGTACACGAAGTATTGTAGCCGTAAATTCCAATCTGTTTTGTCAACTGAGATGTCTTAGCGTATGAACTCGTTAAAGGTTCTGTGGCTTTGTTTCACGGTTCCTACAGTTTGGTGATGGTGTGCAGTAGAAGTTATGTTTTTAATATTGAAATTCTTATATATATCTTTCAATTTTGAATTTTTATATTTTGTTTCCATGTCTGTAATTTATGGGTTTATTGAACCGTACTTTAGAATAAAATCTTCAAATATAGCTGCTGCCTTTGCATTTTTGTATTGCTACGAGGTATTTTGTTAAATCGCAGATTAAGGTAACTGGATATTCATTTCCTCGTTCAAACTTAGGTAGTGGAACGATCGTATCCACAATTACCCTGTCAAAAACTGTCTGTGGAGTTTCAGGGGTATTTAATGGAGTACGTTAAGTCGTCTTTGACTTTTGGCATTTGGGACACTTTCTTATAAATTTTGGAATTTCTTGTGTAATGTTTTTCCAATAATAGTTCCTTTTTATTTATTTATTTATTTTTATAACATTTTCTAGCTATTCCTGTGTGACCTCCTTGAATTGAATCGTCATGGAATGTAAACAGTGTAGCTTCTTTCTATAAAGGAAGAGGCTATGGCCGAGGATATTACCAAAATAATTATAATAGCTACAATAATTTTGATAATAACTACAATAACCGAGGCCGAGGAAACTATCGAGGTCAAAACCAACAACAAGATAACAACACAAATTACACCAAACAACACAACAGAAATAACACCGTAAGAATGGCTTAAACTAACTCGGAAAACGAGGAGCTCCCTTCAGAAGACAAAACATTAAAAAACAACACCGTTTACTCTATTATTTTTAATTTAAATATATTCATAAAAGTAAAACATGAACTTACACAAAAATCACTCACCGGAGCGGATATTTTAGTTATTAAAGAAAATTCCGACAACTTCATTGATACGGACTTCAAGGCAAAGGCTCAATAACCACCATTTACTGAATTAAGAACAAGCAATTATATAATACCACGTAACTTTTATATAGTTCCTCAAGACTTTAAATACCGGTAGACGGAATAAATGGAATAGACTTCTTAAAGAAATGCCACTGTCTATTGGGCTTCAATCAAGATAAATATTCCAATTCTTCATAACATAGAAACTACCGAAATAATTATACCAGCTCGCTCCGAAGTAATTAGAAAAATAAATTTAACCGAAAACAATAAAACTCTCCAAATACCAAATCAAGATATTGAAGATGGTATATTCCATTTCAAATCCCAAAACCATATTTGTTCGAATTTTAAACACTACAAATGAGAACAAACTAGTAAACCTTAAGAACATTAAACACGAATCTATTGACAGTTATAATATTGTCAACTTAAATGGCAACGGAATAACAACGAAAAATCATTAATCAATTTTAAAATGTCTTAACAAATCTTTATTCAAAATATAGTGACATGTTCGTTCTTGAAACCAAATCGATATCTACTAACAATTTCTACAAGCAAAAATTAAGAGTAAAAGATTATGAACCAGTGTATATAAAAAAACTATAAAAGCCCACAAAGTCATAAAGAGGAACTAACTAAGGAAGTGGACAAACTTATAAAGGATAAAATCGTAGAGCAGAATATAATAGCCCTCTGTTACTTGTTAAAAAAAAAATCATTACCTGACTCAAAGGAGAAAAGATGGAGATTAGTAAGTGATTACGGTCAAATTTATAAAAAACTTTTAGCAGATAAATTTCCACTGCCAAGAATCGATGATATACTTGATCAATTAGGCCGAACGAAGTATTTCTCTTGCTTAGACTTTGTCTGGATTTCACCAAATTGAATTAGAGGAATCAATCAATTATGGTTTGAAAATAGCCCCAAATTCTTTTCAGCGTATGATGACAATCGTATTTTCCTAATAGTTATGGGATCTTCAGAAAGTCATATGCTAAAAAACCTCTGCAGAAAAAATTCCCTAACTACAACCGGAGAAATGCTCATTTTTCAAGTGAAGTGACCGTTCTTGGGCACAAATGTACAGATCAGGGTATAATGCCAGACGACAAAAAGTATGCAGTCATTGAAAAATACCCATTCCCACAAACGCTGATAGCGCTCGCAGATTTATTGCATTTTGCAATTATTATCGTCGATTCATCAAAAATGTTTCAGATTATTCCCGTCGCATAACCAAATCATGGACATCAGAAAGCCAAATTGCTTTTGATTACTTAAAGAAAAAATTAGTGAGTCCAACTTTACTCCACTACCTCGATTTCTCTAAACAACTTTGCATTATCACGGACGCAAGTAAACAAGCTTGCGGTGCCGTCCTTACACAAGAACATAATGGCATAAAACTTCCTGTATCTTATGCATCGAAATCATATACTAAAGGAGAATCCAAGAAAAGCACAACGAATCAAGAATTATAAGCAATACATTGGGCAACTTATCACTTTAGTCCTTAGCCCATAAACGGGGCGACATTGCCTAGTTAAAACAGACCATAGACCAATAACATTCCTTTATTCTATGGTTAATCCAAACTCTAAATTATCAAGAATGAGATTAGATTTGGAAGAAAACGAATTTACAGTTGAGTATCTTAAGGGAAAGGAAGAAGAACTACAAAACATACAAAAACAAATTTAACAAGTCAATACAAGAAATCAGTACAGACAGAACAATCCCTGCGCAGGAAAAATCAGGCACAGCTGCCTAGGCAATGTGTTGAAAAAGCTTCTATGCCCTTAACAACGACGAAGTAAAAAAAGTAGTGACCTTGCATTTAACTAATTTCAAATGCCTTAAAAAACATGGTAAAAAAGTTATTGCAAGAATTAATGTTAGCGATCTTTATACCAATGGTACATTCGGTTTCGGTCAATTTGTCCAAAGGCTTGAACAAGAAGCCGGTATATAAAAAATCAGCCATAGATGACAGAAATCCAAAATAACTAAACATACAAAAACTCCAATTGCTTTAACAGAGACTCCAACTATGGCAGAGTAATTGTTGATCCGATACGTCCATTGCCAAAATCGGATCAAGGCAATGAGTACGCAGTAACTTTGATATGCGACTTAACAAAATATTTAATTGCCATACCAAAACCAAACAAAAGCGCAAAATCATTAGCCAAATTAATTTTTGAAAATTGTGTTCTAAAGTACGGTCCAATGAAGAAGTTAATATCGGACATGGGAACGAACTATAAAAATTCAATTATTGACGATTTATGTAAATAAAAAACACAACATCTAAGCGCACCACCACCAGACATTAGGAACAATAGAACGTAGTCACCGAACGCTTTACGAATACATTCGATCCTATATATCCGTTAATAAAACATATTGGTGGGATACATCGCTACAACACTTTATCTATTGGTTTAATACAACACCTTCTATGACACAACCATTGCTCTTATGAATTAGTTTTCATCCAAACATCCAGACTAAAAAATATACACGAGCACGTTATTTAGATAAAGCTGCCAGGCTTTTTAATGCGAATCTTTTAACGCAGCTGATCTTAGCTGCATTGGAGATACAGGCAACACAATCAGTATTTTAAGTTTCCAAATTAATTTCTATACATTCAATACATTTCTGATGTTAAAAAACAGCCTTTGAAAGCCAAGATTTTAAAGTGTCCTAAAAAAGTTGCTTAATGCTTAATACCTCGTCTCCAGGATCATAATACTGCTCCAAATAGGGATGAGCAAGAGCTTCCTCCACAGGAACCCGTTTGTGTGGGTTAAATGTTAACATTTTTCCAAGAAGATCTAAGGCCAACGCATCAGCATTCGGAAAAAGTCTCGACCAGGGTACATTTGGTTTGAAGGGTAAAGACTCCAAATAGTTCCGTGCCTAAAATTCAAAGAATAATGAACAAATTTTAATAAAAAAAATTTGTTTTTTACTTACCTTATCGTTTATAATACACTCTAGGTCTTGACGAGATGGTGACCCCAATACGCCGAGAATATGGTTAAGTTGATCTAGATAATGTTTTCCAGGAAATATTGGTCGATTACTTAGCATTTCTGCCAAAATACAACCCACGGACCAGATATCAATTGATTTTGTATATCCCTTTGAGTTCAGCATAATTTCGGGTGCCCTGTACCACCGAGTAGCAACGTATTCTGTTAGAAATCCAGTATGGTCGTGTTCCGGATCTGCGATTCGAGCCAACCCAAAGTCACAAATCTAAAAAATAAATTATTCCGAATGTTTTATTATTTAAATAATTACTTAAACATATAAGTTTGCTGGTAAAAAATTTGGGCAAACTATTTTTAGATTTCATTGAATAGAAAAAAATTCATACAACAGAGAAGGAAATTTCTTAGTTTATTTAACCAATATTACGGGAAAACGCTTTCTCCTAAAATGGTTGGGCAATGCCGCAAGGCAATGCTCTTTCTGCTTTCCGGAGTTTCCGCATTACAGATGGGCCCCGGCGTGCTGGGGCTAGTGCTGTCACCGGTCGCTGTTTGCAGCGTGGTCCTGTCCTCAGTGAACTGCACGCACTCGAAAGTTACATGGTTCGGTCCTATTCATTCCAGAGCCGCAGGTTGGGCATCCATCTCGCGTGTTGTGTCCGTACTTCTTCACATACGTACCAAGCATCCGTGTCCATTCAGGATCTGGGTCAGGTAGAAGTCCACCTGGCCATGCTTCCTTTCCAGCCATGGAATCAAGACTGGTATAAG
Source organism: Drosophila gunungcola (assembly GCF_025200985.1). NCBI lineage: Eukaryota > Metazoa > Arthropoda > Insecta > Diptera > Drosophilidae > Drosophila > Drosophila gunungcola. The sequence continues at coordinate 604,604 of NW_026453205.1, forward strand.
AGCATGAGTCCATCGCCCAGACGTCGCGGAATCCCATCTCTCCTGCTACTTGGTTATCGACCTCTCTCTTGCGGGCTGTCGCGCCACGCGCCTGGATATTTGGTCCATGCTGGAGACCCTTTTCTCCACTTCTGCTGCTGCCTCCCTCACTGCCTCCCTCACTAACGAGGCCTGCGATGACCAGCGCCGCCTCCTCGGAGATCGTCCGGAAAGCACAGGATACCCTGATGGTGTATAGCCTGTGCGTGCGTACCAAGCCACTAATGTAAGTTATTTTCCAGGATAATTAAAACCCAAAAATAAGTTTTGAACGTTTGATTTCTTTGAAGTTCAATTTGAGACTGATTTTATTCATTTAAAAATACCCTGATCTTAGCTGTGGGTTGGGGCAGCGACGTCGACGTCGCGGAAGAGACCGCCTCGGTGGCCTAGCTCTGATGAAGCGGCTGTAACTGCAAGGTTTGCAGAATCAGCATTTTGGTATTGCGCTGTGGATGTTAACAGGATACGTGTGTTTATGTTATTGAATCTGCGGGTTCTTGACCGTTGTATTGAAATGTTGCAATGTTGCCATCGACAATGTTGCAATATTTCTCGGAAAAAATGAAGAAATATTTATGTGATAAACTCTCCCTCAAAAGGTGTTAGAAATTGGGAATATTATTATATTCTGGTATTATTTTTTTAGGAAGTGATATAATATTAGTATAGTTGTTTAAAACTTGTGGAGGCGTTTCTTGGATATGTTGGAAAGCTTTTTCTTTTCTGTGAACACAGTTTTTTAATACGATCAACGCAAGAACAATGGCGCATATTAATGTAACTGTGGTTATTCGGTTAATTCTAGAATTATTCTGAAAGGTTTGTAAGTGCTTTCTATTTTTTATATGTAGAGCTTCCAATGCTTCTAATGACAGAATTTGTATGCGTTGTGCTTGCAATGGGGTAATTTGAATTCGTGGAATTTTGGGTTTCATTATTATTTTTTCTTTGTCTGAAAATTTCCATTCATATTTATAGTTTCGTTTGAATGTTTAATCATGAATGTTCCTCTGAGTTGATGTGAAATTTTGTTTGAATTTAGGCTGCCGTTGAAGTCATTTTAGAGTAGTATGCTACCTCTATTTCCTCCATTGGTTCAATGTGGTCCGAGTTACCATAATCACACAACGATTCCTATCCCTAAGCCTATTTTGAAACACATTTTGAATTACTTAAATTAACATTTTTTCTTTTTTACAAATTTTTACATAGTTTGGAGTTTTACAAACATGGGGTAGGCCTAGCATTACATTGTTTGATAAAAAAAGTTCATAAGTTCCAAAAGTATTATTAATTCGTTTCTGATGACAGGCTTTAAAAGAAGATTTTCATAATTAGCTGGTTCAAGTCCAGGTATTTTTATTAAGTAAATTAAAGCTATTTTATTATGTAAGACAGACACATCAACAAATTCCAGCGTTTCGTCAATTGAAAACGAGGTAATGTTATTTTTCTGAGATATTTTATTTATTTCGTTAAGCCAAAATTCGCTACTAAAAGAGTATTAATTACGTAAATTTTAGCCCATTGTATTGCAAATATAATGTTTCCTATTTCTTCTTTCATAAGTGTAACTTGCGTTTTTAAGTTTGACGCAATGTCATTATTAAAAGATCTGTCTTTTTTATACCCTTGCAGAGGGTATAATAATTTCAGTCAGAAGTTTGCAACGCAGTGAAGGAGACATCTCCGACCCTATAAAGTATATATATTCTTGATCAGCATCACTAGGCGAGTCGATCTAGCCATGTCCGTCTGTCCGTCCGTTTCTACGCAAACTAGTCTCTCAGTTTTAAAGCTATCTGCATGAAACTTTCCCAAAAGTTGTCTTTCTATTGCAGGTAGTATATAAGTCGGAACGAGCCGGATCGGACGACTATAGCATATAGCTCCCATAGGAACAATTGGAAAAAAAAAAAAAAAAAAATATAACTTCGATGTTTTTTAATTTTTTTTTTAGTTCTTCGAGATAAAATATTTCGAGATGGTTAAATATTTCATAATTACGATTTAAATTTCATCAAAATCGGACGACTATAGCATATAGCTCCTATAGGAACAATCATAAAAATAAATGAAAAAAACTTATAACTTTTCTGTTTTTTAATTTTTTTTTTTAGTTCTGCGAGATATAGTAATAATTAAATATTTCAGAATTACGTTTTAAATTTCATCAAAATCGGACGACTATAGCATATAGCTCCCACAGGAACAATCATAAAAATAAATACAGAAAAATTATAACTTTGGTGTTTTTAAATTTTTCTATTAGTTCTTCGACATATAGTAATGGTTAAATATTCCAGAATTACGATTTAAATTTTTTAAATTTTATCAAAATCGGACGAGTATATCATATAGCTCCCATAGAAATTATATAAAATAACTATCTAATAATTGAGCTGCAAATCATCATTGCTTCAATGTTTTTAGACATGCACGCAAGTAAATCATAATTTTAATGTTTTCAAAAATATTTAATTCTTGCAATAGCTGCAAGGGTTGCTGCGATGAGGTTGTGTGGCAATGCGATACTTGCCTTTGCCTCTGGTTGCCTACCGCCGTATTTCAAAACCAATTCGCCTGCGGGGGTTTTAAATCAGTAAAGGCGCATACAAAAGCTCGGAACGGCGAGACAAAGCAATAGCAATGCAGTTTAGCCTCCGAGATGGGAGCACTGACCCAGTGGCAGCGCTGGCCGCAGTAGCAACACTGGTGCCTGGCAGCACTGGCCGCGGTCAGCCGTGCTCTGCTCGAAGTTTACCAACACCTATCAGCTGGTTAGCTGCAATCGTTTGCTGGCTTGGAAAAGCAAGAGAGGAAAAACAGGCGAAAAAGGAAAAACAACCTCAAGAGCGTCGATGTGGCCCTGCCTCCACCGACCAGCAGAGGGGTACTGGGAGAACGAAAATAAAGCGTCTTTCCACATAGGGATCTCTGCAGCTGTAATTTGGTGGATCTCACTCTGTGCTGGTTGCGTAAGCTGTCAGATCGGCGAAACTTAACAGCTTTCCTTTTTTACAGCTGGATATTAGCTGAACAAGTTTTTCGCGCATTTTGACTCTTACACTGTCCATATCTGCGAGTGTGGGTATGCGTGGATGTGTGTGTTTGCCCGTGTGCATACAAGATTTCAAAGAAAACGTAGTTAAACAGAG